>NC_143037.1:60431250-60742500 GCF_057628025.1 Oncorhynchus mykiss
CTATCTCTCCAATTAAGTCCTGCCGTACATACCTACACATATGCTACGGTCAAAAGATGCAGGACTCCTTATTGTCCCTAGAATGTCTAAGCAAACAGCTGGAGGCAGGGCTTTCTCCAATAGAGATACATTTTTATTGAATGGTATGCCTATCCATGTGAGAGACGCAGACTCTGTCTCTACTTTTAAGTATTTATTGAAGACTCGTCTCTTCAGTAGGTCCTATGACTGAGTGTAGTCTGGCCCAGGGGTGCAAAGGTGAACGGAAAGGCATTGGAGCGACGAACCGCCCTTGCTGTCTCTGGGATTCTCTGCCTCTGACCCTATTACTTGAGTGGATTGAATCACTAACGTGATCTTCCTGTCTGGGTTGGCGCCCCCTCGAGTTCGTGGGGGATATTTCTGTGGGCTATACACAGCCTTGTCTCAGGGTAGTAAGTTGGTGGTTTACGGATATCCCTCTAGTGGTGTGGGGGCTGTGCTTTGGCAAAGTGGGTGGGGTTATATCCTGCCTGGTTGGCCCTGTCCAGTCGTCGTATGGGGCCACAGTGTGCGACTTCCTAGGTTCCTGCCTTTCTAGGGAGTTTTTCCTAGCCACCATGCTTCTACATCTACATTGCTTGCTGTTTGGAGTTTTAGGCTGGTTTCTGTGGAAGCACTTTGTAACATCGGCTGATGTAAAAAAGGCTTTATAAATACGTTTGATCGATTGATGGCTACAGATATGAGTGCTACGGAACGATAGTCATTTAGACAGGTTATCTTTGCATTCTTGGGCACAGGGACTATGGTGGTCTTCTTGAAAGATGTAGGTATTTCAGACTGGGTCAAGGAGAGGTTGAAAATGTCTGTCAAGACACTTACCAGGCAATCAGCGCATGCTTTGAGTACGCGTCCTGGTAATCTGTCAGGCCCAATGGCCTTGTGAATGTTAACCTGTTTAAAGGTCTTACATCGGCTACAGAGAGCGTGATCGCACAGTCTACTGGAACAGCTGGTAATCTTGTGCAAAAATAAATAAGCAACATGTAAAGTGGTGGTCCAATGTTTAATGAGCTGAAATAAAAGATCCCAGAAATCTTCCATACTGTATGTACAAAAAGCTTATTTCTGTTTGAATGCACAGATACACCGTGATGAGATCCGGAGGCCCATTGTCGTGCCATTCATCCACCACCATCACCTCATGATTCAGCATGATAATGCACGGCCCCATGTCGCAAGGATCTGTACACAATTCCTGGAAGCTGAAAATATCCCAGTTCTTCCATGGCCTGCATAGTCACCAGACATGTCACCTACTGAGCATGTTTGGGATGCTCTGGATCGACGTGTACGACAGCGTGTTCCAGTTCCCGCCCATACCCTGTACCTTCGCATAGCCATTGAAGAGCAGTGGGAAAACATTCCATTAGCCACAATCAACAGTCTGATTAACTTTATGCGAAGGCGATGTGTCGCGCTGCATGAGGCAAATGGAGGTCACACCAGATACTGACTGGTTTTCTGATCCACACCCCTACCTTTTTTTAAAGGTAAGGTATCTGTGACCAATAGCTGTATATCTGTATTCCCAGTTATGTGAAATCCATAGATTAGGGCCTAATTTATTTATTTCAATTGACTGATTTCCTTATATTTCCTTATATGAACTGTAACTCAGTAAAAACTCTCAGCAGACAATATTTTCTCTGTTTACATAAGAATATAGAACATAACGTCATATTCCTGCCAGTTCCATAGAACGTGTCCTTCTCCCTGTCAAAAGATGTGTCTGGCCGTGAACCAAGCCTATGCACACAACCATCCCCAGAGCTGTGATTTCACTGGCCTCCCACGATCAGGCTGAATCACACTAGCTATACCCAAAGTCTGGGGAACGCTAAATTAAACAGTAAATCATCCCCCCAAAAGGCACAAGAGTGATGTGTGGGTCAAGGGCAGCAGGCCTGGTGCTTTAATAGGGAATGAGAGGGAGTTTATGTGAGAGATAAATAACAACTTCAAAACGGCCTCAGTCTGGACCCCTACACTCTAGACAGGGAGACCCTGTGGTGGAGCAGTGGAACACAGAGGGTGGTGAGATACAGTAGAGAGATGAATTACAATACACTCTGGAATCGAAAAAGAATGAGAGAGATGTGAATGATAAGATGTGAATGACAGAGAATTAAGACACATAGGACTCACTAGAATGAAGAAGAAATGTCTCTGTGTTTGTTTGTTGTGAGGCATTAAGTTGCATGGTATTAATTTGAATGCCTTGTGGCATGTGGCCATCTTAGGTAGATTGATAGATAGGCCCTAGATACGCAGATAAAGTCAATGAATATTTGTTTTTCGTCTAGTATTCCTTTCCTTCCCAGTAATGCTGCCATGTCTCCCAGAGGCAGGAGCTCAACAGAAGAAAATCAGATTCAACTAAAAAAAATGGCATTTAGTGGAGAATGGAAGAAAATAGTAATTGCTATGAAAAAAGTCCTTGGGCATGAAGTCGAATTGAATTGGAGTGCTTTGGGATCCAAGTCATGTGATGTAAAATTCTAATCTCACTTAAATGTGCTCGTATTTTTCCATTTTCTTTCTTTCCCCGAGGTAAAATGTGAAGCAAATCGAAATCAAGGCCTGTACCAGAAAAATCTGATCCTATTTAGTTTGTCATTTAGAATGAAAGCCCTCAGTCAGAACCTGTTCATGTAAATATAATGGATACTGTCATGGGGGTGATTGTTTTCTGTTATTCCCGCTGGTAATATCCCCACCACACGCATGCAGGCATGTACACACACATACGGACGCACACGCACACATTTTCACTACAGCAGTTAGCAGCTTAGCCCTCCACTGTGTGCACACAAATTGGGAATCAGTTTATGAGTTTTTCATTCTAGTTTACAAATTAAGAATCAGTGTATCTTTGCGTGTGCGTATGTTCTGTATGTGCGTGTGTGCCTGTATGAGACCAGGTTAACAGTTTAAGAGCAGTTACAAACAGCAGTTTTTTAACACCCAAGTCCCTTACCTTAGTAGTTTCCTCATTGCCTCTGATTTATAGACACAGCCTTACAAATCGCCACAGATGTTATTGGCCGTGTTTTAATTTTGTTTTCAATCAAGAAAATAACATTTCCTCTAACATCCTATAAAAGGTTTTAATATCCCACATTGTTCATAAACTCCAACCTGAGAGAGAGAGAGAGAGAGAGAGAGACTGAAAGAAGCTTGAAAGTGCTTTCCACTGCTCTTGGTATTACAATACCAGCGTCCCCAGAGGACATCCCTGATATATGGTTCAAATGGGGTCATACAGTACAGTACAGGTTAGAGCATGCTGGTTTTGATCCATAAGCAGTTGTGAATGACTTGCTGTTAGGTGCCGGTCAAGCTGGCTGGGTTCTGGTTTGATCATTACATTTCAGCTGATTTTCCCACTGGTTTAATAAAACAATGTAGGGGTGTTTGATTAAATTACACACATACAGCAGCACAGCCACATTGGCATGGACAACGTTTCTGTGGTGTTCTCTGGTCCATTTCAATCAGAAAGACTAGTATCAGGATATAACAGTCTAATATCCTCATACCTACACTCATCATCGTACTAGTCCAGTGCACACACACACACCTCTCTCCCCCTCAATCTCCAGTGTGGTTTATTTGTCAAACTGACAGCTGGACTCCCAGGCTGAGATAGAGTTGGCCAAACAGACTCCCTCCCTGGGTTAGTCTGAGCCAGAACATCCTGAGAAACACAGACAGACTGGCTGAGGTGCACACAACACCACAGTGAGATCCAGCCTCTCTCCAGCTTGTTTGTGCTTGGCATGGACAGGCCTTGGCAAGGAGAGGTCAATTTTGTCAGACATCCAGTCTAACATTAAACATGAATGCACACACTCCTCTCATCTTTTTCCTTTCCTCCCTCTGTCCGACCATCCCTCCGGCCCCAGCCCCTCAGCCGGGTAGTCCTCAGACATCTGTTTACCAGGTGAGATTCCCAAGATGCTTCTTTCTTTGGGCTGGAAGAGAGCCGCATGCTGTCCTTACAGTCAGCGGTGTGTGTGTGAGGGAGGCACAGAGGAAGAGCAGAGGCTGAATTTAAAGGAAGGGATTAAAGATTTTCACATTTTGAACGTTGAGTTGATATAATTGGGTTAGAGAATGACAGGATGTGTTTGTGTGTGAGATAATCTAAGGATACACAAATATCATTATGTATAGCCATGACCACATAATAGGTTGCAGGATGTGGCTCCATCTCCAGGTTATTGGGTCTACAAGCACCAATCAAGGCACAGTATACCCCCTAGCTGTTTTTCTATTGGTCATTGGTCTTCATGTGGCCAGCCAGTTAGGGCTCATACCCCACTGCAGGATTCGGCTGATGCAGTGTATTCACCCCTCCCCCTACCCTCCCTTTTCCCCTCTCACTCGATCTTTCCCTATTTTCTCTCTAGTCTGCATTTCTCGTCCTCACTGCGGCCTGATGTACTCTGAATATGAGTGAAGGAAAGAAGAGAGGGAACAGATGGAGAAGGAGGGGGAAAGGAGGGTGTACGGAGTGGAGGAAGGGGTGGGGGTACATTTTGAGAAAAGTGCAGTAGCAACACATTCCCCCCTCTATCTCTCTGCCCTTAAAGTCTCCCATATTCTTTAGTCTAATTATCCAGATTGGGTTTCTTGTGATCAGGGGGATGAAGGGGAGAATGGGGGGGGGGGGCCTTCATATTGTCCTTGTGAAAAGCCTCTGGGAGCAGCTAAGGAAGTCATTCATGCATCCATCGCTCTCTGAGTTCATGATTCAATCAATTCTAGAATAATGAACGCGAGAGTAAGATGGCGCCGACAGACATGGTAGCTCTGCTTCTAGCTACTAAGCAACTTTGCAGTATTATTATTATTATTATTTGTAATTTGTGTTATTACATAGAGCAGGAAATAACTTTCGGATATCAGAGCGGTGGTAACTCATCTGCATTCCGACCAGAAATATGACTTTCCCGAATTAGATCCTATGTTCGTACCCCCCTTTAAGCAATTTAACTTATCCCAGAGTCTGACTCAGGAGGCGTGCACACCATCCACAGCTTCCGAGTATATTACTCGCTAATGTTCAGTCCCTGGACAATAAATTAGACGAGCTCAGGGCGAGGATCTCCTTCCAGAGAGACATCATTGACTGTAACACACTCTGTTTCACGGAATCATGGCTCTCTCCGGATATAATCTCCCCATCCATACAGCCAGCTGGGTTTTCAGTACATCGCGCAGACAGGAATAAAGAAATCTCTGGTAAGAAGAAAGGCAGAGGTGTATGTTTCATGATTACTTACTCATGGTGTGATTGCAATAACGTACAGGAACTCAAGTCCTTTTGTTCACCTAACCTAGAATACCTCACAATCAAATGCAAACCGTATTACCTCCCAAGAGAATTCTCTTCGGTTCTAGTCACAGCTGTATATATTCCCCCTCAAGCCAATACGACGATGGCCCTCAAGGAACTATATTGGACTTTGTGCAAACTGAAAACCACATTTTTATTTTAGCTGGGGACTTTAACAAAGCAAATTTGAGGAAAACACTACCGAAGTTCTAGCAACATACTGTCTGCAGTACTCGAGCTTCAAAAACTCTAGACCATTGTTAAGTTCCCTTCCGGGATGGCTACAAGGCCCTCCCCTGCCCTCCCTTCTGCAAATCAGATCACTACTCCATTCGGCTCTTCCCATCCTATAGGCAGAAACTCAAACAAGAAGTACTTGTGCCAAGGTCTATTCGAAGATGGTTTGACCAATTGGAATCCATGCTTTAAGATTGTTTTGATCACGTGGACTGGGATATTTTCCGGGTTGCCTCTGAGAATAACATTGACAAAAACACTGACACGGTAACTGAGTTCATCAGGAAGTGTATAGGGGATGTTGTTCCCACTGTGACTATTAAAACCTACCCAAACTAAAAACAATAGATAGACTGAAATGAATGAATGCATTTAACCATGGCAAGGTGACTGGGAATACGGTTGAATACAAACAGTGCAGTTATGCACTCCATAAGGCAATCAAACAGGCAAAACATCAGTACAGAGACAAAGTGGAGTCGCAATTCAACGGCTCAGACACGAGACATATGTGGCAGGGACTCCAGACGGATTACAAAGGGAAAACCAGCTATGCCGAGGACACCGACGTCTTGCTCCCGGACAAGCTAAACACCTTCTTTGCCCACTTTGAGGATAACAAAGTGCCACCAACACTGTCCACCCCCAAGGACAGTGGTCTCTCAATCTAAAAAAAAAAAAAAAAAAAGGAAAAGTTGTGCGTGCATATGCATTCACCCCTTTGCTATGCTGCCCCTAAATAGGATCTGGTGCAACCAATTACCTTCAGAAGTCACATAATGGTCTGGTCGCCTGGTACGGCAACTGCTCCGCCCGCAACCGCAGGGCTGCCCAACGCATCACCGGAGGCACACTGCCTGCCCTCCAGAACACCTACAGCACCCGATGTCACAGGAAGGACGAAAAGTTTGTCAAGGACTTCAACCACCTGAGCCATGACCTGTTCACCCAGCTATCATCCAGAAGGCGAGGTCAGTCCAGCTGCATCAAAGCTGGGAGCGAGGGACTGAAAAACAGCTTCTATCTCAAGGCCATCTGACTGTTAAGTAGCCATCAATAGCCGGCCCAGTACAGTGCCCTGAACTTAATCACTGTTGCTAGCCGGCTACCACCCGGTTACTCAACCCTGCACCTTAGAGCCTGCTGTATATAGACATGGAATAACTGGTAACTTTAATAATGGAACACTGGTCACTTTAAGAATGTTTACATACTGTATTCTAGTCAATGTCACTCTGACATTGCTCATCCTAATATTAATATATTTCTTAATTCCATTCTTTTACTTTTAGATTTGTGTGTATTGTTGTGAATTGTTAGATACTACTGCACTTTTGGAGCTAGGAACACAAGCTTTTTGCTACACCCACAATAACATCTGCTAAACATGTATATGCGACCAAGAAAATGTGATTTGATTTGATTTGAGAGAAAGAGGGAAAGAGAAAGAAAGATAGAGACATGGTAGACCCAGCACCTGACCCCTAGCAAACTAAATTTAGGGAGCGTATTCGCAGCCTCTCTTTCTCCTCTGCCATAATGGCTGCATTCTCTCCATTCTTCTGTCCTGAGCAGAGGAGAGAGAGCGGGGAAGTTAGACCATTGTTACCTCCAGGGAGAATGGGCTCCTAATTTACCATAAGCCTCTACTATTGAGGACCAGACTCCTTTCACCACGGTGTCCTGCTAATGCAATAATTGGAAAGTCATTCACTGCTTAACTTCCATTTATTCATGTTCTTTTCACTAATAGAGAGAAGGGCATTTTATTGTACGCACGCGCACACAAACAGACCTCTGGACAAGGTCCCTGGGAGGGAGAATCGCCCCTCTCATCCACCGGACAGGTTCACACCTCGGAGGAGATAGGAATGTCAAGTATTTTGCGAAGGTGTGTGTGAAGGGTTAGAGTGTTATTGGAGTGTGTACTGGACCACTCAGGGGAGAGGTAAAGCCTACCTGTCAGGTGTGTCTAGAGCAAGTGAGAGGAGGGAGAGCAATTTATGACACTGACACACACTTGCGCACTGACACACATTTACACACACACACACACACACACACACACACACACACACACACGCACACACAATTGCACATAGAAATGGCTGTAGATGGCAATGCTATTCTTAGGGCATTGCTTTGCCTTTTGTTTGTTTTGAAGGTGATGTGTGTGTGTGCATTTGCAAATCCTGGCTTCTCCTGATTTTTTAACAGATACAATACACATCAAAGGACTATAAAACGTAAAAAGAGGCAGGTAAAGAGGCCTTAAAACAAAAGCTTTTCTGACTCCATAAAACTATACTTAGCTATATATATATATACATGAAACATGCAAACATTTCAACGATTTTACTGAGTTACAGTTCATATAAGGAAATCAGTTAAATGAAATAAATTAATTAGGCCCTAATCTATTGATTTCACATGACTGGGCAGGGACAATGCTATGGGTGGGCCTGAGAGGGCATAGGCCCACCCACTTGGGAGCCAGGCCCACCCACTGGAGAGCTGTGCCTAGTGGAACGGCATTGCCACTCTCTCACCTCTCTGGTTGCAGCTCTTTCCCCTCAGTTCCTCACAGTTTGTTTGTGACCTGGTGGATAATACCTACATCTCCGCCTGCCTGTTGGGCTTTACTCCCTTGTTTCTGCTGCTTTGTAGAGATAAAAGTAGATATCTAGCGGTTTATTGCACTGTTTTTTCATGTTTGGAATGGATGTGTCCCTTTTTTCTGTCTTTAGCACAGCTTCGGGTAGATATCTCCCCGGCTTTGAGGATGTTTGGTTGTGCGTGTGCGTGTGTTTACGTACGTGTGTGCGTGCGTGTGTGTGTGTGTGTGTGTACGTGCATCCGTGCAAGTTTGCTCAAGTGAGTGAGTGTGTTCGTGCTTACATGTGTATGTATGTTTTTATGTATGTACGGTATATCTCTATATGTGCGTATGTACTTGTATGTGTGCGTTTCAGAAGGGCAGCAGAGTCTGATCCTGATTCTCAGTGAGTGAATGTCAGTCCCTGAAACACCAGGCAGACCACAGTCTCTAATTGGCACAGTTATGGCAGGCTAGCAAGTGAGTTTGTGTGCATTGGCACTGATCTTAAACTGTGCCTCCAAGACTTTCTGAAGGCTGTTGTACCAAGGCAACTGCATCTCCTCTTCTTCTATCCAAAATACTTTCTTTCCCCTTGTTGTTTGGAGAAAAAAATCACAAACTATGTACATAAAGTGCTGAGAAAGAGAGGTAAAGAGAAAAAAGTATTTTCATAATAGCGCCACTTTTTAGCACTGTCTTTAGGATAACCCCAAAATATTTTACAATAATGTTTTATTTTCATGTTAATTGTCCTAACATAAAAGTAGGAAATGTGACTTTTCCTTTTGAAAATATTTTCTGAACAACAAAAAGACAGAATAAATCATTTCAATATTTGAAGTCGTTATGGATGATATACAAAGCTGAAAATCCACTCTTTTGTTCCATGGATGGCTTATTTTGGTTGTGAGATGATTATTGTGTTTTTATTCATGCGTTTGTCTGTGTGAGTGTGCGAGTGAGTGCGTGTGTTCATGCTTACATGTATTTATCCACATTTCTTCCAAACCTCAACTCAAACAATAACAATTTGGAACCACTCCCTATTACCAAATACAAACAATATGGGAAACAGTCCAGAAAGCCCTTCCGTGAGAAGACATCTGTACTGGATCAAATGCACCAGTCATATTATGAGATGGTTGTAGCATTGTAAAAAATGATGTTAAAACTATGTTTTATTGTCACATATACCAAATAGGTGCAGTGAAATGTGTTGTTTCAAAATAGAGTCTAGAGCTTCTATTTGTCCTGGTTCACACATGTACAAGTGTGTGGTGTGAAATGGAAATGTATTTTTTGCATATCTCACGCAGACACCCTCAGAGAGTGGGGTCACGGCCAGGGATCAGCCATTATTGACGGCGACCCTGAAGCAATGAGGGTTAAGTGCCTTGCTCAAGGGCACATCGACAGATTTTTCAACTTGTCGGCTCGGTTATTTGAAGCAGCGGCCTTTTGATTCCTGGCCCCACGCACTAACCACTACGCTACCTGTGTCCTACCTACACCCTACTGGCCGTTTAGTGAGTAAGGACCCTGAGATTTGGTGAATCAGGTTTGATAGATCTTGTCTAATGGGAGGAGGTTTAGCTGGGGTCATGACCCCAAGTGCCAGTATGAAAACCAGTGGTTCCAACAACAGCATATATGTATGTGCCCATGTGTGTGCATCTGCTTGAGCGAGCACATGTATATATACCTATGACAGTGCATATACATTTATCTTTGTACATACCTCTGTTTGTTTGCGTCTCTCTCCTTCTCCCACAATCTGTCCTGCGTGGGCTGAGCCAAGCTAAGAAGGGCTCTATGGGGACAAACACAGAGAGGGCTCTCTGGGGACAAACACAGAGAGCTACAATATTGTGCTGAGAAAGAGACATCCAGTGTTCCGTGAGTTTTCCCTTCAAACAACAGCTCTAAACCCTGCAGGAGCTAGCTAGACAGTGCTAAACCCTGCATGAGCTAGCTGGACAGCGCTAAACCCTGCAGGAGCTAGGAAGACAGCGCTAAACCCTGCAGGAGCTAGCTGGACAAGGCTAAACCCTGCAGGAGCTAGCTAGACAGCGCTAAATCGGACAGGAGCTAGCTAGTCAGTGCTAAACCCTGCAGGAGCTAGCTATAAAGTGCTAAACCATGCAGGAGCTAGCTGGACAGCGCTAAACCCTGCAGGAGCTAACTGGACAGCGCTAAACCCTGCAGGAGCTAACTGGACAGCGCTAAACCCTGCAGGAGCTAGCTGGACAGCGCTAAACCCTGCAGGAGCTAACTAGACAGCGCTAAACCCTGCAGGAGCTTGAAAGACAGCACTAAACCCTGCAGGAGCTAGCTAGACAGTGCCAAACCCTGCAGGAGCTAGCTGGACACGTAAACATGACTGGACACGTAAACATGACTACATGTAAACATGACTATAATACTTACACTCTTGTATACTATTACTTAGCATTAGTAGAACAACGCTGTGCAAATAATCTAGAAACGTTGTGGAAATATGGTGGAAATGTTGTAGAGAGATATTTAGGAGCTGATTTCCATCTTCCTCACTGCACCTCGGGGGCAGCAATACATAGAGCATCACTCCTCTATCATATTCCTCCTCTCTTTTATTCCCCTCCTCCTCTCCTTTCCTCTCCCTGGTTTTCCCCGGAGAGCCAGTGGCACGATAATTTGTCATTTGATTCAGTTTTGCCAGGCAAAAGGGGGAGCTTAGCTCACTGATAAGATATCCTTAAGTTGCCATTAATGAGGTTTGCTTTGATCCGTCGACAAATAGGTCATTTAACCAGTGTCTGCTTTCTGACGAGAGACATTCCACTGTCTCACACGTTCTCGCACATACACATACATACACACACATGCATGCACACAGACACAACCCTTTGTCTCTAAGAAGGGGAGAGAGAATAAGACAGTGAAAGAGAGAGAGAGAACAACTGTTCACATTTATTAGCGCCCTTCAAAATGTACCCCTTTATCATTCATTACCCAGTAGAGGGCTGTGACTGTGTACACACATTTCACACACCCACAGTGACACAGGCATACACATAAACACACACCTATACACACACAGACACACACAAACAAACATTGGAATCAAATTACTGGGATTTTTTGGGCAGTGTCCCTTATTGTTACATTGATGTTGTGTGAACATGGTGGGATGGAAAGACTGGGGAGACATGCATGCGGCTGATTCTCCCCCAAGCAGGAGGAATTGAAAGCTGGTGGGAAATCAGGGGGCGGGAAGAACTGGGAATAAATTAAGAAGTGCTATGACTTCCTAACTGGGAAGGATTTATGCGCCGCTGCCAAGTCCAACAGATTGAAGTCATTTCATTTTTCATGCATGGTTTCTGTCCCCATAGTAACTCCCTGAAACAGAGAGAAAGAGAGAGTGAGACCGAGAAGGAGAGGGGGAGGTAGTTTGGCAGTGGAGTGTGTAATCGCTCCATGTGCCTTGTAGGACTGGAAGCAACGTAAGAAGTCGGTGAGGTTTCAATCCTCAAGCCCCGACTTGATTCCTCAAATAAATGAGCAGAGAATAGTAGGATGGGGAGAGTTCAACCCAGCTGCTAGTTACACTTATAGCTCTCTCTCTCTCCTCTGTTTGCTGTTGTTGTTGTTGTTTTGAGGATGGTACATCTTTGAAGTACTAGTAGCCAATGCTTAAAAACAACTTGTTAATTATCTTAGCCGTCAGCTTTCAAGTACTTCACTGCTCCTAACGAAAGGCCTTGCAGACACACACACACACCAGCAGCTCTTCCAAACTGCGTTAGTACTCTGTCCTCTGATCCTCTGACAGCTCCTCTGATCTTTCAGAAGGAGAACATGTGTGGCTCACTTTTCACATTTTATCTTTAGTAATTTTACATTCTCTCCATCTCATCTCTCCCATTCCCTGTGTGTGTGTGTGTGCGTGCGTGCATTCGTGCTTTTGTGTGCATGTGTGGGTGTGTGTCTGTGTCTGTGTGTGTCTGTGTCTGTGTGTCTGTGTGTGTGCGTGTGTGTGTGTGTGTGTGTTAGCTAGCCCTACTGCTGGCTGAAGGCCATAAAGCTGTGGATGGTGTGGCTGGAGATTATATGGTGATTAAATGTACCACGCTTTAGCTGACTCATTTGATTTATTCCCTCACAATGGAAGAATCAGGGAAATTATCTATCTCAGTGTGTGTGTGTGTGTGTGTGTGTGTGTGTGTGTGTGTGTGTGTGTGTGTGTGTGTTTGGCATATGAAAAGACTGGCGTGATGTGGGAAATGGTATTATTACAGCGTATTGACAGTGGAGAGTGCAAGGAGAAGAGGATGAGGACGATGATGACAGGTTGTTATAGTGGTGTTAGGAGTAGTCTGGATGACACCTGTCTGATATAATATGTCCTAGTCCTTCCCTGGTCCTTGTTAGTCTCAGGCCATTCTCTCCCTGGTGTGTCAAAAGGACTGCCAAATTGGTACCATGAGTGCTGAAAGATGGAGACAACTTTGGGGGGACTCTTTCTCTTTAGGAGCACTCATGGCTTTCTCCTGAAATAATCACTGATTGGAGACGAGGTGGTGGATAGGAGAACTGTGTGTGTTTGTGTGTTATTGAGGCATGCTGAAATAGCAGCCCTAGCACCCTTTCCTCTAATGGAAGGAGGTTGGAGGGCTGGCTAGGACCTTATTTGGGAGCTAAAGGAAGGACCCCTACAAATGAAGCCCAATTGCTCTGCACTTCAGCCCAAATCACACTCTGTGCAGTGTACTTAATGTACTTAATAGCTCTTCTGCTCTTGAAAGCTGTGAATATGTGTTTGTGTGCATGTGTGTTTGTACAGTCGTGTGTAATACTCCAGCTGTTCTCTCCTTAGGTTAATCTTTGTTTTTCTCTGAACGGTTTATTATGAATTTGTTTGCTGTCACTTTCCTAGTTATGGTGTTTACAAGATGACATTTAAATGTTCTTATTTGTCTTTTTTTGCTCATGTTGTGACAGTGTTCTAAGCACAGTCCCTGTAAGAGCTGTTTACATCTCCAATTGTCAAGCAGAAGAAAAATGATCTTTGCCAAATGCAGGTTGATTTATTTTTCCATCCCTTGAAAGAAAGGGAAATAGTGAATTTCCTGTTTGAAATACTTGGGTTGTGCACCATTCTATAGCACTAATAAAATCCACTGCTATAGCTGTGACTGCCGAGCTATGATGGATGTGTTTGTTTGTGTGTGTGTGTGTGTGTGTGTGTGTGTGTGTGTGTGTGTGTGTGTGTGTGTGTGTGTGTGTGTGTGTGTGTGTGTGTGCACGTATATGTCCATTTATGATGAATATATAATATGTGATGATTGTCCCCTGGCTCTGGCCCACAGTATCATTGGTCTCCCAGCTTCTATATGATGATCTAGTCCTGGAATAAACACCTTACCAATCACACCAATGGATGAAGTGGCATGGAGGAGATTATGCAGTGTTTTCCATTAGCGCCGGTCATCGGTTACAGACTCATTTTCAGCCTGATACTTTTTCCACTTCATATTAACTAGGCTATTTTATTTTTGATGTATTTTTATTCGCTAGTCCGTCGAGCCCTGTCCTGCTAGAATGAACGATATGCATCTTCTAGCAATCTATTGATAGAATTTGTGCCTGTCAGTCACAAAGCGAGCGATGATAGGGAAAGGAAGTGAACAGAATGCATCATTGATTCATATTTTCTGCAACATTCTGAAGAGGCAATGAGAAAGTCCCTGTCTGTTTGTGTGTGCTGCACTTTGTGTAGCCGTTAGTGATGATGCTAATAAAAACAGTCTTCTGGTAGATGGAAAGGCTTTCCCAAAAACCGTCTCAATTAAATGTTAACTACAAAGTAGCCTATGCTTACCTGGCAGAATGATATCATGATTGTTTTCATCAATCCAGTGGGTATTTATTTTGCAAACTCTACCGTCGCACTTGAGCTACAAAAACATTTCTAAACAACAGCTTCTTGCTAAGTGCACGCTTAAATTAAAGGATAACTTCAACCAAAAATCTACATTTCTCTGATTTTTCCCGGACCTCCTGATGTCGTTTAAGCATTGTTGTGGACTTCAAACATCCAATTGTGTTGTTTTTCTATTTAGAAGGTGTGCTTTTGAGAGAGAAAAAAACTGAACATTTTGGGAAAAACTGACACCGTGAAAAATAAAATAGAGAAAATTAAATTTGTTTGTGTGTGTGTGTGGGGGGGGGGGGGGGGGGGGTCAGCCAAAACATGTGTGGGGGGGGGGGGGGATCAGCCAAAACATAAAACAGACTTCATAGGGCCCTACCTAATGATAATTCTTTATTAATCTAGGCTATGTAAAATCTGAAAGATATAATACTTAAGATATAACCTTTCATTTATTTTTGAAGATGATGTTGGCTATTTACTTCATTATTCTGTTTGAATAAATACATGATTTGAAGAACAAACATCATTGTGGTAATTAATATCTTGCAGTAAAATTGTAAATAGGACTTTAATCTCAAAAGAGACAGGTTAAATGTTTAAAAAAGTTTCATGTTCTCTTAATTACAAAATAGTACTGAACATATAGGCCTAGACCTAAACGATATCCAAAACAACAAACAATACACTGAATTCATGCATTTTCAGTCATTTAAATTGAAAAGTCATGTCCTTCTAAACAATGCCACACCACATATTCCAATCTGGGAGGTAAATTCGATAAAGTATTCAATAATGTTGCTGTGTATTTTGGGTTGGAATAAAGGCATTAGATGGAGCGCCTTCGGCAAAACATTTTGTCCTGGGGGTTTCTGGTTGGCTACTATTGTGGAAAACGCTGGATTATGTGTGTACCATCAATGTGTGATATTATTGTTGTATGCATCATCAGCATCTGCCACTAGGGAACAAACAGATCTGTCAAGGCTTTGGTTTTTCTCCAATCTCCCATATTACTCAATGATTGAATGTGTTATGAAAGATTAAATCCATTTCAGAAACAGTAGTAGACCACAGAGTAAAAACGGACATTCTGTGTCTGTGTGTCTTGTTGCAGATCCGTTCGGACCAGGACCGGAACATCTCCATCCGATACAGCATCACAGGGGTGGGAGCGGACCAGCCACCCAATGAGGTGTTCAGTATCGACCCTGTCGCCGGCAAGATGTTCGTCACCAAGCCGCTGGACAGAGAGAGGAGATCATCTTACCATGTGCGTAACACACACACACACACACAACTACACATGCACAGCTCTGTAATGAGTTGGTGACAGGCTAGCCGGTTGTCCAGGTGGACTATTGATTGAGAGAGTGAAGGGTGAGGAGTGGTGGCTACAGCCACATGACATTTAACAAGTACAAACGCTCATACAGACCATGAAAATGACTCAACCACTGTGGATCACACACACACACGCACACACGCATGCAGACACGCACGCACACACACACACACACATACACAGTGCAGTATTACCAGAGTAGCGTCCACCTCAGGTGCTGTAAAGTTAATAATATGCTTAGCAGACTTAATTTTCCCATGCAACCTACACACACACACATCATCAGTATGTGGCCCATGTGGGATTTTGCCCATAAGCTCCGTGCTAACACCAACTAATTATTATCATTAATATACCACTTTGATGTAGCTACTGTAGGAATAATGCTTGTTGCTTTCTCTCCACAATTGAATCTCTCGCATTCTCTCTCTCCCTGCTCCTCACATCTCTCCCTCTGTTTGACATGTCTTTGTTTATTTGTTGAACTCAGAGGCCCAGCTTTCCATTGAGAGGATGAGCTGGGCAGATGTATGCCCAGGAGGATGCAGGATCGATGGTGATTTGTTAAGGAAGGCCCAGGCTTGGTGACACGGGTTCTTGGATTAAAGCCCAGGCTGGATGTGTCTCTGTCAAATTTTGATAAAGAACCAAATGTAGCCACACAGTCATAACTTCTGACTCAGAAGCTATATAAGCTGTACTCTATGTAAGGAAGACTAAAATAACTTAAGCTATGAAACTACCATCCAGCTTTTTTATTAAAGAAAAAATATTTGTGGTAAAAGTTATCTTTCATTGTCTTACAACTTTAATATCCTTGAAGGGGGGAATACTTCCTCAAAGCGACATTGTTGTCAGCTTTGTCATCCGACATCAGGGTTGGGTGGGTCACTTCCTAAATGTAATCCATTACAGTTACTAGTTACCTGTCCAAAATTGTAATCAGTAATGTAACTTTTGGATTACGCAAACTCAGTAATGTAATCTGATTACATTCCGTTACTTTTAGATTACTTTGCCAGTGAGGAGGCACTAGGAAGAAGACAACCGACGTCTATTGCAGGATAAATCCATGTTAAAGTTTACATAGCTGGCCATATATGGATGTTCAATTTTACTTTATTGGTTATGTAGGCTTCTTCTAACCCATCGCTTTCTACTAAATATAATAATATGATTAAATTATATAATAACATTAAAAACCAAAGAATTTCAGTCATTCCAAAAAAATGTATACCCCTTGATCTTCAAGAATAGGACTTGGAAATATTGAAGTATAGATTAGCCAAATTGTTTTACCTGAGCATGACCCCAAAACTAAGGATTTATTAGCCAGCCCTACTCTGTTGTTTATGATTTTGTTATCATGGAGGACTGATTGGGCTCATTGATTTGAGTTGAAAAAGAAACACTGAGCTCATGGAATGGCATGCTTTGAGCACTACTGAAAAGGGCTATTTACATTTGAAAAATGAATTGCATTTACTGCATTTGCTATAGACCTATTGTTTACCTTTTTGTTGGTGACACAATTATATCTTGATAATATGCAGCTGTTTAAATTGCAAATCCACAGATGAAACAATGACAAAATGGTTGCCCTGCTTTTGTTTTGGTAAAAAGCATACCATCCATGATATAAAAAGTATTGTTTTAACCATGTTATGAGGCTATTTAGTGTTTGTTTATATTTACAATGTTTACAAACATCAGAATAAAACAAGATTATATTTTATATATACAGTGGGGCAAAAAAGTATTTAGTCAGCCACCAATTGTGCAAGTTCTCCCACTTAAAAAGATGAGAGAGGCCTGTAATTTTCATCATAGGTACACTTCAACTATGACAGACAAAATTAGAGAAAAAAATCCAGAAAATCACATTGTAGGATTTTTTATGAATTTATTTGCAAATTATGGTGGCAAATAAGTATTTGGTCAATAACAAAAGTTTATCTCAATACTTTGTTATATACCCTTTGTTGGCAATGACAGGTCAAACGTTTTCTGTAAGTCTTCACAAGATTTCACACACTGTTGCTGGTATTTTGGCCCATTCCTCCATGCAGATCTCCTCTAGAGCAGTGATGTTTTGGGGCTGTTGCTGGGCAACACAGACTTTCAACTCCCTCCAAAGATTTTCTATGGGGTTGAGATCTGGAGACTGGCTAGGCCACTCCAGGACCTTGAAATGCTTCTTACGAAGCCACTCCTTCATTGCCCGTGTGTTTGGGATCATTGTCATGCTGAAAGACCCAGCCACGTTTCATCTTCAATGCTCTTGCTGATGGAAGGAGGTTTTCACTCAAACTCTCACGATACATGGACCCACTTGTTCTTTCCTTTACACGGATCAGTCGTCCTGGTCCCTTTGCAGAAAAACAGCCCCAAAGCATGATGTTTCCACCCCCATGCTTCACAGTAGGTATGGTGTTCATTGGATGCAACTCAGCATTCTTTGTCCTCCAAACACGACGAGTTTAGTTTTTACCAAAAAGTTCTATTTTGGTTTCATCTGAGCATATGACATTCTCCCAATCTTCTTCTGGATCATCCAAATGCTCTCTAGCAAACTTCAGATGGGCCTGGACATGTACTGGCTTAAGCAGGGGGACACGTCTCGCACTGCAGGATTTGAGTCCCTGGCGGCGTAGTTTGTTACTGATGGTAGGCTTTGTTACTTTGGTCCCAGCTCTCTGCAGGTCATTCACTAGGTCCCCCCGTGTGGTTCTGAGATTTTTGCTCACCGTTCTTGTGATCATTTTGACCCCACGGGGTAAGATCTTGCGTGGAGCCCCAGATCGAGGGAGATTTTCAGTGGTCTTGTATGTCTTCCATTTCCTAATAATTGCTCCCACAGTTAATTTCGTCAAACCAAGCTGCTTTCCTATTGCAGATTCAGTCTTCCCAGCCTGGTGCAGGTCTACAATTTTGTTTCTGGTGTCCTTTGACAGCTCTTTGGTCTTGGCCATAGTGGAGTTTGGAGTGTGACTGTTTGAGGTTGTGGACAGGTGTCTTTTATACTGATAACAAGTTCAAACAGGTGCCATTAATACACGTAACGAGTGGAGGACAGAGGAGCCTCTTAAAGAAGAAGTTACAGGTTTGTGAGTGCCAGAAATCTTGCTTGTTTGTAGGTGACCAAATACCATAATTTTCAAATAAATTCATTAAAAATCCTACAATGTGATTTTCTGGATTTTTTTTTCTCATTTTGACTGTCATAGTTGAAGTGTACCTATGATGAAAATTAGGAGAACTTCCACAATTGGTGGCTGACTAAATACTTTTTTGCCCCACTGTACATGTACACTACCATTCAAAAGTTTGGGGTCACTTAGAAATGTCCTTGTTTTCCATGAAAACATACTACATGAAATTAGTTGGAAAATGAATAGGAAATATAGTCAAGACATTGACAAGGTTATAAATAATGATTTTACCACCACCAATGCACCCCCAGACCATCAAATTGCCTCCACCATGCTTGACATATGACGTCAAGCACGCCTCCAGCATCTTTTCATTTTTTTCTGTGTCTCACAAATGTTCTTCTTTGTGATCCAAACACCTCTAACTTAGATTTGTCTGTCCATAACACTTTTTTCCAATCTTCCTCTGTCCAGTATTTGTGCTCTTTTGCCCATCTTAATCTTCTTTTTTAATTTGCCAGTCTGAGATTTGGCTTTTTCTTTGCGACTCTGACTAGAAGGCCAGCATCCCGGAGTTGCCTCTTCACTGTTGACGATGAGATTGGTGGTTTGCGGGTACTATTTAATGAAGCTGCCAATTGAAGACTTGTGAGACGTCTGTTCCTCAAACTAGAAACTCTAATGCACTGTTATGACCCTGCCCTTTTTGGGTACAGCAAGCCCCATCCCCCTCTACCTGTTTCCTACACCCAGGTTGCTGTGGTCAGAGAGAGGTCGTAAATTCCTGGAGGAGATTATCTCCTCATGGCCACAGTATAGAGAGAGAGTAGAGTTTTCATAGAAGAGAACAAAGGAATTTCTTCCACCTCAAAGAACTTGAGGTCTGAACAACAGTTATGTTCTGGAGAAGGTATAAAATATAGGTGAAGAATCCAGCTACAAACTGGTCCTTTTGGTACAATTTTGTGAAACTCATCGGAGACAATACGGCCACATTACCATAACACTGTTTATATAATAGCCTCAGGTATGAGATGATTGTTGTATAAGATGAATGAGTGAGGAGGATACTGTTTGTAAAATTGTGTAATGCGATTTTGGACTGTTTAATGAAGGAAACTCCAATTCCCTTTTGAGTTTAACTAAATCAGAGGACCGCCCATGAGCATAGTTACGATCTGGCGTCATGAGAAAGCTTTTTTTGCTCTCCCGAATAAAACCCCCACTTTGAGAGTTGCTCAACAGACAATGTTGCTCTCAATTACGAGAGGACAAAGGTTGCAGACCAGCTTACCTCGATAACGAGAGGGCCAAGTTTTGAGACCAGACTGCTGAATCTTTTAACCATCCCACGTGGTTAAACTCTTAGACTATCGATGCCGACAGAATAAGAACAAATCTTTGATATTAATTACTGGTCTGCAGCTAGGAATCAGGTTTCATTGAACGTGAAGACCGACAACCGCCGAAACATCTATTCTATAACGACATGAATGAATGTCACTATCCATTGAACTATCCATTCTAACCACGACATAGAGAGAGAGAGAGAACGGACGCTTTCCAACAGAAACTAACTTTTCAACAGAGATCCCGACGACACACTGAGTGTAAATATATATTTTGATTGCAATTGTTCCCGAATGAGTGAGCGTTCATGTGCAAAGGATTAGCATTTCAATTGTTATAATTATCACTCTGTAGTGACTTCTTAGTCGACCCCCACTTCCCCTTTTGTCTAACAAGCCGCCATGCCGGTTTAGACCACTAGGGCACATTCCCCTATCATTTCTTGTAACCATATTTACTTTGTTTGTTTGTGTGTGCACTTCTGTGATTGTTTAGTTAGTTAATAAATACATTATTTAAGACAATTCATGTATGCATGACTCAGAGTGAAGACTGGGTTCGTGCAAATAACCAACAATTTACAATGTTTGGAATGAGACTACGTGAGGTGAAGAAGAATTCATTCATCAGAAGACTATTGATCAGATATGAAAATATCTGAAAAGTTATATTAGGAAAATTATAACTTTGTAATCTAAATATTTTCCTTGGTGCCCCGACTTCTTAGTTAATTATAGTTACATGATTAATCAGTTTAATCGCGTAATAATAATTACAGAGAGTAATTTGATAAAGATTAATCTTCAGTTTAATAATGCCAAAGACACAACAGTACTTGTCCTCTTGCTCAGTTGTGCACCGGGGCCTCATACTCCTCTTTCCATGTTGGTTAGAGCCAGTTTGCTATGTTCTATGAAGGGATTGGTACACAGCGTTTTACCAGATCTTCAGTTTCTTGGCAATTTATTGCAAGGAATAGCCTTCATTTCTCAGAACAAGAATACACTGACAAGTTTCAGAATAAAGGTCTTTGTTTCTGTCTGACCATAAGTCTACACTGTATTTCTGATAAATGTTATGTTATTTTAATGGACAAAAATTTTGCTTTTCTTTCAAAAACAAGGACATTTCTAAGTGACCCCAAACTTTTGAACGTTAGTGTATACTGTTGAAGTCTGAAGTTTACATACACTTAGGTTGGAGTCATTAAAACTCGTTTTTCAACATCTCCACAAATTTCTTGTTAACAAACTATAGTTTTGGCAAGTCAGTTAGGATTTACCTTGTGCATGACACAAGTAATCTTTCCAACAATTGTTTACAGACAGATTATTTCACTTATAATTCACTTTATCACAATTCCAGTGGGTCAGAAGTTTACATACACTCAATTGAGTGTGCCTTTAAACAGCTTGGAAAATTCCAGAAAATGATGTCATGCTTTAGAACAGGGGTGTCAAAGTCAAATGGACGGAGGGCCAAATAAAAAAATCAGCTACAAGACGAGGGCCGGACTGTTCGAATGTTCATTGAAAAATTTTTAAATGACGCATATAGTCTAGTGAACCTAATTGAACCTACTGAAAACCTAACAAATATATTACAATATGATCAGATAAATAAAGCAATATTTTCTTATGGCTCTGTCAGTAATCTTTAATTTTCAACAGACACAAAAGACAAATTTCCTTTATATAAATATCCCCATAACATGAACATTAAATGAAAGAAACCGGTATTCAAGGCACCATCAGTAGACTATATTTTCTATTTTAGCAAAAGTGGGCTAAATTTACTTCAAAGAAAAAACAATAATAGCAATTTTCTATCATCCACTCAACTGAAATATTTTTAAAATATAATTGGATTGAAATACAAAAAAATAAAGTGCAAAAATCTATTAATCAAAAACAACACTTTGTTTAAGGAGAAGTAACATGCAGTGAAAACAAATATTAAATTTTAACTTTTAAACTTGAACTGAGTAAAAACTCTAAATATGTGATTGCACAGTAATGTTCACTTGTTTGAGGTTGAGGGTGATACTTGGTGGTGTCCCATCTTTTCCACAAGTTCATCAATGTTCGGGGTAAGGCTCTGAGCTGAAGAAATCCTCAGAATTGAGTGGAGGTGTTCAGCAGTAAGTCGACTTCTGTGTGATGTTTTGTTCAGGTTCATCAAAGAAAACAGTTGTTCACACAGGTATGTGCTGCCAAACATAGACAACGTTTGAGCAGCCTGGATGCGCAGCTGGGGCATTGTGCCGGGGAGGAAACGGGCGAACTCCGCAGCACCCACTGCCGCATATTTTGCCCTCAGTGCATCATTGCATTGGAGGTCAATCAACTCCATTTGGAGGTTTGGTGGTGAGCTTTCCACGTCAACAGCAAATGGGTTACCGAGCAGTTCCAACCTGCTTTTTTGTGCTTCAAAGTCAGCAAATCGGCGTCGAAAGTCAGCGGCAAGCATACCTATTTTATCAGCCAACTGTGTGCTCGGGAACGCACTGGTAGAGAGCTTCTCTTTCATGGTCTGGCAGCTGGGAAAGTGGCTCAAATTTTCTTTCCGCATCTGCGTCTCCCACAGAGTCAGTTTGGTTTTAAATGCCTTCACTGTACTGTACATATCAGAGATGACACGATCCCGACCCTGCAGCTGCAAGTTTATTGCATTCAGATGACTCGTAATGTCACACAGAAAAGCCATTTCACACAGAAACATTTCGTCTCGGAGTTGTGTTGTGTCTTTCCCTTTGCTGTCCAAGAACAGACAAATCTCCTCACGAAGCTCGAAACATCTTTGAAGCACCTTTCCCTGGCTTAGCCATCGCACCTCTGTGTGATAAGGCAAATCACCATGCTCCGTTTCTAACTCCGTCAGAAATGCCTTGAACTGGCGGTGATTCAAACCTTTGGCTCTGATAAAGTTAACTGTGCGCGTGATGATGCTCATTACATGCTCCATTTTCAAGGCTTTACCGCACAACGCTTCCTGGTGTATGATACAATGATAAGCTGTCAGCTCACCTGTCGCGTTTTCCTCTTGCATCTTTTCCCGTATCTTCGCCACCAGTCCGCTCCTGTGTCCACACATCGCAGGTGCTCCGTCGGTTGTCAAACCCACGAGTTTTTCCCAAGGCAGCTCCATCTCATTTACACATCTTGACACCTCTTCATACAAATCATGCCCCGTAGTTGTGCCATGCATAGGACGTAAAGCCAAAAACTCCTCTGTCACGCTTAGGTTGGAGTCCACTCCGCGGATGAAAATTGACAACTGGGCAATGTCAGAAATGTCGGTGCTCTCATCCACAGCCAAGGAATATGCAATAAAATCTTTTCCCTTTTTCACAAGCTGCTCTTTTAGATTGATGGACAACTGGTCTACTCTCTCGGCAATGGTGTTTCTGCTCAGACTCACATTTAAAAAGAGTTGCCTTTTTTCTGGGCAAACTTCGTCACAAACTTTAATCATGCAGTTTTTGATGAAATCCCCCTCCGTAAATGGCCGGGCTGATTTAGCGATCTCTTCTGCCAAAATAAAACTGGCCTTGACAGCAGCCTGGCCTTGTGATTTGGCTTTTTTGAACAGAGCCTGTCGAGATTTGAGGCCTCGTTTTAATTCCTCTGCCTTTTGTAGCCTTTGTTCCATGTCCATATTCTTGTTTTTGTCCGCGTGTTTCGTTTCATAATGTCGTCTCAGATTATACTCTTTCAGTACCGCCACACTTTCTCCACACAGAAGACACACAGGTTTTCCAGCTACCTTCGTGAACATATACTCCGACTCCCACCTTGTTTGAAACCCCCGGTTCTCAGTATCCACCTTCCGTTTTGCCATTTTTGATGGGTATCTGAAAGTTAATTTTACTGTGATGCTGACGACTGCTGTGCCAATAAATATTGAAATGAAGCAGCCTACTGCTCGGTGCGTCACCTTTGCATTGTGGGAAATGTAGTATTGGTGCGTGTAAAAGATCTGCGGGCTGCCGGCTTGCTGCGGGCCGGTTCTAATAATAAATCAAGATCATCCCAGGGGCCGTAAAAAACCTTCTTGCGGGCCGGATGTGGCCCGCGGGCCTTGACTCTGACATATGTGCTTTAGAAGCTTCTGATAGGCTAATTGACATAATTTGAGTCAATTGGAGGTGTACCTGTGGATGTATTTCAAGGCCTACCTTCAACCTCAGTGCCTCTTTGCTTGACGTCTTGGGAAAATCAAAAGAAATCAGCCAAGACCTCCAATTGTAAATTGTAGACCTCCACAAGTCTGGTTCATCCTTGGGAGCATTTTCCAAATGCCTGAAGGAACCACGTTCATCTGTACAAACAATAGTACGCAAGTATAAACACCATGGGACCACGCAGCCGTCATACCGCTCAGGAAGGAGACGTGTTCTATCTCCTAGAAATGAATGTACTTTGGTGCGAAAATTGCAAATCAATCCTAGAACAACAGCAAAGGACCTTGTGAAGATGCTGGAGGAAACGGGTACAAAAGTATCTATATCCACAGTAAAATGAGTCCCACATCGACGTAACCTGAAAGGCCGCCATACTTCCAAAGTTGTAGCAAAATGGCTTAAGGACAACAAAGTCAAGGTATTGGAGGGGCCATCACAAAGCCCTGACCTCAATCCTATAGAAAATATGTTGGCAGAACGTTTGTGCAAGCAAGTAGGCCTATAAACCTGACTCAGTTGCACCAGTTCTGTCAGGAGGAATGGGACAAAATTCAACCAACTTATTATAGGAAGCTTGTGGAAGGCTACCCGAAACGTTTGACCCAAGTTTATCAATTTAAAGACAATGCTACCGAATACTAATTGAGTGTATGTAAACTTCTGACCCAATGGGAATGTGATGAAAGAAATAAAAGCTGAAAAAATCATTCTTTCTACTATTATTCTGACATTTCGCATTCTTTAAATAAAGTGGTGTTCCTAACTGACCTAAAACAGGGAATTGTTACTTGGATTAAATGTCAGGAATTGTGAAAAACAGAGTTTAAATGTATTTGGCTAAGGTGTATGTAAACTTCCGACTTCAACTGTAAATCCAAAAATGGATGTAGCAACGACAAATTGCTCCTGTCATGACTGGCCTTTGAGGATCAGGTTACAGTGGATCAGCTCTACAGAGATATTTCTCTCCCACAGAGGGGGAGAGGGTTGAAGGTGAGAGTTTTATGGCACCTAGTTTGGGTGTCTGGAATGTCTTTGTGCCTTGTGAAGAGTTTACAGCCCAAAACTAAAACATCAAATAAATGGACTTGGGGACAATATATTTCATAATCCGAATGGGTGGGAATAATGATGTTATTAAAAGTTAAATGAGGACATTTTAACGAAAACATTGTAACTTGAAGAGTTTTCATAATGTGTATATGATGTTTACATACTTTACGTTGTATAGAAAATATCCAAATTAAACAATATAATACTGTGTTTTTGTGATGATAAAACTGTGATTTTAGTTGTCTAAACAAGATCATAATACATTTCATAAAATATATTATGATCTCATTTAGATAACTAAAATCCCAGTCTTATCATCACAAAAACACAGTTTTATCGTCTTTAATTTGGATATTTTCTATACCTTGCCTCGTAACTAGTTACGCCCCAGGGAACACAGAGAGCATGTCATGAAGACGGAAACGCCCCCTTTTGAGCCGAGGTTATAAAGCATGTGAGTTAAGAATTAACATACTAGACTAGGTCTACGATTAGTCACGACCACGAAACGCAGCACAAGGTTGAAGAAGACAAAGGAGCCTCTTAGCAATCAATGCTATGGTTGAGTAGCTGTCCTAAATACTATATCTAAGAAGGCGAATTCAAGCAAGACCACTCGGTTATTCTCTTCAAGTCATTGTTTGTCTACACTGCTCTCGTTCCCACGCTGGGGTCATCTACACTGATGATTAGCCATCCTGAGAAGTCCACTATTACAGAACGAGTCCAAGGAAACAGACAACTAAGAGAAAGGACATTGTGACATCTTGTGGACATTCAGAGCTTTACACCTGAGGACGAAAAGACCAGGCCATCCGACGATATCCAATGGAGATATCCATCAGAGACACCCGAACGGAGACCTTCAACATGTAAATACATGCATTACACTTCTTACCCATAAGAGTGGCAGTTCGGGGCTAGGTAATAGGGCTAAACTAAGCATAGTTTACAAATTTATCCAAGTGTTGCTTTTCTCTCTTGCTCTCTCTCTTTCTTTAAATCTCCATCTTATGTAACACGTGTCACATTGTGTTGGTCCGCTAGGGACCTGTTGTCATTGTATTAAGTTCCAATCAATAACCTATACTGTGTGTATGTGTATCTTATGTTATCATTTAGCTTGTTAGTAAATAAATAAATCAACTCAATTTGTGTGGTACGGAATGATTAGTGAAACCTGGGTTTGTGCAGATTTAAAGGATTATGTGATGTTCAGAATAAGACTGATATGAGGAAATGATTGACTACTATGATATCGAGATTCTGGTATATTCTTGAGTTAATTCGGGAAACGGTAACTCATTAATAGGCTTAGAATTTGGCTAGCACAAACTATCTCACAATTTGAACTATAGCTGTTAATGTCTAAAAAATGTAATTGATGGTTAAAGTAATTGACCCATTGTCAAATGCACAGTTAAATTATGAATCTTTGCCATTGGGCCTGTCATCATACTCCATATCTTTATTGCAGAGTTGTGTCAATGAGGTGGTCGTTTTTAATTGGCTCACACTTATCACGAGGCTTGTGCAGGATGGAAATATGGTGCGTTGGGATGCTATTGGAAACTTTAAAATTTAACAAACTTTAACTTTAACAAAAACTGCCTGATATTTCATGCTTGTTTAGGTGGGATGGAGTTTTGGCCTTCCATGGTGACATCACTATGAGGCAAATGAGCTAGTTGACCAATATGACAGAGTTCCAAATAGGGATGTGTACCGAAACCCGGTATTAAACGGGCTCTGGGGCTAAATAATGAAAGACCGTAGTATCGATATGCTCTGACGTTATCGGTTCTGCTTTCGGTACTGGAGAAATTAAGAAAATTCATGTCCTATTTATTATTGATACATAAATGTTATCTTGCACATTTTATCATGGCCCTTTCTGGGTATAGATCATGGCATCTCTCTCTCTCTCTCTCTCTCTCTCTCCCTCTCTCTCTCTCTCTCTCTCTCTCTCTCTCTCTCTCTCTCTCTTTCATGTTTGTGACCTCATGAAAGACAATACATTACCATAACTCTGTTTACATAGGTGCTTCCTTTATGAGGTTTGCGTCTAGATATTGTATAAAATGAATTAGTAAAGATGAAACTATTTGTGAAATGACGTAACAGCAACTCGCCCAAACCTACCCCAATCCAGATAGCTGATGTTCTGAAAGAGCTGCAAAATCTGGAACCCTACAAATCAGCCGGGCTAGACAATCTGGACCCTCTCTTTCTAAAATTATCTGCCGAAATGTTGTCTTTCCCGCCCTTCTCAGTCCGCACCCACTTCCCTTTGTCCACCAAGCCGTCATATCGGCTTAGCCCACTATGGAACCTCCCCTATCCTTTCCTTGTAACCATATCCACTGTTTGTTTGTTTATGCATTTCTGTGATTATTTAGTTAGTTAGTAAATAAATGATTAAGATAATTGGTGTATGGATGATTCATAGTAAAGGCTGGGTTCGTGCAGATAACCAACAATTTATGACGTTTGGAATGAGACTAACATGAGGTGAAGAATAATTCATTAATTAGAAGACTTAATTGATCTGATATTAAAATATCTAAAGAGTTATATTCGGAAAATTATAACTTTGTAATCTGAAGATTTTCCTTGGTGCCCCGACTTCCTAGTTAATTACATTTACATGATTAGTTTAATCACGTAATAATAATTACAGAGAATTGATTTGATAAAATAACAGTCTTCACTTTAATGATACCAAAGACACGACAGTTGCAATAAGATGAAGACATTTGTCTATGAGTCATTTTCAATATTCCCAATCCAGAAGAGATCTCTCTCGCGTGGAGCCTGTCTCTCACACGCTACAGCTCACACACACACTCCAGAAAGACCCTGCTCTTAATTCGTGACGATGGCGGGGGGAGCTAAACGTTCAAAAGTGTGGTTACACTTCACCAGAGTCAATGCTGACAATGCTCGTTGCCACATGTGCAACAAGACTTTTGCTTGTAAGGGCGGAATCACGAGGAATCTGTCCAAACATCTATCGAAATTGCATCATGTACAGGCAGAGAAATGTAGAGTTTTTGACTGCCTAGCTCATCTCTCATTACCCGATCTATGTTAGGTATGTATGCTAGCAACCTAGAGCCCACACATGGTGTTAGCTAAATTATGCGAACATGCGTTCATGATCAAAGTAACCATAAGCCAGCTGATTGTTTAGCTATGAGTGCGTTCATAAATTCAATCACCCATTTAAAGATTTTGCAACTTTTTTGTTAAAGTTGCAGCTAAAATGAACCAACCCACTCCTCTCTCTAATACCACTGGTCCATGCCAAAGATAAGCCCAAAGCCCCTTCACTCTGGCAGCTAGTGGGAGGATGACTGAGGAGAGTGTTAATGAGTGCCACCTAGCCGTGACCAAGTTCATAGTGAAAGGCCTACACTCCTTTGCAACAGTGGAGTCCAAGGGTTTTAGGTAACAGTCTGTCAGTATCAAATCAAATCAAAGTTTATTTGTCATGTGCGCCAAATTCAAAAGGTGTAGTAGACCTTACAATGAAATGCTTACTTACAGGCTCTAACCAACAGTGCAATTTTTAAGTTTAAAAAAGGTATTTGCTGAACAATAGATAAGTAAAGAAATAAAAAACAACAGTAAAAAAGACAGTGAAAATAACAGTAGCGAGGCTATAACAGTATAAAGACTATATACAGGCACTGGTTAGTCGGGCTGATTGAAGTAGTATGTACATGTAGGTATGGTTAAAGTGACTATGCATATATGATAAACAGAGAGTAGCAGCAGCGTAAAAGAGGGGTTTGGGGGGGCACACAATGCAAATAGTCCGGGTAGCCATTTGATTACCTGTTCAGAAGTCTTATGGCCTGGGGGTAAAAACTGTTGAGAAGCCTTTTGGTCCTAGATTTGGCACTCTGATACCGCTTGCCATGCGGTAGTAGAGAGAACAGTCTATGACTGGGGTGGCTGGGCTCTTTGACAATTTTTAGGGCCTTCCTCTGACCTCGCATGGTATAGAGGTCCTGGATGGCAGGCAGGTTAGTTCGTACTGGGCTACCCTCTGTAGTTCCTTGCAGTCGGAGGCCGAGCAGTTTCCGTACCAGGCAGTGATGCAGCTGTAGAACCTTTTGAGGATCTGAGGACCCATGACAAATCTTTTCAGTCTCTTGAGGGGGAATAGGTTTTGTCGTGCCCTCTTCACCACTGTCTTGGTGTGTTTGGACCATTCTAGTTTGTTGGTGATGTGGACACCAAGGAACTTGAAGCTCTCAACCTGCTCCACAACAGCCCCGTCGATGTCCCCAATCATCCACAATCATCTCCTTAGTCTTGGTTACGTTGAGGGACAGGTTGTTATTCTGGCACCACCCAGCCAGGTCTCTGACCTACTCTCTATTGGCTCTCTCTTTCATTGTCGGTGATCAGTCCTACCAGTATATATTGAGTTGTATTACATTTTAGGATATAGTAGTATAAAAGGGTTGTATGTTAGTCCCATCACTCCATAATACAAAACATAACAACACAATAATTCAATAATGATAATTCAACACAGGAAAACAATCTTTGTTTTACTGTAGGGAGATGAGCAAGGCACTCAATGTGATCATTGAGCTGAAGGACATGCCAAAGTTGGCCATCATCATCAGGCGAGTGGACCAGCCTCTGTCAGGACCACTATCTCACTGTTACAGTGCACTACACAAGCCAGGGCAGTGTAAAACAGAATGTCCTCCACACCAGGGCAGTGTACAAATCGCAAACTGGCGAAGTAGTGGTAGAGGAGATCTCAGACATTCTGGAAGAGTTTGAGTTAGAGCCGAGCAAGATTTTAGCTGTGACTGTTGATAATGCTGGAAATATGGATGTTTCCATCAAGAGTCTACACATGCTAAAAATAGGATGCTTTGCGTATTCATTGAATCTGGCAGCACAGAAAATCTACAAAATGACTTCCGTTGATAAATGGGCAGCCCGAATCAGAGCTGGTCGTGTGGTTCAAGAGATCCTCCATGTCCAAAACAGTCTTGAAGGAAAACCAGAAGCTCCTTGGTAAGAATACAGTTTAATCTATTAAAGTATTATTTAGAAATTCCCACATTTAACAATTTCATTAAATGTTCAAGTGTGCGGTAATTAAATGTATGTTGTTTTTTGTTGTTGTTTCGGGCCTTCTGCAACACTCACTCACTCATCTATCTAATGATAGAGAGATTCATGGAGCGGTATCCAGCAATCCAAGCAGCAGCCTTGGACCCAAGACTGCGAAAAGCAATGACCAAGGACAACCTGGACCATCTGAAGGACGAGGACTTCCATAAGACTGAGGAGTTTGTCCAGTTCATGAGAATCCTCTATACATCCACATTGTGTGTATCATATGAAAAGAATGCCACCTGTGGACAGATCATACCCATCCTCCACAAACTGGAAGAGAACTTCACTGTGAAGCATGAAGATACAACGCTTGTGGCAACCATCAAAGAGAAGGTGTGGGGGAACCTCTCCAAGCGCTATCAGGATGAGGACATTCAAGCCTTCCTGCATGAGGCCACAGCAATGGACCCCACATTTAAAGTGAGGCCGGTGAGTGACACCATCTGGAACAGGCTGAGGAAGGCAACTGTTGAGGCCAATGTGACAGGAGCAACACCAGGGCTGTCAGAGGAGCCGGAGCAGACAGACACAGAGCACCAGCAACAGGAGGAGTCTGAGGGAGAAGGAGAGGAAATGGAGGAGACAGTCCCTCCATTAAACAAAACAAGGAGTGCCTTGGAGGAGCTGTTCTCAGAGGACGACAGGGAGTTGAGGTTGACGATCCAACAGGACACCTTGTCCCTCACCCTCAGCGAGCGTGTTCACCTAGAGGTTGAGCTCTACAAAGGCCTGCCTCCCATCCCCATGGCTGAAGATCCTGTAATGTGGTGGTGGGAGAAGAGAGCTACTCTGCCCCTCCTCACAACAAGCTACCTTTCTGCTCAAGCCTCCTCCACCTCTAGCGAGAGGGTATTTTTGACTGCAGGGAACACAATAAGCCAGGAGAGGTCCCGACTTCTGCCAGAGAAGGCAAATATGTTGATCTTTCTCCAGAAGAACTGCTAAGAACAGTTAGTCCTTTTACAGCCTACCTGCATGCCCCACCCATGTTGCTCTATACCACTGTCTTTTCTTTTTCAGGAAAATATTTCATTTGTTTTACATTTCCATCATCACAACATCTGAGTGTATAATAGTGATTTGTTCAAAACATTACTGTTTATTTTGCTGTAAGTAATTGTTTATTTTACAATTAAAAAAAATAATGCAATGTTAATTCTGTTCTTAATTCATTAATACCGTTAAAGTCCCGGATGGATAAGCAGTATTGGTAAGAGTAGTAATACCGTTAAAGTCCCGGATGGATAAGCAGTATTGGTAAGAGTAGTAATACTGTTAAAGTCCCGGATGGATAAGCAGTATTGGTAAGAGTAGTAATACCGTTAAAGTCCCGGATGGATAAGCAGTATTGGTAAGAGTAGTAATACCGTTAAAGTCCCGGATGGATAAGCAGTATTGGTAAGAGTAGTAACACCGTTAAAGTCCCGGATGGATAAGCAGTATTGGTAAGAGTAGTAATACTGTTAAAGTCCCGGATGGATAAGCAGTATTGGTAAGAGTAGTAATACCGTTAAAGTCCCGGATGGATAAGCAGTATTGGTAAGAGTAGTAATACCGTTAAAGTCCCGGATGGATAAGCAGTATTGGTAAGAGTAGTAATACCGTTAAAGTCCCGGATGGATAAGCAGTATTGGTAAGAGTAGTAACACCGTTAAAGTCCCGGATGGATAAGCAGTATTGGTAAGAGTAGTAATACCGTTAAAGTCCCGGATGGATAAGCAGTATTGGTAAGAGTAGTAATACCGTTAAAGTCCCGGATGGATAAGCAGTATTGGTAAGAGTAGTAATACCGTTAAAACCTTAACGCTACCCATCCCTAGTTCTAAACCTATCCACCAATAACAGCATATTTTCACTTTTCCTCCCAGACAGCAACATTCTTGATTGAGAAATTGCCTTTGAAGCTATTTTGGTTTCTTTTTGACCATTTTAGTTGAAAACTATCACAGTAAGTTACTTAACTGTTACCCAGAAATGATTTGATATTGAGATAAAAAAAAACAGCTGCAGTGGACCTTTAAACAGGGCTTGAAATCTCTGACTAGCGGTGTTATTGAATGAGGGTGTCGGCGCCGCGCAGCGCAGCGCTAGGAGAGAGATAACACTTTGTGGGCTCCCAGACTGCGGTTTAGCAGGGAGTGATGGCAGGGTGCGGATATTGGGTGCAGGGCCAGATCAGACAATGCAGAGGAAAAAGAAAAGTCAAATTAACCTTTGGGAGACCCGGTGATGCAATTTTTGTGAGGTGCAGAGAGGAGAAGGGAGGTAAATGTAGAGAGATTGGAGAGGATGTTCACCTGCCTTAGAGAAAGGAAGTGGATGGTGCGTCCTCCTGATTCTTTTTCCTGTCACAAGGCCACAACCCTCCTGGCAAGAGGGTAAGAAGGTTTTTAATAGATAGTTGTCATGGCGATACCCCGGCTGACACCCTCTCACTGTCCGATCAGAAGCACATAATAGAGAGGTTCTGCTGATACAGATTGTAACCATACATTCCTCCCCTTCTCCCTTCTCCTCTCTTCACTTTTCTTTCCTTCCTCTTGTTTTTAACTTCTTCCCTTGCCTCCACTCCTCCATTTATCTCTTTCCCTCCTCCCTTCCTTTCTCCTCTCCTCACCTGTTCTCTCTTTTGAAGCTTATACCCTGAGAATCAGATAGGTTGGTGGAAGGTCTTACTACATCCACTCATGTGTCCTGTTGATAGTCATCTCAGACATTCTAACAGGCGACATATTTGCCTGTTGCAGTGGAATGTTGATGCCATCCTGATTCCTAGTGGTCCATCTCAAACGCTGAATTGTTCCTAAACCTTTGTCGTTTCACGCAGTCTACAGGGACAAAGTTGAATAAATCTTTGTCGATGATATAAAGCATGCTAGTAAGGTCAAATAGTGAAATATAACACATTGATTTTAAAGAGAGATCAGTGTGACTCTCTCCCTGGGTGCAGTAAAAACAGAGCACAGATGTTTATTGAATCTTAACATATCCTCTATGGCTAACCAAGGTATATTACCAGCATTTGTCTCCTGCAGTGTTCTTTATCAAAAAAAATATATTTCAGATTTCTGGGGAGGGAAAGGATATCTAGACAGGCTTTCCTGTCTGTATAGATTTTGATATTAATTATATGCCCGAACTATGTGTGAAATCTTACCGCTGCTGTTGCTCTAGGATAGGATACAGTCGAGCAGCCGTTCACATTGACTCACTGTGTTTGTGATGTGGGCTATAAGATTAAGAGATTTTGGGATTCCCTTTCAAATAAACCAACCACAGAATGTTGGACTGAGATCCAAGAAGACTAGGAGAAGAAGTAAACAAAATAGATCATATTTTGAAGGGGAGCCAGCTCTTTAAAATGAGGGAATTTTGTTGTTTGTTACTTTCAAGAAACTAGTCCTGAGAATTAGGTGTTGGAGATGCTGGGACAATGTTGTAGTGTGCATTTTAACACCAATAAACCCATATTTTTCTGAAAATGTAGCTAGCTAGACTCCCTTACCCGTATACATGGATGAAATCTTCTATCTCTCTGTCACGGATGCCATGGTTACACTTAGTTTGAAGATGTCGTCCAGACAGGTGTTTTACAGATTTCTGTGTTCTCTTTTCGAGTCCCTCCACATTTGCAATCAAATGCCGGAATTTTCCCCACCTTAGGTATCACACTCTGCTTCCTCCAGAAAGTGGAGAGCCTTAGCAACACTTGTGGAGTTCTTTGTGATATCTTTCAAAAAAGACACTTCAGAAAGGATTACCTACACATACTAAGCAGCTCATGTTATAGACAGAAGCGTGCTACAGTGCCTTGCGAAAGTATTCGGCCCCCTTGAACTTTGCGACCTTTTGCCACATGTCAGGCTTCAAACATAAAGATATAAAACTGTATTTTTTTGTGAAGAATCAACAACAAGTGGGACACAATCATGAAGTGGAACGACATTTATTGGATATTTCAAACTTTTTTAACAAATCAAAAACTGAAAAATTGGGCGTGCAAAATTATTCAGCCCCTTTACTTTCAGTGCAGCAAACTCTCTCCAGAAGTTCAGTGAGGATCTCTGAATGATCCAATGTTGACCTAAATGACTAATGATGATAAATACAATCCACCTGTGTGTAATCAAGTCTCCGTATAAATGCACCTGCACTGTGATAGTCTCAGAGGTCCGTCAAAAGCGCAGAGAGCATCAAAATTATTCAGCCCCCTTAAGTTAATACTTTGTAGCGCCACCTTTTGCTGCGATTACAGCTGTAAGTCGCTTGGGGTATGTCTCTATCAGTTTTGCACATCGAGAGACTGAAATTTTTTCCCATTCCTCTTTGCAAAACAGCTCGAGCTCAGTGAGGTTGGATGGAGAGCATTTGTGAACAGCAGTTTTCAGTTCTTTCCATAGATTCTCGATTGGATTCAGGTCTGGACTTTGACTTGGCCATTCTGACACCTGGATATGTTTATTTTTTAACCATTCCATTGTAGATTTTGCTTTATGTTTTGGATCATTGTCTTGTTGGAAGACAAATCTCCGTCCCAGTCTCAGGTCTTTTGCAGACTCCATCAGGTTTTCTTCCAGAATGGTCCTGTATTTGGCTCCATCCATCTTCCCATCAATTTTAACCATCTTCCCTGTCCCTGCTGCAGAAAAGCAGGCCCAAACCATGATGCTGACACCACCATGTTTGACAGTGGGGATGCTGTGTTCAGCTGTGTTGCTTTTACGCCAAACATAACGTTTTGCATTGTTGCCAAAAAGTTCAATTTTGGTTTCATCTGACCAGAGCACCTTCTTCCACATGTTTGGTGTGTCTCCCAGGTGGCTTGTGGCAAACTTTAAACATATTATGGATATCTTTAAGAAATGGCTTTCTTCTTGCCACTCTTCCATAAAGGCCAGATTTGTGCAATATACGACTGATTGTTGTCCTATGGACAGAGTCTCCCACCTCAGCTGTAGATCTCTGCAGTTCATCCAGAGTGATCATGGGCCTCTTGGCTGCATCTCTGATCAGTCTTTTCCTTGTATGAGCTGAAAGTTTAGAGGGACGGCCAGGTCTTGGTAGATTTGCAGTGGTCTGATACTCCTTCCATTTCAATATTATCGCTTGCACAGTGCTCCTTGGGATGTTTAAAGCTTGGGAAATCTTTTTGTATCCAAATCCGGCTTTAAACTTCTTCACAACAGTATCTCGGACCTGCCTGGTGTGTTCCTTGTTCTTCATGATGCTCTCTGCGCTTTTGACGGACCTCTGAGACTATCACAGTGCAGGTGCATTTATACGGAGACTTGATTACACACAGGTGGATTGTATTTATCATCATTAGTCATTTAGGTCAACATTGGATCATTCAGAGATCCTCACTGAACTTCTGGAGAGAGTTTGCTGCACTGAAAGTAAAGGGGCTGAATAATTTTGCACGCCCAATTTTTCAGTTTTTGATTTGTTAAAAAAGTTTGAAATATCCAATAAATGTCGTTCCACTTCATGATTGTGTCCCACTTGTTGTTGATTCTTCACAAAAAAATACAGTTTTATATCTTTATGTTTGAAGCCTGAAATGTGGCAAAAGGTCGCAAAGTTCAAGGGGGCCGAATACTTTCGCAAGGCACTGTACATGGCAGACCAATCCGAACTATTATCTCAGCCAATCAAGGCTAGCAGAAAGGTTCCTCACTTTTTCTGTGGCTAAACCAACTGGGCTCGTAATTTAACAATTTCATTGGTATTTACAGATGGCAGACAAGTTTGTTTTTAAGGCAAATTAAAGTTCACATGTTTCAGAAGGCATTTCTGCCCAATAAACGCATTTTGATAAACATTAAAAAAATTACGTTCAAGTGCTGCTCCTGTGAAGTAGTGACGCACGACATACGCCTAGTTTCCTGAAACGAGTCACATATATTATTGGTGCTTGGTACCCATTTGGCTGTGCAGTTATGAAATGCAACGTTGTTTATTTCTCTCTAGTCCTGTTGTTTTTCCTCAAATATGCCCCAATGCAGTGCTTAGCATTGGTTACCACACTGCATATCAACCATATCATGTTACTGATGTTGAGATTGTTAATGGCAGCATAATTGACCCTCTATCTTTATCTCTCTCTCTCTCTCTCACACACATTCTCTTTTACCCTCTCCAGCTTCGTGCGCATGCAGTGAACATGAATGGTGAGCGAGTGGAGAGCCCCATAGACCTGTACATCTATGTCATAGACATGAACGACAACCGGCCTGAGTTCAAGAACCAGGTCTACAATGGCTCTGTCGACGAGGGCTCCAAGCCAGGTAAACACAGGGATGGATGGAACATTGTCTCTTTCTCACTGACATGGACAGAAGAATGTTCCTACATAAATCACACTGTAGAGAATAGTGAGTTTTACAGCAGTCTTTGCACACTACTTTGCTGTTCTGCGTGAGAAAAATGGAGCCCCTAGAGAATAGAGGTTGACAGATTAATCGGAATGGCCGATTAATTAGGGACAATTTCTAAAGACTGTTATCATCTAGTGGAAGGCATAGGAACTGCAATTTGAGTCCTAAGTCAATGGATACTGTAATGGCATTGAATAGAAAACTACAACAACATCAAAAAATCCTACTTCCTGAATGGATTATTCTCTGGTTTTCGCCTTCCAAATCAGTTATGTTATACTCACAGACATTATTTTAACAGGTTTGGAAACTTTAGAGTGTTTTCTATCCAAATCTACTAATTATATGCATATCCTACAACCTAAAACATATTACCTGGGAATATTGAAGACTTATGTTAAAAGGAACCACCAGCTTTCATATGTTCTCATGTTCTGAGCAAGGAACTTAAACGTTAGCTTTCTTACATGGCACATATTGCACTTTTAATTTCCTCTCCAACACGTGGTTTTTGCATTATTTAAATCAAATTGAACATGTTTCATTATCTATTTGAGGCTAAATTGATTTTATTGATGTATTATATTAAGTAAAAATAAGTGTTCATTCAGTATTGTTGTAATTGTCATTATTACAAATAAATAAATAAAAATCGTCCGATTAATCAGTATCGGCTTTTTTTGGTCCTCCAATAATCGGTATCGGAAAAATCCTACTCGGTCGACCTCTAGTAGAGAATACCATTTGGAGCATTTGTGGTTTTTTTTTTTATAGATTGGTTCAGTTTCACATTTCACTTGATTTAGCCCAGAGGCATTTGCTCAGATGGAGAGCTTCAGTCCTGCAGTGTGCTCATTTAGCTAGCTCTACTGTTGGCTGCATGGCCATAAAGCTGTGGATGGTGTGGCTGGAGATGATACGGCGATTAAATTTACCACGCTTTAGCTGCAGCTCCACTGACTCATTTGATTTATTCCCTCACAGTGGAGAGAAAGGCTGATGAGCCAGGTCGTATTGCACTAGAGGTGATCTGAAATCTGAAGAGGTGTCCAGGTGCTACGTGCACTTTCATTTTCTCACTAACTCTCTCTTTCGTTCTCCTTTTTCAACCTGAAGCGATTTTAATGCAAACTCCGCCACCCCAACACAGACACACACACACACGCACAAGCACACACACATACATACACGCACACATCACCAATCCTTGGCAGTAGCATGTGTGACATTCAGCCGAACAATAATCATAAAAAAATAGTTTTGGTATTAAGAGCTCCAGTGGTTTCAATGGGAAGCCAATTACAGAGTTGAATTAGTTTTCAAATTAAAGACTCATTTAGGCCCCTAATCCTGTCAGGCACAGAGTAGACGCCCGTACAAAGGGTCCACATTAAGCCCCCTAAGAACACCCCGTAATGAAATTACCCAGGCAATGGGTGACACAGTGTGATTCTCCAGAGATAGAGAGAGATAGAGGGAGAGAGAGAGAGATGGGTGAAAGATTGATAGTCTCCCTAGAGACCAAATGCAAAGAACCAAATGCAAAGCCGCTCTCTGTCTGTCCTTTATCCCTCACTCTGTTCCTCTGCTCTTTCTTCCTTTCCTTTCTCTCTGAGTCCTTTGGAATCCAATTTCTCTCTTCTCGGCCCCATTGACAAATGTTCCTTTGAAATGTAATGGAGTTTGAAATGGTGGCTCGGCTGGAATTATCTCTGGACGGAGCTTGTCACTGGGATGGTATCACTATTTCTGATAATAACAATTGGATGGAAATTACTGGTGGAGAGGAGGCAGATGGAGAGAGAGAGGGAAAGAGACATCTGGAGAGAGAGAGACAGAGAGGGGGGGAGGAGAGAGAGGGAGAGAGGGGGGAGGAGAGAGAGGGAGAGAGGGGGAGGAGAGAGAGAGAGAGAGAGAGAAAGGGGGGAGAGAGGGAGAGAGAGAGAGAGAGAGAGTGAAGGAGAGAGACAGAGAGGGGGAGGGACGGAGAAATTAGGAAGGCGCAGATACTGGGACAGAGAGGGAGAGAGAGAGAGAGAGAGAGAGAGAGGAGTATAAACAGGGACAGAGAGAGAGGAGTATAAACAGGGACAGAGAGAGAGAGAGAGAGGAGTATAAACAGGGACAGAGAGAGAGGAGTATAAACAGGGACATAGAGAGAGAGGAGTATAAACAGGGACAGAGAAAGAGAGAGGAGTGTAAACATGGACAGAGAGAGAGAGAGCGAGAGAGAGAGAGGAGTGTAAACAGGGACAGAGAGAGAGGAGTATAAACAGGGACAGAGAGAGAGAGAGGAGTATAAACAGGGACAGAGAGAGAGAGGAGTGTAAACAGGGACAGAGAGAGAGAGAGGAGTATAAACAGGGACAGAGAGAGAGAGAGGAGTATAAACAGGGACAGAGAGAGAGGAGTATAAACAGGGACAGAAAGAGAGAGAGGAGTGTAAACAGGGACAGAGAGAGAGAGAGAGAGAGAGAGAGAGAGAGAGAGAGAGGAGTGTAAACAGGGACAGAGAGAGAGGAGTATAAACAGGGACAGAGAGAGAGAGGAGTGTAAACAGGGACAGAAAGAGAAGAGGAGTATAAACAGGGACAGAGAGAGAGAGGAGTATAAACAGGGATAGAGAGAGAGAGAAGAGTATAAACAGGGACAGAGAGAGAGAGAGAGAGAGAGAGAGAGGAGTGTAAACAGGGACAGAGAGAGAGGAGTATAAACAGGGACAGAGAGAGCGAGAGGAGTATAAACAGGGACAGAGAGAGAGGAGTATAAACAGGGACAGAGAGAGAGAGAGGAGTGTAAACAGGGACAGAGAGAGAGAGAGAGAGAGAGAGAGAGAGAGAGAGAGAGAGGAGTGTAAACAGGGACAGAGAGAGAGAGAGAGGAGTATAAACAGGGACAGAGAGAGAGAGGAGTGTAAACAGGGACAGAGAGAGAAGAGGAGTATAAACAGGGACAGAGAGAGAGAGGAGTATAAACAGGGATAGAGAGAGAGAGAAGAGTATAAACAGGGACACAGAGAGAGAGAGAGAGAGAGAGAGAGGAGTGTAAACAGGGACAGAGAGAGAGAGAGGAGTGTAAACAGGGACAGAGAGAGAGAGAGAGAGAGAGAGTGAGAGAGAGAGAGGAGTGTAAACAGGGACAGAGAGAGAGAGGGGAGTGTAAACAGGGACAGAGAGAGAGAGAGAGGAGTATAGACAGGGACAGAAAGAGAGAGGAGTATAAACAGGGATAGAGAGAGAGAGAGGAGTATAAACAGGGACAGAGAGAGAGAGAGGAGTATAAACAGGAACAGAGAGAAAGAGAGAGGAGTATAAACAGGGACAGAGAGAGAGAGAGAGAGAGAGGAGTATAAACAGGGACAGAGAGAGAGAGAGAGGAGAATAAACAGGGACAGAGAGAGAGAGAGAGAGGAGTATAAACAGGGACAGAGAGAGAGAGAGGAGTATAAACAGGGACAGAGAGAGGAGTATAAACAGGGACAGAGAGAGAGAGAGAGGAGTATAAACAGGGACAGAGAGAGAGGAGTGTAAACAGGAACAGAGAGAGAGAGGAGCATAAACAGGGACATAGAGAGAGAGAGGAGTGTAAACAGGGATAGAGAGAGAGAGAGAGAGAGAGGAGTGTAAACAGGGACAGAGAGATAAAGAGAGAGTGAGAGTGAGAGATCAGTGTGTGCATGAATGTTCAGTACCAGTCAAACGTTTGGACACACCTACTCATTCCAGGGTTTTTCTTTATTTTAAAAATTTTTTACACTGTAGAATAATAGTGAAGACAACCCGAACTATGAATGAACACATGTGGAATCATTTAGTAACCCACATTTTTTAAAACAATTTATATTTGAGATTCTTCAGAGTAGCCACCCTTTGCCTTGATGACAGCTTTGCACACTCTTGGCATTCCCTCAACCAGCTTCACCTGGAATGCTTTTCCAACATTCTTGAAGGAGTTCCCACATATGCTGAGCACTTGCTGGCTGCTTTTCCTTCACTCTGCGGTTTAAAAATTAGTAGGAGGGTCCAAACTTTTGACTGGTACTTTGTGCTTGTGTACCTGTATATATGCCTTATCTGACTGTTGCCTCCTCTTCCTCAGGTACGTTTGTGATGCACCTGGCAGCCTTCGATCATGATGACAACACCACGGCCAATGGGATGGTGCGCTACCGGATCCTTTCCCAGACGCCACACAGCCCCATCCCCAACATGTTCACCATCAACAGCGAGACCGGAGACATTGTCACCGTGGCAGCAGGCCTCGACCGCGAGGTTAGTAACCCTGGTAAAGCTGGTGGGATGTGTTCTCAGAGCCCAGAGATTTTGCTGTTAAGGTCAGAAGAACTCCTGGCCCTCCACATAATGAATGAGGATAATGTAATGTGATTGTCAAGATTGTCAAGGTTCATTTCACATAGTGTGTGTTGTGTTGTGGTAACAGCAGTGCTGGAACTGCCTCTGGGAACAACCTGGTCTCAGAGCATTTCGTATTATTTTGTATGTAAATCCAAGACACTCGATTTAGTATGAAACAGTACATACAGTTGAAGTCGGAAGATTACATACACTTAAGTTGGAGTCATTAAAACTCGTTTTTCAACCACTCAACAAATTTCTTGTTAACAAACTATAGTTTTGGCGAGTCGTTTAGGACATCTACTTTGTGCATGACACAAGTAATTTTTCCATTAATTGTTTACAGACAGATTATTTCACTTGTAATTCACTGTATCACAATTCCAGTGGGTCAGAAGTTTACATACACTAAGTTGACTGTGCCTTTAAAGAGTTTGGAAAATTCCAGAAAATGATGGCTTTAGATGCTTCTGATAGGCTAATTGACATCATTTGAGTCAATTGGAGGTGTACCTGTGGATGTATTTCAAGGCCTATCTTCAAACTCAGTGCCTTTTCGCTTGACATCATGGGAAAATCAAAAGAAATCAGCCAAGACCTCAGAAAAAAATGTGTAGACCTCCACAAGTCTGGTTCATCCTTGGGAGCAATTTCAAAATGCCTGAAGGTACCACGTTCATCTGCACAAACAATAATACGCAAGTATTAACACCATGGGACCACTCAGCCCACAGTAAAACAAGTCCTATATTGACATAACCTGAAAGGCCGCTCAGCAAGGAAGAAGCCACTGCTCCAAAACCGCCATAAAAAGCCAGACTACGGTTTGCAACTGCACATGGGGACGAAGATGGTACTTTTTGGAGAAATGTCCTCTGGTCTGATGAAACAAAAATATAACTGTTTGGCCATAATGACCATCGTTATGTGTTTGGAGAAAAAGGGGAAGCTTGCAAGCCGAAGAACACCATCCCAAATGTGAAGCACGGTCGTGGCAGCATCATGTTGTGGGGGTTCTTTGCTGCAGGAGGGACTGGTGCACTTCACAAAATAAATGCCATCATGAGGAAGAAAACATATGGGATATATTGAAGCAACATCTCAAGACATCAGTTAAAGCTTTTTCGCAAATGGGTCTTCCAAATGGACATTGACCCCAAGCATACTTCCAAAATTGTGTCAAATGGCCTCCGGACAACAAAGTCAAGGTATTGGAGTGGCTATCACAAAGCCCTGACCTCAATCATCTAGAAAATGTGTGGGCAGAACTGAAAAAGCGTGTGCAAGCAAGGAGGCCTACAAACCTGACTCAGTTACACCAGCTCTGTCAGGAGGAAAAGGCCTAAATTCAACCAACTTATTGTGGGAAGCTTGTGGAAGGCTACCCTAAATGTTTGACCCAAGTTAAACAATTTAAAGGCAATTCTACCAAATACTGATTGATTGTATGTAAACTTCTGACCCACTGGGAATGTGATGAAAGAATTAAAAGCTGAAATAAATAATTCTCTCTATTATTATTCTGACATTTCACATTCTTAAAATAAAGTGGTGATCCTAACTGACCTAAGACAGGGAATTGTTACTAGGATTAAATGTCAGGAATTGTGAAAAACAGAGTTTAAATGTATTTGGCTAAGGTGTATGGAAACTTCCGATTTCAACTGTAGATTAATTTTGAGTTGCATCCCCTTTGGCCCTCAAAACAGCCGCAATTCATTGGGGGCACAGACTAGAAGGTTTCAAAAGCGTTCCACAGGGATGCTAGCCCATGTTGACTCCAATGCTTCCCACAGTTGTGTCAAGTTGGCTGGATGTCCTTTGGGTGGTGGACCATTCTTGATACACACAGGAAATTGTTGAGTGTGAAAAACCCAGCATCATTACATTTCTTGACACACTCAAACCAGTGTGCCTGGCACTTTCTACCATACCCCATTCAAAGGCACTGAAATATTTTGTCTTGCACATTGACCCTATGAATGGCACACATACACAATCCATGTCTCAATTGTTTCAAGGCTTTAAAATCTCTTCATCTACACTGATTGAAGTGGATTTAAAGGTTGACATCAATAAGGCATCATAGCTTTCACCTGGATTCTCCTGGTCAGTCCATGTCAGTGTATTTTTGCATTTTATTTTTCAACTCACGTAAGTCAGTCTTTGAGTCTTCAACTGTGTGTGGCTGTAGGTTGTCTGTCATGGGTGTCTGTCACTCCACGTCACGCTCTGCCCAGCATTTTCCAAGCCGTCCCCCTGAGGTCACCTTGTTTATGGAGCTGTCACGTTATGACAACATCCTAACATCTTTGTTTACGTGACACGGATGTGCCTGCGACAACACCGTCGACGCCGTAAAGGGAATCTCTCTGCTGCATCACCCCAGCCACCTGTCACTGCTGACAGCCCTATTAACAACATGTCAATGGAGCCTTCAGGTGTGTGTTTTAATGTCACATGCACAAGTACAGTCAAATGCCTTTCTTGCAAACTCAAAATCCAACAATGAATGAACAGTGTAATACTGGAAAAAACACACGAGAAATAAGAAGATATATGAAGAACACAAAGTAAGTAAGCATACTATATACATGGTCAGTTCCAATACCATATCTACAATGTGCAGGAATACTGGAGTGATGGAGGTAGATATGTATAGGGGTAAGGTGACTAGGCATCAGGATATAAGATAAACAGAGTAGCAGCAGCCTGTATGTGAATTTGGTGTGCTTGTGTGTAGAGTCAGTATTAATGTATGTGCATATTATATGGGTGAGTGAGCAGATGATGGAGAGTGCAAAAATAAAGGGTCAATAAAGAAACAAGGTTAACTCACATAGTCTGTGTATTTATTTTGTTAGCTATTTATCAGTCTTATTGCTTATCGATAGAAGCTGTTCAAGAGCTTGTTGGTGCCAGACTTGATGCACCGGTACCGCTTGCCGTGCTGAAGCAGAGAGAATAGTCTATGGCTTGGGTGCCTGGAATCTTTAACGAGTTTCCAGGCCTTAGTTCCACACTGCCTGATACAGATGGCATGGAGCTCTGCCCCAGTGATGTACTGGGCTCTCCGCATCACCCTCTGTAGCACCATGTGATCGAGGGCGGTGCTATTGCCATACCTGGCAGCGATGCAACCAGTCAAGATGCTCTCAATGGTACAGCTGTAGAATTTGTTTTGTATTTGATGGCCCATGACTGTGTGTGTGTGTTTGAACTTGACGCTCTCAACCTGCTCCACTGCAACCGCGCCCCCCCCCCCCCCCCCCCCCCCACCCCCCTCGTTTCCTGTAAGGGGGACAATGGTGTTGAACTATGAGCTGTAGTCATTGAACTAAATTCTCACGTAAGTATTACTCTTATCTAGGTGGGTGAGGGCAGTGTGGAGAACTATTGAGATTGTGTCATTGCATCAAACACAAACAATTGAGAATGTTTCTGTTTGTTAGTGTGTGTGTGTATGGTGGGTAGGTTACCTTCTAAATGTAATCCGTTATAGTTACTAGTTACCTGTCTAAAATTGTAATCAGTCTCGTAACTTTTGGATTACCCAAACTCAGTAACTTAATCTGATTACTTTCCTTTATAAGAGGCATTAGAAGAAGACAAAATTAATATTACCAATTGAACAATATCTATTGCAGGACACACTTTATAGTTATAGTTTTACATAGCTGGCCATAAATTGACTTAGCATTTTACTCTATGGGTTGGTTATGTAGGCTTATTCTAACCCATTGCTTTCTACTACACAATAATAAAATAGGCTACTGTATATCTTGACATTAAAATCCAAAGTCTGTCAGATTTCTAGTCATTGCATTTGATTGCATACCTTTTGATCTTCAAGAATATGACTTGGAAATATATAGTACCTTCGGAAAGTATGACTTTTCCCCAAAAAATTTACGTTACAGCCTTATTCTAAAATAGATTTAAAAAAAAAATATATCCTCATCGATATACCCACAATACCCCAAAATAACAAAACAAAAACTGTCTTTTTATTTTATTTAGCAAATGTATAAAAATAAAAAACTGAAATATCATGACGGTGGCCCTTTTTGGGTATAGCTAGTGGCTTCCCCTTCTCTCTCTCTCTCTCTTAAACCCAGGTTCTGTTATCTCAGGTCGGATATTCCTGGAGGAGACTCTCTCCCCCTGGCCATGCAGACAGAGACACATAGAGAGAACAAAGGATTTCACATGGTGAACTCCTAAATCCCCAAAATGAGGATTTGATACAAAATGTTCACTTGTGAGAAGGTGGGAATGGTCCGTGGACACTTAAGGGACGGGTATGACGAGTGTGTTTCATTTGGTGACCTCAGAGAGGACAGGAAACACACATGACTATATCTCTGAATGTGTACATTTCTCAATGATGGGGTTTGCATCTAATTATTGTATAAAATGAATGAGTAAAGATGAAACTATTTGTGAAATGATATAATATGATGTTAAACCTTTAATGTGAAAGAATTGTATTCCCTTTAAAGTTTAACTAAGTCATTGGCCCGCCCCCGTGAGCACAGACGTGATCTGGTGTGGAACAGCCCTTTTCTACTGTACAAATAAAAAACCCTCCTGAGGAAATCCTATTCAGACCACGCGTACCTCGATGGACACAGAGGGGGCACAGGTTGAGTTCAGACCACAAAAACCTCAGTATAAGGTAAATGTGCTAATCGACTCTGTAGTGACTCTTTTTGTCTTTCCCGCCCTTCTCAGTCCACACCCACTTCCCTTTGTCCACCAAGCCGTCATAGGGAACCTCCCCTATCATTTCCTTGTAACCATATCTACTGTTTGTTTGTCTATGCATTTCTGTGATTATTTAGTTAGTTATTAAATAAATGATTAAGACAGTTGATGTATGGATGATTCATAGTTAAGGCTGGGTTTGTGCAGACAACCAAAAGTTTACAATGTTTGGAATGAGACTAACGTGAGGTAAGGAATAATTCATTAATTAGAAGACTAATTGATCAGATATTAAAATATCTGAACAGTTATATTAGGAAAATTATAACTTTGTAATCTGAAGAGTTTCCTTAGTGCCCCGACTTCCTAGTTAATTACATTTACATGATTAGTTTAATTGCGTAATAATAATTACAGAGAATTGATTTGATAAAATAACAGTCTTCACTTTAATTAGGCCAAAGACACGACAATCACATTTACATAACTACTCAAACCCTTTACTCAGTACTTTGTTGGAGCATCTTCGTCAGCGATTACAGCACGAGTCTTCTTGGGTATGACACTACAAGCTTGGGAAAACCTTTTTTTGGAGAATTTCTCCCATTCTTCTCTGCAGATCCTCTCAAGCTCTGTGAGATTGGGTGGGGAGCGTTGCTGCACAGCTATTTTAAGATCTCTCTAGAGATGTTTGATCGGGTTCAAGTCCGGGCTCTGGCTTCTGTCTGGCCACTCTACCATAAAAGCCTGATTGCTGCAGAGATGGTTGTCCTTCTGGAAGGTTCCCCCATCACCACAGAGAAACTCTGGAGCTCTGTCAGAGTGACCATCGTTTCTTTGTCACCTCCCTGATTGCTCAGTTTGGCCAGGCAGCCAGCTCTAGGAAGAGTCTTGGTGGTTCCAAACTTCTTCCATTTAAGATGGATGGAGGCCACTGTGTTCTTGTGGACCTTCAATGCTGCAGAAATGTTTTGGTACCCTTCCCCAGATCTGTGCCTCAAAACAATACGATCTTGGATCTCTACGGACAATTCCTTCGACCTCATGGCTTGGTTTTTGCTCTAACATGCACTGTCAACTGTGGGACCTTATATAGACAGGTGTGTGCCATTCCAAATCATGTCCAATGAATTACATTTTCCCACAGGTGGACTCCAATCAAGTTGTAGAAACATCTCAAGGATGATCAATGGAAACAAGATGCACCTGAGCTCAATTTTGAGTCTCATAGCAAAGGGTCTAAATACTTATGTAAGTAAGGTATTTATGTTTTTATTTTTATTTTTAATACATTCGCAAACATTTCTAAACCCTGTTTTCACTTTGTCATTATGGGGTATTGTGTGTAGATTGCTGAGGATTTTAATTTATTTAATCAATTTTAGAATAAAGTGTGGAAAAAGAGGGGCCTCCCGGGTGGAGCAGTGGTTAAGGGCACCAGCAGGGACCCTGGGTTCGCGCCCAGGCTCGTCCGTGGGGCGACGCACAATTGGCCTAGCGTCGTCTGGGTTAGGGAGGGTTTGGCCGGTAGGGAAATCCCTGTCTCATCACGCACCAGTGACTCCCGTGGCAGGCCAGGCGCAGTGCGCGCTAACCAAGGTTGCCAGGTGCACGGTGTTTCCTCCGACACATTTGTGCAGCTGGCTTCCGGGTTGGAAGCAGTGCGGCTTGGAGGACGCATGACTTTCAACCTTCGTCTCTCCCGAGCCCGTATGGGAGTTGTAGCGATGAGACAAGATTGTAGCTACTAAAACAATTGTTTATGATGTTGTTGTCATGGAGGTCTCCTCAAGTTGAAAACTAAATGCCTTGAGTGCTATCGAAAAATGTGTGCTATTGTTTTCATTTTTTGTTGGTGACAAAAATTTGATAATTTGAGTTGGAGTATCTATGGAGAAAAAAATGTATCAGCACAAATTAAATTCATATTCTACCTAAATTAAACTTGTTTTTGACTGTATGGAACACAATACCATGGAGGAGTTTAGAAGGGAGCTGTTGCAAGAGAGCATTTTTCACTGGCTGTGCACTGGTCGCAAAAACAATGATTTATAGGCATCTTAAACTTTTTAAATTCAACCGTTATTGGGTTAAAATATACATATACATTTGTGAACAGCCATCCACAACAACCACAATCTGTGAGGCTCAAATGGCTTAATGAGAGAGCAGCAGTGTGATTCACATCAATGCGCAATGTAGGTATCAATAATAAATGGCATCCGTATCACCTGTAGGCTACACAACTGCTGTCGTCCTTACCTCCAAGCCTTTATTCAAGTTGGATAATCTTTGGATGCCAACAGCAGTCGCGACATTGGAAGACATAGCTTGGACTTTAGCCTATAAAAGCCTATTCCTGCTTTAGAAAATACTATATAATACACTGCAGTTGAGGAACAATGAGAAAGTAAATCTGCTTTAAAACTTGATAAACTTGTAATCCCACTTTTGAGAAAATGGCCCGTGAATATTTTGGTACACCTACTGGAGAGCTCTTTTTTGTCTACACCTATTCAGCATCATTCACATCCATCTCTTTAAGGATTTGCTTGTGAGGCCATGTGCTAAACAGAGAAAGGTAGTGTAATAAACAACCAAAGATTTCATGACTAAAAGTGGTGAAAGTATTAATAAAAAGTAGTAGGATACAGAAGGTGTAAACGGCAGAGTGAAATGGTTACTTACATAGAGGAGTCTTTTGTTTAGACGTGTAGCTAGCTAGCTAGCTGAAGAATGAACCATAATCCCAATTCATACTACCATGCACTATGCATGAATCTGCAGGTAGCTAAAGCTAACCAACTAATTTCAATGTTAGCTAGCTAGCTAGCTAATAATAGGCTATAACTAGCAATGCAAATGGCTAGTTACAAACACCTAAAGTTGTATTACAAAAGTAGTATGAAAGGTTTTGGCAAAGTTTACAGGTAACTTTTGAGATATTTTGTAGTGACGTTGCGCAAGTTAGAACCAGTGTTTTTCTGCATCAAATGCGCCAAATAAATGGACATTTTGGATATATAACGACGGAATTAATCGAACAAAAGGACCATTTGTGATGTTTATGGGACATATTGGAGTGCCAACAGAAGAAGCTCCTCAAAGGTAAGGCATGAATTATATTTTTATTTCTGCGTTTTGTGTCGCGCCTGCAGGGTTGAAATATGCTTTTCTCGCTTTGTTTACGGAGGTGCTATCCTCAGATAATAGCATCGTTTGCTTTCTTTCTTTTTGAAATCTGACATGTTTCCTGGATTCACAACACGTGTAGCTTTAATTTGCTATCTTACATGTGTGATTTCTTGAAAGTTTGATTTTTATAGTAATTTATTTGAATTTGGCGCTCTGCATTTTCACTGGCTTTTGGCCAGGGAGGTTAACTTGCAATGAAAGTGACTTTCTGATAAATTATTATTCTGTATTCTCTTTTCTGTATTCTCTTTTCAACTCCCTCCGCATTTGCAATCATACTCTGCTTCCACCAGGCATTCCACTGATTTCAAAACGTGGTAAAATTATTCAGTGACAACAACACTGTTGATCGCTGTTTCTTCCCCATCACTGTCATCAGGTTCAATGAAAATGTTTTTACCTAAATCAGGGATATCCTTGTCTATTCATTTTCAAAGTCAGAGAGGGTCAGCATGGCACGATCATCCTCCAGAAATAAGTCCATCACAACTTTTCCCCACTGACCTTTGTCGATAGCACCTGTTACCTGTTAAGTGAAGTAGCAACAGTTTTGCAGTTCTTAATGATATCTTTAAAAAAAGCTGTGGTAGCAAGGATTATCTACACATATTGAGCAGCTCATGTTATAGACAGAAGCAAGCTACATGGTAGACCAATCAAACTTGTCATTGTCGTTATGAAAAAGTATAAACACAAAATGACAGGCTGCATTACATCAACAGCCTGGGGGACCAAAATAGCATAACTGGTGCATTTTAACACCAATGTACCCATATTTTTCTGAAAATGTAGCTAGCTAGACTCCCTTACCCGTATACATGGATGAACGCTTCTCCCTCTCTGTCATGGATGCCTTAGTTTGAAGATGTAATCCAGACAAGTGCTTCATACAACAGCCTTCTGTGTTCTCTTTTAGACACATTTGTAATCAAACACCTGCATTTTCTCCTTCTATCATACTCTGCATCCACCGGGCATTCCACTGATTTCATAACTCGGTCCTCCAGAAAGTGGAGAGCCTTAGCAACACTTGTGCAGTTCTTCGTGGTATCTTTCAAAAAAGCCACTTTAGAAAGGATGACCTACTGTACACATACTAAGCAGCTCATATTATAGACAGACGCGTGTTACATGGCAGTCCAATCTGAACCCATCTCTCGGCATGTGCAGCCCAACCATTATCTCAGCCAAATCATGCCTAGCGGGAAGGTTTTTCCATGGCTAAACCAACTAGACTTGTAATTTAACAATTGTATTCGTATTTACAGATGGCATACAAGTTTGCTATTAAGGCACATGAAAGTTTACATGTTCCCGAAGGCATTTCTGCCCCCAGAAAATGTTTACGTTCAAATGTCTCTCCTGTGAATTAGTGACTTGCGACAGACGCCTAGCTTCCTGGAACAGGTCACAATTATACCCAGCTCAGGTCTCCAGCTATGTATTTGGTTTGCTAACTTGCTAGCTAAGTTGGGGTGGCAGGGTAGCCTAGTGGTTAGAGCGTTGGACTAGTAACCAGAAGGTTGCAAGTTCAAATCCCCGAGCTGACAACGTACAAATCTGTCGTTCTGCCCCTGAACCCACTGTTCCTAGGCCATCATTGAAAATAAGAATTTGTTCTTAACTGACTTGCCTAGTTAAATAAGTCAAGATAAAGCTTCTTGGTTACAGCAGAGACATTCAATCCCCTCCTTCATCAAGATCCCTATTGACTAAATAGTTTTGTTTGAAAAATAATAAGTAATACCATATACCCCGGTATGGTACAGGAATTGTGTCACGGTATGACAATCTGGATACCGCCCAACCCTAGTGTATGTGTGGGAGAGAGAGAGACAAACATATACAAACACACACCGTGAAGTATAGAGAGAAGGAAGAGAATGGTTGGTCACAGAAAAGACTGAAGGAAGAAGAAAAGATGATGAGAGACATTGAAAAAGAAAATAAAGTAATGGAGGAATGAGAGATAATATAGTGATACAGAGAGGCAGACACACAATATAACAATATGGCAGACACACAAGGGAGGGAGGGAAGGAGGGAGGGATAGAAAATAAGAGGTAAATTGATGGAGACAGAGGAAAACATCTTAGCTGAACCGCTGCTTGCTGTTCCAGCTTTGTCTTATCGGGAGACTGCTTATCTAACCTGACTCATTCCCAATGTTGGGTTAGAGCTAACACACACACACACACACATACACACACTGTAAATAAGATCACACTGAAATACACAACATTCTCTCTTTCTTTTGCACAAACACACAAACACACAATATCTCTGTTGAAGCACACAAATGTATGTACGCCAGAAAGTTACCTCCATCACTCCCATAGAGAACAAATAAAAAAGCCCTTACCCTTGCAGAAATCTGAGTGCATAAAACATAAACATAAATACTTAACAGACCAGGAGGGAGAGAGAGAGAGAGAAAGTGGTACTGCCGTTGCTGTTACTAGCCCAGTTTTCAGAGTTAGGCTAGAGTCCCATAAGGTCTCTCTGTCTGCCTCTCCTCAAGAGAGACTTGCATAAAGCGGGGCTTCTCTAAGAAGCCAGATGTCTAAGTGTGCCCCCTCTCATCCCTCTTTCATCTATCGCTTTCTCCCCTGACTCCTCTCTCCTACAACACACATGCCTTTCAACACTTTCCCTTCTTCCTCAATCTTTATACTGCTCTTCTTATCCTTAGCTCTCACTTTCCTTCTTGATTGTTTTTACCTGTAGACTTCTCAGATACAGGCCTCTGGGTCTTTTCTCTTTCCCTTTGTTTCCTCCTGGTCTATGAAGTGTAGAGTCAGTGACAGCAGCTCTGTAGAGTTAGTACATTACAGTAACAGTGCAGTGTAGTGTGTAATGGTGAAGAGGTTTAGAGTTTCCGAGGTGTTCTACGTAATTATTGACTTGTCTAAGTAGTGGGCCTGGTGTAAACACTGTAGATCACCAATGATGGGGCTGGCAGGCTAGGTAGTGCTCCTAGACAACATGTTAAGAAAATAAAGAGGAAGCATGTGTATTTATGTGGGAGGGTGTGTGTGTGCATGTGTTTGTGCACGATTGTGTGTCCATGTGGCTGAGCATTTGTGTGTGCATATGTGGATGTCACTGTGTGTGTGTCAGTGCATGTGAATGTGTGTGTGGTTATGGGGGGTTGAGAGGCAACTGCTGAGCTGAGCTGTCTAATCCTCCTGATTTGGAGTCACAGTCTAATTGGGATATTTACTCTGTAATTAGCAGTGGAGGGAGACACTGGGAGTGTAATTGGGAATTCCAGGGAAGAGTCATATTATCCTGACAGCTCCCAGGTCCTGTCCCCCCTGTCTGTCTGTCTGTCTGTCTGTCTGTCTGTCTGTCTGTCTGTCTGTCTGTCTGTCTGCCTGCCTGCCTGCCTGCCTGCCTGCCGTCGCCCATTAACAGCAGTCTGGTACAGGTGGAAGAGAGGGAGGGACACACACATACACAAAAACACATGTACATACCATTATAAACAAAAATCTTTGAATATTTCAGCGTTCTAAGGGTTGGTTGCAGCACCATGGACAGCTCAGCAGAGTGGCACAGCTGTTGTGGTTTCCCTTGGACCTATACAAACTACATGACCAAAAGTATGCAGACAACTGCACGCAAAACATCTCATTCCAAAATGATGGGCACTAATATGGAGATGGTCCCCTCTTTGCTGCTATAACAGCCTACACTCTTCTGGGAAGGCTTTCCACTGGAAGTTGGAACATTGCTGCGGGGACTCTTTTCAGTAATTAGGCCTGGATCGCAGTTGGCATTCCAATTCATCCCAAAGGTGTTTGATGGGGTTGAGGTCAGAGCTCTGTGCAGGCCAGTCAAGTTCTTCCACACCGATCTTGACAAACTATTTCTGTATGAACCTTTCTTTGTGCAGAGGGACACTGTCATGCTGAAACAGAAAAGGGCCTTCCCCAAACTGTTGCCACAAAGTTGGAAGCACAGAATTGTCTAGAATGTCATTGTATGCTGTAGCGTTAAGATTTCCCTTCACTGGAACTAAGGGGCCTAGCACAAACCATGAAAAACAGCCCCAGATCATTATTCCTCCTCCACCATGTCTAATCACTCTGACATCAATGCAAATGTAATAGAAAAGGAGTGCCCATTAGCTCATGGTGTACAAGATTTCTATAGGTTATGCAATTGCTTGAGAAAACAGAGTTTTGATGGCCTCTATTAAAAAGAGGAGAATCCCATAGGCTGGGCCTGCTATATTTATTTATCAACTTTCTTAATATTAAGCACATTGCTTTGCTTTACAATAGGAGTATAGCCTACTTGGCTGGCATGAAAATGAACCATGGGAAAAGCGTACTCTATTCGCTATTTAAGTGCATAGTCCTCCATTCGCTATTTAAGTGCATAGATTACATGTATTTTTTCCCCATGCCCCTGTTCCTAGACAGGTGTATGATAATGGTCCATTTTAAGTCAAAACGAATATTATTTAGTATATGTAAAAATAACATTAAATTAAGAATAGTCTGATGGGGCCTCCCGAGTGGTGCAGCATTCTAAGGCACTGCATCTCAGTGTTGCGGCATCACTACAGCCTGGGGTTCGATCCCAATCTGTGTCACAACCGGCCGGGACCGGGAGTCCCATAGGGCAGCGCACAATTGGCCCAGTGTCGTCCAGGCTAGGTTGTGTGTACTCCCTGTTCACCCATGACTGCGTGTCCATGCACGCCTCCAACTCAATCATCAAATTTGCAAGCGACACAACAGTTGTAGGCCTGATTACCAACAATAATGAGACAGCATACAGGGAGGAGGTGAGGGCTCGGGTGGAGTGGTGCCAGGAAAATAACATTAACGTCAACAAAACAAAGGATTTGGACTTGATAGTGGACTTCACAAGACAACAGAGAGCGCACGCCCCTATCCATATCAACTGGATCACAGTGGAGAACGTGAAAGCTTCAAGTTCCTCGGGGTACACATATATGACAATCAGAAATGGTCCACAGACAGTGTGGTGAAGAAGGTGAATCAGCACCTCTTCAACCTCAGGAGGCTGAAGAAATAAGGCTTGTCCCCTAAGACCCTCACAAACTTTTACATATGTACAATTTAGACGTATCACAGCCCGGTACGGCAACTGCACCACCGCAACCTGTTCACTACGTTATCATCCAGAAGGCGAGGTCAGTACAGGTGCATCAAAGCTGGGACCAAAAGATTGAAAAACAGCTTCTATATCAAGGCCATCAGGTCGTTAAATAGCCATCACTCACAACTGTGACCTGGCTGCTGCCCTATGTACATAGACATGGAATCACTGTTGACTTAAAATGGAACTGGTCACATTAAAGTGCCACACCGCCCCAGACCATGACGGACCCTCCATCTCCAAATCGATCCCGCTCCAGAGTACAGGCCTCGGTGTAACGCTCATTTCTTTGACGATAAACGCGAATCTGACCATCACCCCTGGTGAGACAAAACCGCAACTCGCCAGTGAAGAGCACTTTTTGAAAAACCTCCTCGGCTATTGTGTCGCTTGCAAATTTGATGATTGAGTTAGAGGCGTGCGTGGCCACACAGTCATGGGTGAACAGGGAGTACACACAACTTAGAAGAATTGTGTTCTTCATTATATCAACTAATTAAAAAGATTGCCACAGAATTCTAAGCAAATCTTGTCTGCTAAATTAACTAGTGTAGCCATATCTGGGCCTAACATAAGGACAACTCAGAGTATGCTATTTTGTCCATCCGAAATAGACTACATTTGCTTCATATCATATTTCTTTAGACCTGTCTAAATATATAATGGATTTATTGTGATGGTGTAGGCTATATTACATGGATTTATTAGACTTTTTAAAATGTAGATGTTCCAAAGGTCTGCATCAGTGGCTTGTAGGCTATGTGTGGAAGCCAGGAGATGCTAAACGTGTTTATGCTAATTAACGGTCAATTACCGTGAGACCGGCAGTAATTTGCTTGACAATTACCAGCTGACGAAATGTCGTGATCGGCACAGCCCTACACACAGCTCTAAGAATGCAGTTATTTCTTACATTGTTACCCCAGGTAATCTTAGGTTTTATTACATACAGTCGGGAGGAACTATTGGATATAAGAGCAACGTCAACTTAACAAAATTACGACCAGTAATACGACTTTCCCGAAGTGGATCCTCTGTTTGGCCCACTACCCAGGACAATGGATCGGATCCCAGCCGGCGACCCAAAACAATGGCACCATAGAAGGGGCAGACAGAGCGGTCTTCTGGTCAGGCTTCGTAGACTGGCAAATCGCTCACCACTCCCGAACATACTACTCTCCAATGTCCAGTCTCTTGACAACAAGGTAGACCTTATCCAAGCAAGGGTAGCATTCCAGAGGGACTGTAACGTTCTTTGTTTCACGGAAACATGGCTCCCTCGAGACACGCTATCTGAGTCGGTACATCCACCTGGTTTCTTCACGCATCGCGCCGACAGAAACAAGCATCTCTCTGGTAAGAAGAAGGGCGGGGGTGTATACCTTATGATTAACGAGACGTGGTGTGATCCTAACAACATACAGGAACTCAAGTCCTTTTGTTCACCTGACTTAGAATTCCTCACAATCAAATGCTGACCGCATTATCTACCAAGATAATTATCTTCAATCATAATCACAGTCGTGTATATTCCCCCCCAAGCAGACACATCGACGGCCCTGAAAGAAATTTATTGGACTCTATGTAAACTGGAAACCGCATATCCTGAGGCTGCATTTATTGTAGCCAGGGATTTAACAAGGCTAATCTAAAAACAAGGCTCCCCAAATTCTATCAGCATATCGATTGTGCTACCAGGGCTGCCAAAACCCTAGACCACTGTTATTCTAACTTCTGCGACGCATATAAGGCCCTCCCCCACCCTCCCTTCGGAAAAGCTGACCACGACTCCATTCCCAGCCTATCGACAGAAACTAAAACAGGAAGCACCCACGGTCAGGTCTGTTCAACGCTGGTCCGACCAATAGGATTCCTCACTTCAAGATTGCTTCGATCACGTGGACTGGGATATGTTCCTTATTGCGGTGAACAACAACATTGACGAATACCCTGATTCGGTGTGCGAGTTTATTAACAAGTGCATTGGTGATGTCTATTAGCGTCTATTAAAACATTCCCCAACCAGAAACCGTGGATTGATGTCAGCATTCGCGCAAAACTGAAAGCGCGAACCACTGCTTTTAATCAGGGCAAGGTGACCGGAAACATGACCGAATACAAACAGTGTAGCTATTCCCTCCACAAGGCAATCAAACAAGCTAAGCGTCAGTACAGAGACAAAGTGGAGTCGCAATTCAACGGCTCAGACACGAGAGGTATGTGGCAGAGGCTACAGTCAATCACGGACTACAAAAGAAAAACCAGCCCCGTCGCGGATCACAATGCCTTGCTCCCAGACAGACTAAACAACTTTTTTGCTCGCTTTGAGGAGAATACAGTGCCACTGACATGGCCCGCGACCAAAACCTGCGGGCTCTCCTTCACTGTAGCCAACGTGAGTAAAATATTTAAACGTGTTAACCTTCGCAAGGCTGAAGGCCCAGACGGCATCCCAAGCCGCGTCCTCAGAGCATGCGCAGACCAGCTGGCTGGTGTGTTTACAGACATATTCAATCAATCCTTATCCCAGTCTGCTGTCCCCACATGCTTCAAGAGGGCCACCATTGTTCCTGTTCCCAAGAAATCTAAGGTAACTGAGCTAAATGACTACCGCTCTCTAGCACTCACTTCCATCATCATGAAGTGATTTGAGAGACTAGTCAAGGACCATATCACCTCCACCCTACCTGACACCCTAGACCCACTCCAAGTTGCTTACCGCCCCAATAGGTCCACAGACGACGCAATTGCCATCACACTGCACACTGCCCTAACCCATCTGGACAAGAGGAATACCTATGTGAGAATGCTGTTCATCCACTACAGCTCAGCATTTAACACCATAGTACCCTCCAAATTCGTCATCAAGCTCGAGACCCTGGGTCTCGACCCTGCCCTGTGCAACTGGGTCCTGGACTTCCTGACAGGCCGCCCCCAGGTGGTGAGGGTAGGTAACAACATCTCCATCCCGCTGATCCTCAACACTGGGTTCCCACAAGGGTGCATTCTCAACTCTCTCCTGTACTCCCTGTTCACCCACGACTGCGTGGCCATGCACGCCTCCAACTCAATCATCAAGTTTGCCGGCAACACTACAGTGGTATGCTTGATTACCAACAACGACGAGACGGCCTACAGGGAGGAGGTGAGGGCCCTCGGAGTGTGGTGTCAGGAAAATAACCTCACACTCAATGTCTATAAAACAAAGGAGATGATCGTGGGCTTCAGGAAACAGCAGAGGGAGCAGTCCCCTATCTACATTGATGGGACAGTAGTGGAGAGGGTGGAGAGCTTTAAGTTCCTCGGCATACCCATCACGGACAAACTCAATGTTCCACCCACACAGACAGCGTGGTGATGAAGGCGCAGCAGCGCCTCTTCAACCTCAGGAGGCTGAAGAAATTTGGCGTGTCACCAAAAACACTCACAAACATTTGCAGATGCACAATCGAAAGCATCCTGTCGGCCTGTATCACCGCCTGGTACGGCAGCTGCTCCGCCCATAACCGGAAGGCTTTCCACAGAGTAGTGAGGTCTGCACAACGCATCACCGGGTGCAAACTACCTGCCCTCCAGGACACCTACACCACCCGATGTCACAGGAAGGCCAAAAGGATCATCAAGGACAACAACCACCCGAGCCACTGCCTGTTCACCCCGCTATCATCCAGAAGGCGAGGTCAGTACAGGTGCATCAAAGCTGGGACTGAGAGACTGAAAAACAGCTTCTATCTCAAGGCCATCAGACTGTTAAACAGCCATCACTAACATTGAGTGGCTGTTTCCAACATACTGACTCAATCTCTAATAATGGAAAAATTGCTGTAATCATTTTATCACTAGCCACTTTATATAATGTTTACATACCCTACATTACTCATCTCATATGTGTATGCTGTACTCTATACCATCTACTGCATCTTGCCATCTTGATGTAATGTATCACTAGCCACTTTAAAACAATGGCACTTTATATAATGTTTTAATATACCCTACATTACTCATCTCATATGTATATACTGTACGCTATACCATCTATTGCATCTTGCCATCTTGATGTAATGTATCACTAGCCACTTTAAAACAATGCCACTTCATATAATGTTTTCATACCCTACATTACTCATCTCATATGTATATACTGTTCTCTATACCATTTACTGCATCTTGCCTATGCCGTTCAGCCACCACTCGTTTATATATTTTTATGTACATATTCGTATTCACTCCTTTACACTTGTAGGTAGTTGTTGTGAAATTGTTAGGTTATATTACTTGTCAGATATTACTGCATGGTCGGAACTAGACGCACAAGCATTTTGCTACACTTTTGCTAGCATCTGCTAGCCATGTGTATGTGACAAATGAATTTGATTTGATTTGAAGAACAATTTCACCACAGTGTTCCTTTTCAAAGTGCCTGGGCTCCCATTAAGGTGAGTGATGGGGCCCGGGGTAGGGGCTAAGGTACAGGTGTAAGATGTAGAGTAGGAAGAACAGGGGAGGGGACAGCCAGGGGAGGGGATAAATGAGTCCCTTTGCTTCTAATTACATCAGACAGACAGATAGACCAGCCCACACTGGCAAAGCTGTCACCAGGCACAAGGTTTGTTGCTGAGGAGAGAACCATGGGTGTAGAGGTAACCTAACGTGTGTGAGAGAGAGACAAAATGTCTGGTCTGTAAAATGGATTATTGTTTCTGCACAACCTAAAGAAAATGATACATTGACCTCCTTGTACTCATTATGCAGTTTTGTGTACATTGAGTACACAAAACATTAGGAACAACTTCCTAATATTGAGTTACACCCTCCCCTATTACCCTCAGAACCGCCTCAATTGGTCGGGACATGGACTACAAGGTGTCCAGCGTTCCACAGGAATGTTGACTCCAATGCTTCCCACAGTTGCGTCAAGTTAGCTGGATTTCCTTTGGGTGGTGGACCATTCTTGATACACACAGGAAACCCAGCAGCGTTGCAGTTCTTGTCACACTCAAACTGGTTTGCCTGGCACCTACGACCATACCCCATTCAAAGGCACTTAAATATTTTGTCTTGCTCATTCACCCTGTCAATGGCACTCGTACACAATTAATGTGTCAATTTTCTCAAGGCTTAAAATGCATTATTAAACCTGTCTCCTCAACTTCCTCTACACTGATTGAAGAGTATTTAACAAGTGACATCAATAAGGGATCATAGATTTCACCTGGATTCACCTGGTCAGTCCCTGTCATGGAAAGAGCAGGTGTTCCTAATGTTTTGTACACTGTGTATTTGACCATTGAGTGCTTTGTTTGATCACTGGTTGCTCTGCTTAACTGTTTATATTCTTCTCTCTGTGTGTTTGTCTTGTAGAAAGTGTCCCAGTACAGCATCATCGTCCAGGCCACGGACATGGAGGGCAACCTAAACTTTGGCCTGTCCAACACGGCCACCGCCATCATCTCTGTCACAGATATCAATGACAACCCCCCCGAGCTCACCTCCAGAACGGTGAGTGGAGGGAGGAGAGAGGGGAGGGGAACATGGAGGGGGAGGGGGGAAATGGGGAAGGTATGGGAGATGGAGGAGTGGAAGTCAGGGGGAAGGATAGAAGATGAGAGGGATGAGGAGAGAGGGAGAGGGGAAGGGGTGAAACACAGCCCTTGCATCATCTCAGAGAAAGCACACACACCTGACCTGAGTGAAATAAATGTCCAATCTTCAGCTTTCATCACCCAGAAAACAATAGCAAGTAGACCTACTTATGATAATAGTGGTGATAATGGTTATGAGGATGATCCTTAATGTATATAAAAGAAAAGGTAATTCCTGGAGGCACAGGACCAAATCAAAGTAAAGAATGAAGTGTGTGATCAAACGGCATGGAGACTAGCACACATTGCTGCCAACGTATCCATACATCTTCTGCTTACCCGGGGAATGTTGATTGTTATAGTTCCCCCAGCAGTGATGAGTACCTCTTAACCAAGCCTGGTCTCAAAAAGTGCATGCACATGCACACACCAAAGAGACAGACAGACACACACATAGTTGTACCCTGGAGGCACTGTGCTGTCAGATATAGTAAATGTGTGGAGGGATGCAGGGATAGGGGAGGTGGGGCGAGGCGAGGAGTGGTGGGGTGGAGGTGGGAGGTGGGAGGGGGGGGGGTTGGGAGTAGAAGCGGTATTCCTGATAGTTGGGAACTAAGAAAACTCAGGATGGCTGGAATGGGTAGGATGGCTAAAAGAGGAAGGGAGGGTTAGCTGAAACAGTAAGTAAGGGGATTCTTTGGCACTAGTTTCTACAGCGAGGTGCTTGACACAATGGTGTATAGGGAGCAATGATTCTGTGTTACTTTGTTGGAGCGTGTGAGGGTGTGTATAGCAGAGGAGGTATACTTCAGACCTTTTAAGTTATTTATGTGTAAGCAATTAAGAAGATAACTCATCTTATGGTTATAAGCAAAGATATGCCAGGACATGAGCTGAATTGGAATCTGGGTCCTGGGTATGTGTGACAGGTACTACACAGTGCAGGTGACATGTGGTAATAGTTTGTATGAGTTAACTTATATGCCTTATGTGGCAAACACAATGAAATGTCCCTCTCACACCCCATCAGCTAGAGAAGGTGAGGTGAGAAAGAGAGAAAGAGAGAAAGAGAGAGAGAGACGCTTTAGCATTGATCTGAGATTGTTGTAAAATTTGGGGACAGGCCCTTGAGCATGTGTAGTCGTGTGTGTATCTGTATGTGTGTGTATATGTGTGTCTGTGTGTCTGTGTGTGCGTGCGTGCATGTGTGTGTGTGTGTGTGTGTATGTGTGTGTGTGTGTGTGTGTCTCATTAACCCTGTGTCAGTCATTAAGGCGTGCTGGGCCCTCCGGTGGCCCAGGGGGTGATCTGAGCTGATTAATTCAGCTGTTTATCAGCGCTCCAGTGCAACAGGAAACAGCTTATTCAGGTAGAGAGCTTCACGGTACAATCATTAGGAGAGCACTGAGAGGTGAGGAAGAAGGGGAGGAACGAAGGACATTTAGCAAGAGAGAGGAATATGGGGAGAGAGCAGGGAAGACAGGGATATAAGAAAGGTAAGAGACAGAAGTGAGAGGAAAGAAAGGGACATCAGAAAGATGACCTAACAGTTTAGATTATGATGCTTCACACATACAGTGTCTTCAGAAAGTACTGTATTCTCACCCCTGGACTTGTTCCACATTTTGTTGTGTTACAAAGTGAGATTAAAATGGATTTAATTCAAACATTTTGTCAACGATCTACACAAACTTCACTGTATTGTTAAAGTGGAAACAATTTGAACAATTGTAAAACATTTATAAAAATGTAACACTAAAATATCAATACACGTAAGAATCACCTTTGGCAGCTATTACAACTGTAGGTCTTTCTGGGTAAGTCTCTAAGAGCTTTGCACACAAGGATTTTACAATATTTGATCTTATTATTTTTGTACTTCTTCAAGCTCTGTCAAGTTGGTTGTTGATCATTACTAGACAGTTATTTTCAAGTCTTTCTGTAGATTTTCAAGCCGATTGAAGTCAAAACTCTAACTAGGCTACTCAGGAACATTCAATGTCGTCTTGGTAAGCAACTCCATTGCGTGCACTGATGATTTTTGGCCTGTTGTTTTAGGTTATTGTCCTGCTGAAAGGTGAATTTGTCTCTCAGTGTCTGGTGGAAAGCAGACTGAACCAGGTTTTCCCCTAGGATTTTGCCTGTGCTCAGCTCTAGTCTTTATATCATAAAAAAAAAAACCCTAGTCCTTGCCAATGACAAGCATTCCCATAACATAATGAAGCTACCACCATGCTTTAAAATATGAAGAGTAGTACTCAGTGATGTGTTGTGTTTGCCTCAAACATAACACTTTGTATTCAGGACATAAAGTACATTTCTTTGCCACGTTTTTTGCAGTTTTACTTTAGTGCCTTATTGCAAACAGGATGCATATTTGTATTCTGTACACGCATCCTTATTTTTACCCTGTCAATTAGGTTAGTATTGTGGAGTAACTACAGTACATTGTTGTTCCATCCTAAGTTTTTTCCTGTCACAGCCATTAAACTCTGTAACTGTTTTCAAGTCACAATTGGCTTCAAGGTGAAGTTAGCGACTTGAGTTAGGAAGGATACCTGTATCTTTGTAGTGACTGGGTGTATTGATACAGCATCCAAAGTGACATTAATAACTTCACCATGCTTAAAGGGATATTCAATGTCTTCCTTTGTTATTTATACCCATCTGGTGGTGGGTTAAAGGAGAAGTGAGTGAAGAGAGTGTGGTAGGTAAGAAGCAACTAAGGAGGTACAGTATTAGATATGATGTACTATTCTAGCTATAACATGTCCATTCGGAGAACATACACACACAGTCAGGCCCATTTTAAATCAGACTCTTCTTTACTGCATTAGGATTCTACAGTTGTGGCAGTGTAATGATGATAGTAGTTTGTAACGGATGGAGTCTCATCCACTGTATTTGTGTGGGTTAAAGTGCATTTCAATCACCCAGCACAGATGGGGGTAGCTAAATAAATGTTCTGGCTGATATTGATGATGATTGGCCCTGTTATTTTGCAAAGTAAAGGTCTTGGAGCCACGATGAGCAGAGCACTTTTTACAAGCTCCCTCTATAAATCATTCAGTTTACCAGTAGGCTACATAAAATCAATTTTGTCGACAACGCATGCCATTATGCAAATATTTAGGGTTTGCAGTAAATCTATCAAAGCGTCCCAGAAATAGAACGTTTGGGGAATTTCTCTTTAATGTTTGAGATTAATATTTCATCAGGCCTATCAGAGGCTGGCCTATTTTTCAAGGTGGGCAGACAGGCAGTGGGTGGGGTTTGTGTGTGTTTCAAAGTGGATGTGTTTGTCTGTTTGTGTGATTATCTGTAATAGAGTATTGCTGTGTTCGAATACTCATACTATCCGCACTGATCATACTCTTTGTGACGTAAATTGAGTATGTAGTATGTTTATTGGTCATAGTATGGATATAGTTAGTATGCCAAAAGTTTCCGGATGTCGAACTATTGATGCAATTCTTCAGAAAATGGGAGTGGCTTCACAACGCTTTCAGATTTGAAGAAAATGGTGGAAAATATGCTGCCAAGTCCAATGAGAGCAGATACAAATTCATTGCTTTAACTAATTATGACAAACGTTAAGAAAATGTTGAGCAATATAATAAAGTAATGACTTTTCAAATAAGTTACGTTATACGTAATGTTGGCTGACAATTTGTTAGCTACGCTATCCTTACAAACTGCATAGCATATCATTACAGCAGTATGTACCGGTATGTTAGCTAGCTACATAACATTAGTTGGCTACTAATACATCGAGCTTGCCAGTATATTAACTATATGCTATCTAACTAACTACCCAGAGTTTATTGACTGATTATTCACGTCATTCTTAGCATAGCTAAGTGAGATGGTCATTGTGCATTCTCAATGGACATTGTAAATGAAGTCATAAGATGTCTAGCTAGTAATTTGTTATGCTAACAAGCTAGCCAGAAGTTACATAGCAACAGCATCAACTTCCAGGAGACAGGTGTAGCGCTAGTTCCATAAACTGAAAGGATATCGTTTGTTTACAGTATACTAAAATGAACTTATAGTATGTAGTATATACTCATTAATAAGTATGTGGTATACAGTACGTTAGTATGGGTATTCGAACACAGCTTATGTGTGTCTGTATTGGTGTGTAGTTTCTTTCTGTGAGTTTTAGAAAAAAATAGACGTGTTTGTGTGCATGCATGCATGTGTGTGTGTACCCCATGCTTAGTAGTGAGGAATAACCCCAGCCAGTAGGAACACCAGCTTTGCCTGCATCTTGTTCTCCTGCCTCATCCTTACATCACCTGGGCCCCATGATGAAGCTCCCTGTCACCCCCCTCTCTCCCTCTGCCTCTCCCCGCCTCCCCCTACACCTCCCCTTACCTCTCCCTACACCTCCCCCTACTCCTCCCCCAGCCTTCCCCTACACCTCCCCCTGCCTCTCATACACATCCCCCTTTCTCCCTTACACCTCCCCCTGCCTCCCTTACACCTCCCCCTGCCTCCCTTAACCTCCACCTATACCTCCCCCTGCCTCCTCTACACCTCCCCCTGCCTCCATACACCTCCATCTGCCTCGCTTAATCTCCACCTACACCTACACCTCCCCCTGCCTCCTCCTGCCTCCCCTACACCTCCCCCTGCCTCCATACACCTCCCCCTGCCTCCCTTACACCTTCACTATACCTCCTCCTGCCTCCACTACACCTCCCCTTGCCTCCCATACACCTCCCCCTGCCTCCCTCACACCTCCCCCTGCCTCCACTACACCTCCCCCTGCCTCCACTACACCTCCCCCTTCCTCCACTATAACTCCCCCTGCCTCCACTGCACCTCCCCCTGCCTCCACCTGCCTCCACTACACCTCCCCCTGCCTCCCCTACACCTCCCCCTGCCTCCACTACACCTCCCCCTGCCTCCACTACACCTCCCCCTGCCTCCACTACAACTCCCCCTGCCTCCCGTACACCCCCTGCCTCCACTACACCTCCCCCTGCCTCCACTACACCTCCCCCTGCCTCCACTACACCTCCCCCTGCCTCCCGTACACCTCCCCCTGCCTCCACTACACCTCCCCCTGCCTCCACTACACCTCCCCCTGCCTCTACTACACCTCCCCCTGCCTCCCCTACACCTCCCCCTGACTCCACTACACCTCCCCCTGCCTCCACTACACCTCCCCCTGGCTCCCTTAACCTCCACCTACACCTCCCCCTGCCTCCCCTACACCTCCCCCTGCCTCCATACACCTCCCCCTGCCTCCCTTACACCTTCACTACACCTCCTCCTGCCTCCACTACACCTCCCCTTGCCTCCCATACACCTCCCCCTGCCTCCCTCACACCTCCCCTACACCTCCCCCTGCCTCCACTACACCTCCCCCTGCCTCCCCTACACCTCCCCCTGCCTCCACTACACCTCCCCCTGCCTCCACTACACCTCCCCCTGCCTCCACTGCACCTCCCCCTGCCTCCACTACACCTCCACCTGCCTCCACTACACCTCCCCCTGCCTCCCCTACACTTCCCCCTGCCTCCACTACACCTCCCCCTGCCTCCACTACACCTCCCCCTGCCTCCACTACACCTCCCCCTGCCTCCCGTACACCCCCTGCCTCCACTACACCTCCCCCTGCCTCCACTACACCTCCCCCTGCCTCCACTACACCTCCCCCTGCCTCCCGTACACCTCCCCCTGCCTCCACTACACCTCCCCCTGCCTCCACTACACCTCACCCTGCCTCCACTACACCTCCCCCTGCCTCCACTACACCGCCCCCTGCCTCCCCTACACCTCCCCCTGCCTCCACTACACCTCCCCCTGCCTCCACTACACCTCCCCCTTCCCCCCGTACACCACCTGCCTTAGTGTGGTTACATTTTCTCAAATTAGTATGGAGTAAACCCTGGCCTAGCCGATAGCAGCGGCAAAGCAGACTTAGTTAAGAGTGTGCACACACACACTGCCTCTTTATTCAATCCTAGCAGACCAACAGGACCACTCCTCTGTTTCCTTAAGAATGTCATTGGTTCTCTATAGACAACCCTCTTGCCACAGCTCCCTAATCTGCCTGTGTCTGTGTGCTGGGTCTCTGTGTCTCTTTGTGTCTCTGTGAGGGCATGGCAGGGTATTATGGTCTGTTGGGAGTGTTTAGGCCGTGGCTTTACTCTTTGATATCCCACACTCACCATAAGAGGCTCAACGGCTCCTCCATGCCTGTTACCCATGACGACACGGTGACTCTGTGTGGCGGCGCTATAGCTGTACTACACGCCTGTTGCTATGACGAGATGAAGAAAGACGTGAAACCACTGCTAGTGCTGGTGATGGGGTGGATAGGGGCGGAGGTAAGGTTGGTAGGGGGTATTTGGGGGGTCAGGGGTAGGTAAGGGGGCTAATGTTGTTATTGTGTACGGTCCAGGCATACAGAGAGAGTCCCCTGACCTTGTAACGGCTGTAGAGCTGTGATCAGTTTCCAACCATTCCAGACAGATGCATGACAGGCAGCAGCTCACACTTCTGCTGTGTGGTCTTATCAGGACAGAGCACGTTTCTGCTGCGATAGATTCTCTAAAACCCACTCAGAAAGAGGCACAAACACATGCACACTGCTGCTTGAGCCTTCCCAAAATCAGGCATTTTCTCTCCCTCCATCCCTTGCTCTCTCTCTCGCTCCCTCAGTTTCTCAGAAGAACAGAAAGGAAGAATACTCTGTTCTCACCAAAGATGGGAGTAGGAGGGCGCAACAAGAAAATTATTCAGAACAAGACAGAACGTGGAGGCAGAGGACAGTAGGGTGTTTAGTTAGTTTAATGCTCTGGAGTAGTTTGTGGAGTGACATGATAACTAAGCCATTTGACTGCCTACAAAGGAGAAGATTTCCTCTAACTTCCTCTAATCTCTCTCTCCCTTTTTCTTTCCCCTCCCAGTTTTCGGGGGAGGTTCCAGAGAACCGGATCAATGTTGCGGTTGCCAACCTGACCGTGATTGACCGCGACCAGCCACGCTCGCCCAACTGGAACGCTGTATACAGGATCATCAGCGGTGACCCCATAGGTCACTTCACCATCATCACCGACCCACACACCAATGACGGCATGGTTACTGTGGTGAAGGTAAGGCCCTGCGACCAACCAAGACATATCTAATTAAAGTTTATTTGTCGCATCCACAGATTAGCAGATGTTAATGCAGGTACAGTGAAATGCTTATGTTTCTAGTTCCAGCAGTGCAGTAAGTGTCTCACAATATAATAATAAATGAACTAAAATATAAAAGAAGAAACAAGAAGAGCTTGAGCCCTCGAAAGTGACCACACCTCAGCAATTTACAACTTTTTTTACCAGAATGGTGAAATTAGACACTTTCTTGGTGTATGCAACACTGATATTCTCCAGTTCTCACCTATAACTTATCATATCTATTTTAAAAACATATGTCTTCACCAAGGTTGAGGTTGATGTAGTACAGACAGTGTTGTTATCCCATTCATCAATTATGTGTTGCATGTCAGATCTACACTGAGTGTATAAAACATTAAGGACACCTTTCTAATATTGAGTTGCACATCCCCCTGCTTTTTGCCCTCAGAACAGCCTCAAATTGCTGGGGCATGGACCTTACAAGGTGTTGAAAGCGTTCCACAGGGATGCTGGCCCATGTTGACTCCAATGCTTCCCACAGTTGTGTTATGTTGGCTGGATGCCCTTTGGGTGGTGAACCATTCTTAATACACATGGGAGACTGTTGAGCGAGAACAATCCAGCAGCGTTGCGGTTCTTGACACAAACCTGTGCGCCTGGTGTAACCAACTGTATATAGCCACCCGGACACCGACACTTCAGGTTGACTTGGTTTTTATCTGCAGCAAAATATATCACACAGTGATGACAGGCATTGACAGGATGGTCACAGCCACACATTCACTGGTTAGGTAAGACACAATATAGATTTTAGATAGGAGCAAAAGTAATGCCCTCAATGTGATTTAATTTGTATTTATTTATTTATTTCACCTTTTATTTTTGCAGGTAGGCCGGTTGAGAACAAGTTCTCATTTACAACTGCGACCTGGCCAAGATAAAGCAAAGCAGTGCGACACAAACAACAACACAGAGTTACACATGGAATAAACAAACATACAGTCAATAACATAATAGAAAAAGTCTATATACAGTGTGTGCAAATGGAGTAAGGAGGTAAGGCAATATATAGGCCATAGTAGCGAAGTAATTACAATTTAGCAAATGAACACTGGAGTGATAGATGTGCAGATGATGATGTGCAAGTAGAAATACTGGTGTGCAAAAGAGCAAAAAAAGTCAATAAAAACAATATGGGGATGAGGTAGGTAGTTGGATGGGCTATTTACAGATGGGATGTGTACAGCTGCAGGGATCGGTAAGCTGCTCAGATAGCTGATGCTTAAAGTTAGTGAGGGAGATATAAGTCTCCAACTTCAGCGATTTTTGCAATTCGTTCCAGTTATTGGCACTGACATCAATCCATAAATACAGTGCACAAGTACAACCCTTTTTATATAAACCTTTTAAATGTAGTATGAAAAAACATTCATATTTCAATAAATCACCTGCTAGCAATAGAGTGTGACATTACAGTGCACTGTTTGTCTTGATATGTTAACCGGCGTGTCCTGATCGTGTCTGGTGTGGGGGTACAAAATCAAAATGTGCATACAGGTGCACGTCCGGCTTGGTCAGCATGTTATAGTGCTAGTTAGCGCTTTGTTAACATGGCTAGCCAAGCCAGCAAATACTTGGATAACTTGCCGGAATAGGCTTTAAATACATTAATGGTGACATAAATATATACATAGTCACATTTGCTATTGACTTTGGGATATATGAACCAGTTTTCCACTATTGTGTTATACAGTTTTTAACAGTTTTTTTTATGTACAGAGGAAGGAGACATGAACCTTCTCTCAGAATATATCTCTCAAACTAAAGAACAGGTAGACCAACTTTCCAAATAGAGAAGAACTCAAAATTCCACTAGTTCTTTCAAGGAAAATAATACAAAAATCTGTCTGAAGACCTCTCATATTGCCAACCTTACTAGTATCGCCTCAAATATTTGGATGAATTCGACAACACATAATGAAAGGAAACTGTATTTATATCACACCTTTTTCTGAAGTGAATGGTTTCACCCACTACTCTGCCCGCGAACTGCGGTGTTCTTTGATATCTGCATTTCGCGGAATGCGAGCAAGGTTGATGGAAACTACATTTTCACTTTGTCACACTGGCACCTACTACCATACCCTGTTCAAAGGCACTTAAATATTTTGTCTTACCCATTCACCCTCTGAATGGCACACATACACAATCCATGTCTCAATTGTCTCAAGGCTTAAAAATCCTTCTTTAACCTGTCTCCTCCCCTTCATCTACACTGATTGAAGTGGTTTTAACAATTGACATCTATAAGGGATCATAGCTTTCACCTGGATTCACCTGGTATGTCTATGTCTGTCAGGTGTCCTTAGTGATCTGTACACTCAATGTATAAGCCACTGAGTGTAAGCTCCAGCTATAGGGGGTTACCTGCCCACCAGCCTATCATAGCCTACATAAGGGATAGGATAGCAGGACATCAGGTCTTTCACATGCACATGGCCATGCACACACACACACACACACACACACACACAAAATGGCTACTGAGACCATTGCAGAAAATGTTATATTGATTTGTCAATTACAATTGTAGTGGTTTTTATGCACCTGTGATAAATGGGTGCATCAGCAACACAGTTGCGTCTTGTAAGGGCCTCTAAGGGGCTCTAGTTTTAGCCATAGGTGTTTGTGTGTGCGTGCGTGTGCACAGGTATAGTGTGTATATGGTGTGTATATTTGACTAGTGTTATGAGCTACCCCTTCAGAGCCAGTGGTTTTCCTCTGCCTATTCCACTGTCTGTGGAATAGGCTTTGAGTCTCTCTGGGCACCAAAGCCAGAATGGCTACCAACTCTAATCGGTTTCACATCAGAAAAACTGTAACGCGTAGGTATATGGGAAACATCTGAATTGATGTAGTATGTATTTACAGAGGAGGCCTCTCTGGCTGCTAGTGGAGGCACATCAGCAGAACACACTGACATCTCTCACAAGTTTACTGAGACGGCCCACCTGGGACCATGGCTGCTCTATAAACATGGACTGAGGTCTTAACCTGCACAATTAGAGAACTGTCTAGGGAACCAATACGCATACATTTTAAATCCTGGATTAAAACAGAGGCATCACACAAACACATACAGACAAACATGCACACACATACGCATGTACTTACCCACACACATTCGTCTTTAAGTCATTAGGATATGTAAATTGAAGTGTGTGATGAGCATAGGAAATGACAGGGGTGACTACATGCCAGAGAGAGGAAAGGAAATGAGAAGGGGAGGATAAGGTGATAGGAGGAGGATGGAGAAGGAAGGAAGGGGAAGGGAGGAGCAGAGGGAGCTGGGGAAGGGAAGCGGTTCGATAGAGAGAGGAGGAAGAGCAGTCAGAGAGGACAAAAAGAAAGAAGGGGAGGTGGAGAGGGAGCACTGCATCACTGGCTATGGATCAAAGAGCTCCAAGCACGTTCAGCCTTCTGATAGGGCCCCAGTACATCACTGGTTCACTCCACACACACACACACACACAGACAAGACAGACAGACAGACAGACAGACAGACAGACAGACAGACAGACAGAGACAGAGACAGAGACAGACAGACAGACAGACAGACAGACAGACAGACAGACAGACAGAGAGACAGACAGACAGACATCAACACCAGCCTCCTCTTCTCATCATCAGTACACGCAGGCACGCACGCACACACCACGATAGCATCTGTCAGATCCAATCCCCTCATCACTCTGGCTGCTTTATTATGAATGCTTTTATATCGTCGCCTACCGCATCCGTTAACACGAACACTAAGGCGAAGCAACACACAGATGTGCTCCAAATCATTACTGTCACCAGCAGACACCGGCCTCCGGGTGCTAATCATCAACTGGATCGCTAACTGTACTCAGAGCCAGCCAGCAGCATGCAATACCTAACATATTTGTTGTGTGTGTTTCTGGAGGTTACCTGAATCTAATTGTGTTGTTGTCATTAAGCCAGCCCAGAGCTGTCACTTCGTTTTAGGCTCACACGGCAGACCGCCTTGTAGGTGGCTGGAGCTAGCCAACACACACACACATGAGCACGTACGCACACACACACACACACACACACACATACCCACTCACGCACACATACACACACGGTGAGGGGAGGGGAGTTTACCCAGTGTGAATTTAACAGGGAGCGCCAGCCCCAACGGCAGCCGGTCCATGAATTGTTTAAGACCTGCCTAACTCACTCAGTGTTAGCAGGGTAATTACAGGTAGGGGTGCAGAGGTCCCTCTAAGTTTAGCGATAACGCTGTTCCAATTCATCCTAGCTAGCGCAGAGCTAGCGCTGCTCAGCACCAGGGCTGTTCATTACTTCCTTTATCGTCAATAGGGCTCAGCTCTGCTCTCGCTCTCTCTCTCAAGAGCTGCAGGTGGAGGATAGAGGGACAGAGGAACTGGAGGAGAATGTTTAAGTGTTCTGGGAATGGGGGGGTTAGATATCACTGTGAGTTTGATCTCTCTCTTGTTATTTCTCTCCCATCTATTTCTTCTAACCATAGTGTAGGGCAGGCATGGGCAATTATTTTCCATGGTGGGCCACATTATAATATATTTTTGCCATCACGGGCCAGAGTCATATTGTAGGATTTTTCATCATGTGTATGACTGTGTTGACAGATATATCTACTGTAAATCACATCCAGAAATGCTACCTATTTTACTTTTTTAACATGCACAGAAATAAACAAGATCCATGTTCTATTATTTTCATTATTAAATGAAAATAATAGAATAGTATTTTCATTATTAAACATGCAATGAACTACACAGAGGGAAAAGTATACTTTGCATTCAGCACTACGGACATAACTCTTGTTAACGGGTATGCACAATAACACAAAGAGAGAGAGCTCAACATTACATTTAAACTACTCAATCAGTGTGAGGAGTGAAGTCTCTGATGGGCATTGACTAGAGCAGTGAAGTCGGGCATAGTTTCTGACGTCGCTATGAGCAGGATTGCTGAGAGGTGAGAGTCAGGAAGAGATGATCTGTGCCTTGACTTGGTATATTTCATCACTGAAAATGTCTGTTCACATACATAGGTTGACCCAAACAGTACAAACATCTTCTGAGCATGACTCCTAATCTTTGGGAAGTTTTGTTCATCGAGAGATGCATAGAACCGCGTCAGTGACATTGTTTTAATATAGTTCTCCAATCACTGCATCAGACTAACGTTGCTCTAGTTGCAGGTCAGTGGGAGCGTTATCCACATTGGAGGTGAAAGGAGAGGAAAACCAACAGCATGTCATTTTCCAACACTTTGAAATCCTCAAAACGACGAGAAAACTCATTGTTCAAAGCACGCAGCAGCGATGTCTACTTCTCCCGCTGGTCATCTGTTAGGGAACAGACTAGTAGTGTCGGAAGGTGGGTGAGGTTGTTGACTTCTACTTGTCGGGTCAGGAGGAGTCATTTTCCCTTGAAGGCTTTGACAAGGCTGTACATCTGATGTGCAAAAAGGCCCGTCCCTTGTAGTTTGGAATGCAGTTCATTCATGAGGGCCAAGATGTCCACGGTGAAGGCAAAAATCAGCCAACCATTCTTTATCTTGCCATTGAGGGAAATACACATTTTCCTTTCATTTGCAAAACCTCATTCATCTCTGACTTCAGGTCCCACACCCTTGTAAGCACCTTCCCCAAACTCAGCCATCTCACGTTTGTGTGGTAGGTGTGATCTGCATGACCCAACTGTCTCTTCCGACAGTGAGACAAACTGCCTGTGGTTTAAACATTTTTCTCTTATGAAGTTTACCACTTTAGTGACTTTATCCACACCATGGCTCATTTTCAGAACACACTTACAGAGCACCTCCTGATGAATAATGCAATGTAGGAAAATAATTTTCTGATCTGGGTTCAGCTCAGCTACTTGATCTTGTATCCTTTTCAAAAGGACAATGTTTTTCCTGTCAAGTTTGGGCACCCATCAGTGGTCACACTGGAAAACTTTTCAAAACTCAGTCCCAGCTTTGCCACACACTTATTAACCTCCTCCAATAAATATTTCTCTGTGGTTGTGCGCTTCATTGACTGCACTGAAGCAAGCTCCTCTGTAATTTCAAAATCTGTGGTTATTCCTTGTAAGAATATCAACAACTGCGCCGTGTCACGTGCCTCACTGCTGGAAACATTTTCGAACAGCTCTTTGTTGTCAGGGCAAAGTATTGCTGCAGAGTCAATTAAACATTATTTAATGAATTTGCCGTCAGCGATTGGCTTGCTATGTTTAGCACTTTTGTGGGACAGTACATAACTAGCTCTCGCAATTCCGTCATTTGCTGAATGCAGTTTTGTGAAAAGTCCTTGCTGCTTTTGCAACTGAGAAAGCAACTCTTTCGATGCACTTGCCCTCTGCTCAGAAGACATATTCCTATATTTCTCTGCATGCTTCGTCTGGAAGAGGCTGGACAAGTTGTAGTCTTTCAAGACAGCGATGCTCTCTTTGCTCACTAAGCATTCCCTGATACTTCAATAAAAATTATTTCGATGTCCACTCTTGCTGGAACACCCTACATTCATTGTCTACTTTCCTTTTCTTTGAAAAACACATTTTTGCGCAATTTCCAGCTAGCTACTATTTGTAAATGTGACTTGTTTGTCAGCCTGTCAGTCACTGTCTGTCCTCGTGCAGTTGTCATTTATACGTGCCTTCAAAATAAATGTCCCACAAGCGGTGGGAGTTAAATCATTACACAAAGGAAAGTATTCATTGAACTTTTAATTTGAATAACAAATACGTGTTTCAAAACTTTACTATTGCAAATTCTTTACATGATCTGAACATGATTCCACAGGCCGTATTGAATCAAGTCGGGCCGGGCCTGGTGTAGGCTTTGTTTCTTTTTCTCATTTTATTTGACTACACCCCTTATTAGTGTTCTCTTATTATCTCTCTCTCATCTTCTTTTTGTATCATCCCTATTTTATCTTTTTATCTATACTTCTTCTGTCAGTCATGTGTGATTGCTCTTACCATGCCATTTGATGGAGTATGAGATTACTAATCCTTCCCTAATTATCTGCCTCTTCCTCTCACCCCTCCTCTCTCTCCCCCAACTCCCTCTCCAGCCGGTGGACTTTGAGCAGAACAGGGCCTTCATGCTGACGGTGGTGGTCAATAACCAGGCTCCGCTGGCCAGTGGGATCCAGTCGTCCCTCCAGTCCACATCCGGGGTCACCATCTCTGTGGTAGACATCAACGAACCGCCCTTCTTCCCCACCAACCCCAAATCCATCCGCTTTGAGGAGGGTGTTCCTGCTGGCACCTCTCTCACCACCTTCTCAGCCAGCGACCCTGACCGCTTCATGCAGCAGAGCATCAGGTGCTGGACAGACACACACACATTTTCACACACATACATTCACTCACCACCTTCTCAGCCTGCAACCCTGACCACTTCTTGTAACAGATCATTAGGTACAGTGGGGAACTATACAAACTGTCCCTCTCTCTTAAGAATTCTGTGTATACGCAGTCAGTTAAGAGCTGCCCTTCTACCTGTATGAGCGAGCAAGAGAGAGAGAGCGAGAGAAAGAGAGACCCCTGGGTAATCAGAGCCATGTGTATTCTAAAGGTATAGATAGGGGACACACATACATTCAAACACACACAGCACCTGGCCCCATCCCAAAGGCCTGACACAGCACTGTACACCTGCAGTGTTTCCAGGGTTCTCACATTATTGGCTGTGACTCTAAACCAACCTTTAAATTACCACCTGGCTTTTTAAAGGCTGCCTGTGGAGCACTGCAGTGTCTTAACTTCCTCAATGTCAGCTGATCTATGACATTATTATGTTGATTACCCACACATACTGAATACCTCCTCTCAGAGACTGTGTCCAGTGTGTATGGATGGCTGGTTCACTCTCTCCAGCGCCAAGCCCAGAATCATCCTTGTGTTCCGTTTTCCTCGCTCTCTCTCTCTTTCGCTCTCTCTCTTGTGAAAAGATCGAAACAAGTTTGCCAGTTAATTTCACAGCAAATGAGAGTAAATTGGGTGTACCAGCTGGGCTCTGTATCTTGCTGCAGCACTCTCTCTCTCTCTGCTTCTCTCTCGCTTTGCTTTCTCTCTCCCCATCTTCCTTTTCCCTCTCTCTCCTTCTCTCTCACTTTGCTTTCTCTCTCCCCATCTTCCCTTTCCCTCTCTCTCCTCTCTCGCTTTGCTTTCTCTCTCCCCATCTTCCCTTTCCCTCTCTCTCCTCTCTCGCTTTGCTTTCTCTCTCCCTCTCCCCATCTTCCTTTTCCCTCTCACTTTGCTTTCTCTCTCCCCATCTTCCCTTTCCCTCTCTCTCCTTCTCTCTCGCTTTGCTTTCTTTCTCCCCGTCTTCCTTTTCCCTCTCTCTCGATCTCCCCTTCCTTTTCCGTACACCAGTTTCAGCTTGCAGTACATCTTGGAGATAAGTTTGGCTAGCAGAGGCACACCATGTTCTGTCACGGTCTGCTACACACATTCATACACACACACACACTCTCTCTCTCTCTCTCGTTCCCTCTTGCTCTCCAAACCACTCTCTCTTTCTTTCTCTCTCACACACAGACATACACAGACACATACATGCACACTGATACCCAATCAATTCTGCTGCCCATCCAGCATGATTTGCCATTTACCCACACTGGAGCTTTAACAAACTAGTGGGACAGTTTGTCCACCTCAGCCTCCAATGTGGTTTAATCTGTACTGAAGTCCCCCATATAAAATGTAAAAAAATTCACTGTAGTGTTTTTGTGAACATTACTGTAGTATATACTGTAGTATTTACAGTTAACTATATCATAAATAATCTAGTAAAAGAAAACTGTAGTATATACTTTAGTAATTAATGTAGTGTTTTTGCAGACTAGTATATTGTAGTATTTACTGTAGATTTTCATTAACATTTTTTTTATTTTTTTTATCAGAAACTCACTTCTTTAGCCAATGTGCAGATTTTGTCAAAGATCCGTGATATCTCTATGTGACTGACGGAGATGGCTGAAAAGGACGAGGCGAGTGTAGGAAAGCGGAGCTGATAAGTAAGGGAAAGGTAATGAACAAGATAGAAGGGAAGAAGTGTGAGAACAGGTCAAGGAAAAGCAAGTGCACGGGAGGTTTGGAGAGTTGAGAAAGGGGGGTCAGGGCTAGAACTTGACAGTAGAGATCTTCATGGGTCCAAAAAGTTGGACCTGTTCCAAAATAAACCTTGGGCTTTCCCACCTAGACCCGATATGCATCATGTTTTTTAAATTTAGAGACCTGTCCGAACAGACCAAGGACAACTAGACCCGTTCTGTATAGACCTGGTTGAATCCAGACCCGGTCCGATCCGAGTGAAGCAGCAGAAAAGTCATTATTTAAGCTACTTTATTATCTGGAAGTGATCAAGTGCGAGAGGAGGGAGAAAGAGGTGCAGCTCTAGCAGGCGGGGGAGGGCTGTACTGTGAGTGAGTGACACAGGGAGCAGGAAGGAGGGAGGGAGAGGCGACCCAAACTATAGTAGACTAATAGCTGCCATAGCTAGGTTATTTATCATAAAATATGATTACATAGTACCTGTCTTGACTGCATCAAACTGGGAGAAGCTAGTTAAGCTAACGTTAGCTAGCTAGGCTAATTGAGGCTGCAGTGCATTCGCTTTTTCATCCTACAGTTACAAATACAACTCCATTTAGAATATTAATTAGCAACCTACCTGTTGGCTCGTGGTCGTTGTAGCCTATCCTTCTCCTTTAAATTCCGTCATTTTAATTCCATCTTGCATTGATTAGACATCTCCTAACTTTTGCCACACACGGAGGCTCTACATGACAGTTTTTCTTCAGACCAGTGGCAGGCAGTGAGTTCTAGGGGGGGGTCAGGGGCCAGGAGATTGGGGGATGGCGAGGGGGTAGAGGGGGAGCCTGGGAGGGAGGAATCAGGCATCCCCTGTTGGGGTCAAACTAGTGTGGCGAGGTGTGGGATTGAGAAACATGCATAAATAATTACCCAGACTACCCTGCATGGGCTGGAGGAAGGCTAGGAGGACATACATTTTTGATTCTCAGGGACAGGCTTCCACTAGCATCACTAACCCCACCAGACTTCATACTAGATCTTATTCACTCCACACACCCACTTTCCAGTACCACCAGCCTGGATATACATAGAGAGACTGATCAAGGTATTGTATGACATTGGAATTGTATTATTAAAATTGCAGAATTTATATACGTTTTACTTCTTTGTGTCATTCAAAGCATCAGAGCAAACACAGACTTAAAGTTCCAGACAGTAGTGAAGCAATAAGAACCAAATACATTAAATCATAAAACTGACTCCAACTAATCAAACTGCAGCTCCAACAGGTATATTTTACTGGTCACCCCCAAAGCCAACACTTCCTTTGGCCGCCATTCCTTCCAGTTTTCTGCTGCCAATGACTGGAACGAATTGCAAAAATATCTGAAGCTGGAGTCTTATATCTCCCTCTCTAACTTTAAGCATCAGCTGTCAGAAAAGCTTACCGATCACTGTACCTGTAACACAGCCAATCTGTAAATAGCATTTATTTATTGTAATTAATAATTATTTAGCCTCAATGGCCTATTTATTGCCTTACCTCCCTACTCTTCTACATTTGCACACACTGTACATAGATTTTTCTATCGTGTTATTGACCGTACATTTGTTTATGTGTAACTCTGTGGTGTTGTTTTTGTCGTACTGCTTTTCTTTATCTTGGCCAGGTCGCAGTTGTAAATGAGAACTTGCTCTCAACTGGCCTACCTGGTTAAATAAAGGTGAAATAAAAAAATAAAATAGGTTTTAGGTTTTAATATCAGCAATTAAATCAAAGAATTGACTCTGGCAAACCAAACCAGATCGTTGTTACTTGAAAAGCACATTCCCTCCAGTCGTGTCAGTTGGAGAAGGCAGAAGTAGTCTGTGTTGTCCTGATGATGGTTCTCTCCCATCTGCCCTCATACAGAGAGTGTCAGATGTTGTACACTGACACACTCATCAGCTGGTGTGTGTGTGTGTGTGTGTGTGTGTGTGTGTGTGTGTGTGTGTGTGTGTGTGTGTGTGTGTGTGTGTGTGTGTGTGTGTTAGAGGTCGACCGATTAATCGGAATGGCCGATTAATTAGGGCCGATTTCAAATTTTCACAACAATCGGAAATCTGTATTTTTGGTCGCCGATTTGCCGATAAAAGAAAAACAAACAACATTTTTTTTATTTAACTAGGCAAGTCAGTTAAGAACACATTCTTATTTTCAATGATGGCCTAGGAACGGTGGGTTAACTGCCTTGTTCATTGGCAGAACGACAGATTTTCACCTTGTCAGCTCGGTGGATCCAATCTTGCAACCTTACAGTTAACCAGTCCAACGCAATAACGACCTGCCTCTCTCTCGTTGCACTCCACAAGGAGACTGCCTGTTACGCGAATGCAGTAAGCCAAGGTAAGTTGCTAGCTAGCATCAAACATATCTTATAAAAAACTATCAATCATAATCACTAGTTAACTACACATGGTTGATGATATTACTAGATATTATCTAGCGTGTCCTGCGTTGCATAAAATCTGACTGAGCATACAAGCATCTGACTGAGCGGTGGTAGACAGAAGCAGGCGCGTAAACATTCATTCAAACAGCACTTTCGTGCGTTTTGCCAGCAGCTCTTTGTTGTGTGTCAAGCATTGCGCTGTTTATGACTTCAAGCCTATCAACTCCCGAGATGAGGATGGTGTAACCGAAGTGAAATGGCTAGCTAGTTAGTGCGCGCTAACTAGAGTGACGGAACCTATACTGTTACCCTGGCAATACTAAAGTGCCTGTAAGAACATCCAATAGTCAAAGGTTAATGAAATACAAATGGTATAGAGGGAAATAGTCCTATAGTTCATATAATAGCTACAACCTAAAACTTCTTACCTGGGAATATTGAAGACTCATGTTAAAAGGAACCACCAGCTTTCATATGTTCTCATGTTCTGAGCAAGGAACTGAAAAGTTAGTTTTCTTACATAGCACATATTGCACTTTTACTTTCTTCTCCAACACTTTGTTTTTGCATTATTTAAACCAAATTGAACATGTTTCATTATTTACTTGAGGCTAAATTGATTTTATTGATGTATTATATTAAGTTAAAATAAGTGTTCATTCAGTATTGTTGTAATTGTCAATATTACAAAAAAAATAAAACATTTGGCCGATTAATTGGTATCGGCTTTTTTGGTCCTCCAGTAATCGGTATCGGCGTTGAAAAATCATGATTGGTCGACCTCTAGTGTGTGTGTGTGTGTGTGTGTGTGTGTGTGTGTGTGTGTGTGTGTGTGTGTGTGTGTGTGTGTGTGTGTGTGTGTGTGTGTGTGTGGTGTGTGTGTGTATCATGTGGGATCAGGAAAGGTTGGAGGGTGGGCGACTGAGATCCTTTGGGTAAATTCTAGGTTCAAAGTTCCAAGATCAGCTGGTAAAATGATGAGCTCCTAATATCTAATATTATATACAGTTGAAGTCGGAAGTTTACATATACTTAGGTTGGTGTCATTAAAACTAGTTTTTCAACCACTCCACAAATGTCTTGTTAACAAATTATAGTTTTGGCAAGTCGGTTAGGACATCGACTTTGAGCATGACACAAGTAATTTTTCCAACAATTGTTTACAGACAGATTCTTTCACTTATAATTCACTGTATCACAATTCCAATGGATCAGAAGTTTACATACACTAAGTTGACTGTGCCTTTAAACAACTTGTAAAATAAAAAATAAAAATGATGTCATGGCTTTAGATGTTTCTGGTAGGCTAATGATATCATTTGAGTCAATTTGAGGTGTACCTGTGGATACATTTCAAGGCCTATCTTCAAACTCAGTGCCTCTTTGCTTGACATCATGGGAAAATCAAAAGAAATCAGCCAAGACCTCTAAAAAAAATTGTAGACCTCCACAAGTCTGGCATTTGGAGCAATTTCCAAATGCCTGAAGGTACCACGTTCACAATAGTACGGAAGTATAAACACCATGGGACCACGCATCTGTCATACCGCTCAGGAAGGAGATACGTTCTGTCCCCTAGAGATTAACGTACTTTGGTGCGAGAACAACAGCAAATGACCGTGTGAAGATGCTGGAGGAAACAGGTACAAAAATATCAATATCCATAGTAAAACGAGTCCTATATCGACATAACCTGAAAGGCCGCTCAGCAACGAGGAAGCCACTGCTCCAAAACCGCCATAAAAAAGCCAGACTACGATTTGCGACTGTACATTGGGACAAAGATCGCACTTTTTTGGAGAAATGTCCGCTGGTCTGATGAAACAAATATATAACTATTTGGCCATAATGACCATCGTTATGTTTGGAGGAAAAAGAGGGAGGCTTGCAAGCCGAAGAACACCATCCCAACCGTGAAGCATGGAGGTGGCAGCATCATGTTGTGATGGTGCTTTGCTGTGGGAGGGACTGGTGCACTTCACAAAATAGATGGCATCATGAGAAGGAAAATTATGTGGGTATATTGAAGCGACATCTCAAGACATCAGTCATGAAGTTAAAGCTTGGTCGCAAATGGGTCTTGCAAATGGACAATGACCCCAAACATACTTCCAAAGTTGTGGCAAAATGGCTTAAGGACAACAAAGTCAAGGCATCTAGATGTCATCTCAAATTTCTTTTAGACTAACATTTTGTTTTAAACAGCAGAGATTTGTATAAACCTTGCTGTCAGTCTCTCCGACATTTGCAACATTGTTTCAATATTCAAATTAGATCTCCAGCTGTCCCATAGTAATGAACGTGTAAGTGTCGGGAGTCAGGACGAGACAGACAGGCAGGCAGCGTTTCTCGGCCAGTCGAAATCATGAATCAGCTGGCATCATTTTTATGGATATATACAAAGAAATGTCCGTTGAAAACAGGTAACACAAAGCGTAGTGAAGATAGTTTGCAGACTTTACTGCTTCAGTGTTTGAAGTGATTGTGTTAACTGTGTTGTTGGCTAACTCCTTTGAACAACAGTGTCCTGTTGAGAGAGCACATTTTCTATGCCAGGTGAAATCGCGCCTCATTAGCTCATTAGCTTTAACAAATGTAAATGCAGCTACTGTTATTATTCTTTTTGACGTTTGGCGTAACTATAATTTAGCCACAGTTGGCTAGATAGAAAGCAAGGAATAAGAACGTTGCCAGCCAGTATGACAATGGAACATTTAGAACGAACGACGGGGTTGCATCCATAGATACAGAACTGAGCGACTGCGTCTCTGGCAACCGAACCAGTAGAACGAACGACCAGCCGGCTTGGGTAGCAACCCTAGATTTGTGTCGGGACTATATCTTGTTGAAGGAGGAAATAGTATAAATAAATTAATCAAAATAAGATTTTATAAGAAAATATGTTTTTTGGAGGATATATTGGCACGGTTTGCCGGGCTGAGATGAAGTCGAGGGCATAACAACACCCATGCCAATATATCCTCCAAAGACTGGCTTATTGGGCATTATCACTTAAACTTACATCCATGTATCCAGCTGTAATCAACTAAGATTAATACATTTACAGACCCAAACTCATCACCTTGCATTCCAATATGCAGAAACTATTGCCAGTGAATCACGGAGGAAACAATATAAAGCAAAGGTTTTAAAAGAGCACCCAGTGACCCTAAAAACAGACTTTATCCAACAAAAATACAAATAAATCTGTTTTTCACTGAATGTTCAAATGCTTGGCATGCAGCCCCTGCGCAAGTCAAACAAACATCTTAAATGTCTGAAAACAAGACCATGAGACAATTGTATGTGGACACAACCCCAATATATATATATATATATATATATATATATATATATATATATATATATATATATATATATATATAAAAAAATCTGTTAACGTAATTTAATTATTTCCAATATGTTTTCATTAATTTAATTCACTTAGTCTATTTTATGAGAATTTGTAAGATTCTTATTTGCATAAAATAGACGGAGACCAGTCTTATCAAAAATGGATAATAGTATTTATTCTCAGAGCGCGTTGCCATGTAACCACGAACAACAGTTTATGCACTCACTGCCTTATCTAAAACACCCCAGAGCTAAGTTTCGTCGGTTCAACCATAGGTTAACGACCCTATCTGCTTACTTAACCCACAACCCATTCCTCCCCAGGCTAGTTGGAATGGTGTTCATTATGTTTAATTACTCCTTGTCCATGATATAATAAAACAGAGTATAAGTTTACTTAGTTACAGTTCTATTTAAAATGAGGATATTGTTTCGTCATTTATTCATAATATTCCTAACAATAACTGAACAGTAATCATCCAAGGCTCTGAGGCCAGTCTAGAGCTGTTTGAAGAAGAGTTCAACATGATAAAACCTCTAGTGGATGATGAAGTAAAAACTGACATGTCTCCACTAACAATGGCTGCAACTCCCAAAACATGGCCTTCAAAACAGGAGGCCCACAGTACATCACTCCCTCCCTCCCTCCCTCCCTCCCTCCCTCCCTCCCTCCCTCCCTCCCTCCCTCCCTCCCTCCCTCACCTGTAGCAGCTGTGTGCACAACAGAAACATTATCTGGGAAACAAATCCAGAACTGCCTCTCCCTATTTTTTTTATTAGGATTCCCATTAGCCGATGCCAATGGTGACAGCTAGTCTTACTGTGGTCCAACACATAACGAAAAGACATTAAAGACAAAAGACAATTAACATACATTAACATGTAGTGTGTGTGTGCATCTATCAGTTACTCATACAGAGAGAACAAATAACAAGGGTGTGACACTGTCCAGACACTGATGGAAGAGTTGAGGCATTTCAATCAGCTTCAATAGAACAGTTAAGGCAGAACACTAAACAAATGACACAGTCCATTGTCACCCTCCAAGAGGAGCCGATTGTGGTAAAGGTCGAGCTGCAGCAAAGAGAGGGTGACCAATGGCCTACGTCAGCAGCTTCTGACCATGCCACCAACAGAGCAGCTGCATCAGCCTGGTGGAAGTCCAGATACTCCTGAGCCCAGTACAGCCTTCAACCCATTTGCCTCACTAGCCCCTCAGCCTCTTAGGGTCCACCTTGACCTGCCAACCTCCCAGCCTGCCACAGCTTACCTTGACCTGCCAACCACCCAGCCTGCCACAGCCTACCCTGCCTTGCCTACCTCCCAGCAGTCTGACCATGTTCAGCCGATCACACCTCCAGGGAACAGGGGACAGGATCCAGTTCAACCCAGGATACCTTACAAAACTGCAGTTATGAAAGAAGTATCTAAAATAATCTATTTCCCAGACACCAAACAGATAAATGCTGGTGTCCCACTACTGACAGTGCACAACAACTGCTCTATCAAGTCAATCTGGAAAATCCTGAGAACCTTGTCATACGTACTGAGACAAATGACCTGCGCACAAAAGGAGAAAGAGTGGCTGAGGAAGTGAGAAAGGTGGCAGAGAAATCACACACCCTGTTCCCAAGGACACACATTATTATATTCACCCTTCTACCAAGGAAAGATCTCCCCTGGAAAAGTATTCAAAATTTCAACCAAAAATTCACCATGGACTGCTCCACACTACTAAATGTCAGCTTCTCTCACCACCACACCCTGACATGTGAGAACTTGTATGACCATGTACACCTGAACCATGAGGGAGTCAGAATCTTTGCCAAGAACCTGAAAGATGCCAAGTTAGACAGAGATCCACAATCATCCCAGGCCAGCAACAGAGCCCCACCAGTTCCCTATCAAGGGAGACAGAGGAGGCCAATCTCATCTCAGCTGAGCCCGACATAGACATCTCCAGCCCCTACCAACATGTCCAAGCCCAGCTGCGATAGACCGTAACCAGATCAGCAGTGCCAGAACCAACCTAGCTCAGCCAAGCAGTGCCAGGACCAACCCAACTCAGCACAGCGGTTCCAGAACCAGCCCAGCTCAACCCAGCAGCGCCAGACACAGCTCATCTCAGCCCAACACAACCCTTCACAGCACTGGACTGTACTCTAGGGGTAGGACAAATAGTGGCCAACAGGAGGGTACCCCAGACCATACCTCAACCTCACTGCCAGACCACATATGCAGAGGCAGCCTCTGGTAAGAGACAAATAGACCCTTCAGCCATCGGAGAGACAACAGACCTGGCCTGCCTAAACACAGCTCAATCAGACCCGTTGCATCACAGCACAGCTCTACCAGACCTGGTCAGCCTCAGCACAGCTCTACCAGACCTGGCCAGCCTCAGCACAGCTCTACCAGACCTGGTCAGCCTCAGCACAGCTCAACCAGGTCCGACCCATCACAGCACAGCACAACCAGACCCGGCCCGCCTCAGCACAGTTCTACCTGACCCTGCCCATCGCAACACAGCTGTACCAGACTAGGCCCATCACAGCACAACCAGACCTGGTCCATCACAGCACAGCTCTACCAGACCCAGCACACCTCAGCTCTGCCAGACCTGGCCCATCACAGCAGGGCTCCAATCAGCCCAGTTCTACAGAGCACCGACCACTACCCTAGTCTGGAAAAACTCTGTTGAGGGTAGTGCATCACATGATATAGTCCACACCATGTATCATTCATGCCAGCAGCCCTCATATGCTAAGATTTTGGAGCTTCGCCAGTCACACTGCCCTTCACACCACTCTCCACAATTCCCCCCACAACCTCCCTCCCAAGCTAGTTTTGGTTACCCTCCCTACTTACATCCCCAGGACAGGCATGGGACACTCCTTCCCCTAACGGCAGCCTCAACCCTGCAACAGGAGCCACACAAATGCGTGGCTGCCAATGCTCCACTCTGGTCCCCTGCAGCTGCTCGAATCCTTTGGTGGGAGCTTCATCCGGGGTGGACTGAGCTCTGCCCACACTGCTCTCCCAGTTCCCGCCTGGTCTGTAATTTTTTTTTTTACACAATTTACATTTGGGTACAGGACTCATGTCCTGACATTCTGGTTCTCTCAGAAACATAGTTAAATGGTTCTGTCTCTGAGAAAGACATTGAAGTAAAGGATTACAAGGTATTTAGATGTGACAGAAAGGGGGAGGAGTGGCCTTTTACTTTCCTTTTACAGAAAGGGGGAGGAGTGGCCATATACAGTTGAAGTCAGAAGTTTACATACACTTAGGTTGGAGTCATTAGAACTCGTTTTTCAACCACTCCACAAATTTCTTGTTAACAAACTATAGTTTTAGCAAGTCGGTTAGGACATCTTCTTTGAGCATGACAAAAGTAATTTTTCCAACAGTTGTTTACAGACAGATTATTGCACTTATAATTCACTGTATCACAATTCCAGTGGGTCAGACGTTTAAATACAATAAGTTGACTGTGCCTTTAAACAGCTTGTAAAATTCCCAAAAAATGATGTGATGGCTTTAGAAGCTTCGGATAGGCTAATTGACATAATTTGAGTCAATTGGAGGTGTACCTGTGGATGTATTTCAATGCCTACCTTCAAACTCAGTGCCTCTTTGCTTGACATCATGGGAAAATCAAAAGAAATCAGCCAAGAACTCTGAAAAAAATGTAGACCTCCACAAGTCTGGTTCATCTTTGGGAGCAATTTCCAAATGCCTGAAGGTACCACGTCCACAATAGTACGCAAGTATAAACACCATGGGACCACGCAGCCGCCATACCGCTCAGGAAGGAGATGTGTTCTGTCTCCTAGAAATTAACATACTTTGGTGCGGAAAGTGCAAATCAATCCCAGAACAACAGCAAAGGACCTTGTGAAGATGCTGGAGGAAACGGGTACAAAAATATCTATATCCATAGTAAAACGAGTCCTATATCGACATTACCTGAAAGGCCGCTCAGCAAGGAAGAAGCCACTGCTCCAAAACCGCCATAAAAAAGCCAGACTACGATTTGCAACTGCACATAGGGACAAAGATCATACTTTTTGCAGAAATGTCCTCTGGTCTGATGAAACAAATATAGAACTGTTTGGCCATAATGACCATCGTTATGTTTGGAGGAAAAAGGGGGAGGCTTGTAAGCCGAAGAACACCATCCCAACCGTGATGCATGGAGGTGGCAGCATCATGTTGTGGTGGTGCTTTGCTGTGGGATGGACTGGTGCACTTCACAAAATGGATAGCATCATGAGAAGGAAAATTGTATTGATATATTGAAGCAACATCTCCAGACATCAGTCAGGAAGTTAAAGCTTGGTCGCAAATGGGTCTTCCAAATGGACAATGTCCCCAAACATACTTCTAAAGTTGTGGCAAAATGGCTTAAGGACAACAAAGTCAAGGTATTGCAGTGGCCATCACAAAGCCCTGACCTAAATCCCATAGCAAATTTGTGGGTAGAACTGAAAAGGCGTGTGCGATCAAGGAGGCTTTACAAACCTGACTCAGTTACACCAGCTCTGTCAGGAGGAATGGGACAACATTCACCCAACTTATTGTGGGAAGCTTATGGAAGGCTAAACAAAACTTTGACCCAAATTAAACAATTTAAAGGCAATGCTACCAAATACTAATTAAGTGTATGTAAACTTCTGACCCACTGGGAATGTGATGAAATAAATAAAAGCTTAAATAAATCATTATCTCTACTATTATTCTGACATTTCACATTCTTAAAATAAAGTGGTGGTTCCAACTGACCTAAAACAGGGAATTTTTATTTGGATTAAATGTCAGGAATTGTGAAAAACTGAGTTTGAATGTATTTGGCTAAGATGTATGTAAACTTCCGACTTCAGCTGTATGTCAACTTTAATTTCATGGTATCCCAATCTGTAAATATTTATGTTTTTAAATTTGAGCTTCTGGTTTTCGATGTGTCCGAAGACCAGAATACACATTTATTTGTTGCTGCCAAGGCAGATGCTGTAGACGCTGTATCTGTAGGCGCTATATATTTTTAACACCTTTTTTAACGGGATAATTTTCATCAACAACCGCTGAATTGCATAGCGCCACATTCAATGAATATTACTAAAAATATTTATATTCATGAAATCACAAGTGCAATATAGGAAAACACACCTTAGCCTTTTGTTAATCCACCTGTAGCGGCAGATTTTGAAAATATGCTTTACAGCGAAAGCAATCCAAGCGTTTGTGTAAGTTTATCGATCGCTCTACAAAACATTATGTACACTTAGCATCAAGTAGCTTGGTCACGAAAATCAGAAAAGCAATCAAATTAATTGTTTAATTGTTTAATAGCGATAGGAAAAGGAATCTGGTTGATATTCCTTTCAATGGAGCAAAGGGAGGCTGGAACATATGGAACATGAAGTTTTCAAAATAGAAGCCACTTCCTGGTTTGATTTTCCTTAGGGTTTCGCCTGCAATATCAGTTCTGTTACACTCACAGACAATATTTTGACAATTTTGGAAATAATAATAATATGCATATATTAGCAACTGAGACTGAGGAGCTGGCTGTTTACAATGGGCACCTTTTCATCCAAGCTATTCAATACTGCCCCTGCAGCCATAAGAAGTTAATCATGAAACAAATGTATTATCCAGAGACAAGGAAACCGCACACTGCTCTTGATAGTATCACTGATATTTAATAAGCTTACGTATCGGCCTTCATCATCTGATTGTTCAGATGTGCAAGTGCCTTTTGAATTTTGTATTATCCAGAGACAGAACATTAGTGAGTAATATACTTGGAAGCGGTGGGTGGTGTGTGCGCCTCCTAAGTCAGACTAGAAGACCACTCTGAGTACCTTTCCTTCGCCGGCGTTGTTTTGGTTCGGCCTCCAGAATCAGTTAAAGTGCCCTGAGGGGTATGAACAAAGGATCCTATTCTGGAAGTCGTATTCCTGGTCGTAATGCTGATAGTGCTGGTGAGTTACCGCCACTCTGATATCCAATAGTTCTTCCCGGGAAAATCTGGGCTAATAATGTAAGAAATAAGACATAAAATACAAAATAGGGCAACGTTTCTTAAGAGTTAGAAGCATGGCAGCGCTCTCTGTCGTCCGCCATTTTTCATTTCGTTATGGTTAGTAGGTCGGTTCAGCAATTTACTATCTGTGACGTGCTAGATGCCTTGCTTAAGATTGATGTAAAAATAATCCACTGGGGCTGATATACTTGATCTATTTTTGCTGCAGCTCTCTGCCCCTCTGATTACTTAATCATTATCCCATATTTTTTACCTGACGATTATATCTTGTACTATCCCCAAGGTTTGGAAGGCGGCCCATGTACTCCCCCTTCACAAAAGTGGTGACCCTTGTGGCCAAAATAATGATCAACCTATTTCTAAACTTTTTTGCCTAGATAAAATATTAGAATCGTTGATTCATTCTTAGCTAATGTAATGACCCTAGGTGTTGCTGGTGTAGAGAATCAGGCGCAGGGCCGCAGATATGAGTAATCAAACATACTTTACTCAAAAGGTAAAATATAGAAGGTAACAAATCCACGTACACCATTACAGACCGAAAATACAAAATAAACAATCACTCACAAAAACTATGAGAGGAACAGAGGGTTAAATAATGAACAGGTGATTGTGGGATTGAAAACAGGTGTGTGAAACAAAGACAAAACAAATGGAAAATGAAAAGTGGATCGGCGGTAGCTAGAAAGCCAGTGACGTCGACCGTCGAACGTCGCCCGAACAAGGAGAGGGACCGGCTTTGGTGGAAGTCGTGACAGCTAAGATCTTTCATATTCTAAATGTACATCAGTTGGGATTTAGACCAGGTCAGTGACAGTAGCACCCCCCCCTTGACGCGCGGCTGCAGCAGCGCGCCAACACCGACCTCGGGGACGACCCGGAGGACGAGGTGCAGGGCGATCCGGATGGAAATGGTGGAAATCCCGCAACAACGAAGGGTCTAGGACGTCCTCCACCGGCACCCAGCATCTCTCCTCCGGACCGTACCCCTCCCACTCCATGAGGTACTGAAGGCACCTCGCCCGATGCCTCGAGTCCAGGATAGCTCGAACAGCATACGCCGGGGCCCCTTGATGTCCAGAGGGGGCGGAGGAACCTCCTGCGCCGCAGCTTCCTGGAGTGGACCAGCCACCACCGGCCTGAGTTAAATCACATGGAACGAGGGATTAATACGATAATCTGGGGGAAGCTGTAACCTGTAACATAGCTCGTACAGTCTCCTCAGGACTTTAAAAGGCCACACAAACCGCGATCCCAGCTTCTGGCAGAGCAGGCGGAGGGGCAGGTTTCCGGTCAATGTTGAATCAGAGTCGGCAGCATGGGCAGCGTCACAGGTCTCATCCGAGCGCTTGAACCATTCCTCCACCGCAGGAGCTTCGATCTGGCTCTGATGCCAAGGAGAGGAGAGAGGTGATGGAAAGGAGAGAGGTTAGTGGAGGAGTGACGGAGTGAGTTTTGGGCCATCTCTGCCCAGGGGATGAACAATGCCACCTCCCCCGTCGCTGCAATATGACCGCAGAAACTTACCCACATCCTGGTTGACTCTCTCTACCTGCCCGTTACTCTCGAGGTGAAGCTGACCCAGACCCACAGACGTTCCATGAACGCTCTCCAGACCCTGGACGTGAACTGGGGACCTCGATCAGAGACTATGTCCACATGCACCCCGTAGTGCCGGAAGACATGAGTGAACAGGGCCTCCGCAGTCTGTAGAGAGACCGGGAGACCGGGCAAAGGGAGGAGACGGCAGGACTTAGAAAACTGATCCACAACAACCAGGATCGTGGTGTTGCCCTGTAAGGGAGGAAGATCTATCAGGAAGTCCAACGACAGGTGCGACCACGGCCATTGTGAAACAGGTAGGGGTTGTAATTTCCCTGTGGGCAGGTGGATGGGAGCCTTGCACTGGGCGCACACCGAGCAGGAGGAAACATAAACCCTCACGTCCTTGGCCAAGGTGGGCCACCAGTACTTCCCACTAAGGCAACACACCGTGCGCCTGATGCCAGGATGACCAGAGGAGGGTGACGTATGAGCCCAATAGATCAAACGGTCGCGGAAAGTAGATGGAACGTACAGGCGCCCAGCTGGATACTGGAGGGATTGGGCTCTATGCGTAATGATGTCCGCGTCCAGCTCCCACACCACCGGTGCCACCAGGCAAGAGGCCGGAAGTATAGGAGTATGATCCATGGATCGCTCCTCTGTGTCATACATCCGGGATAGTGCGTCTGCCTTAGCATTCTGGGAACCTGGTCTGTAGGAGAGGGTGAAAACAAAATGGGTAAAGAACATAGCCCACCTTGCTTGGCGAGGGTTCAGTCTCCTTGCCGCCCGGATGTACTCCAGATTGCAGTGGTCAGTCCAGATATGAAAAGGGTGTTTAGCCCCCTCAAGCCAATGTCTCCACGCCTTCAGAGCCTTGACAACAGCCAACAGCTTCCGGTCTCCCACATCATAGTTTCGCTGAGCTTCTTCGAAAAGAAGGCACAGGGGCGAAGCTTTGGTGGCGTGCCTGAGCGCTGAGAGAGCACGGCTCCTATCCCAGCCTCGGACGCATCCACCTCAACTATGAACGCCAAAGAGGGATCCGGATGAGCCAGCACGGGAACCGAGGTAAACAGGTGACCAAAAGACCTGCCCGCATCAGCTGACCACTGCAGCCACACCGGTCCTCCCTTCAGCAGTGGGGTAATGGGAGCTGCTACCTGACCAAAACCCCGGATAAACTGCCGGTAGTAGTTGGCAAACCCCAGCAACAGCTGCACTTCCTTTACCATGGTGGGAGCCGCCCAATTACGCACGGCTGAAATGCGGTCACTCTCCATCTCCACCCCTGATGTGGAAATACGGTACCCTAAAAAGGAGACGGACTGTTGGAAGAACAGACATTTCTCAGCCTTGACGTACAGGTCATGCTCCAACAGTAGACCAAGTACCCTGCGCACCAAGGACACATGCCCGGCACATGTAGCGGAGTATATCAGAATGTCATCAATATACACCACTACACCCTGCCCGTGCAGGTCCTGGAAAATCTCGTCAACAAAGGCCTGAAAACTGAAGGAGCATTCATCAACCTGTTCGGCATGACGAGGTACTCATAGTGCCCTGAGGTGGTACTAAATGCCGTCTTCCACTTGTCCTCCTCCCGGATACGTACCAGGTTGTAAGTGCTCCTGAGATCCAACTTTGTGAAGAAGTGCGCCCCGTGTATTGACTCGATCGCACTGGCGATGAGAGGCAGCGATGATAGGCAGACCCCCATCCTTCTTCACAAAAAAGAAACTCGAGGAGGCAGGCGAAGTGGAGGGCCGAATGTATCCCTGCCCCAGCGATTCAGAGACATATGTTTCCATAGCCACCGTCTCCTCCTGTGACAGAGGATACACGTGACTCCTGGGAAGTGCTGCGTCTACCATGAGATTTATCGCACAATCATCCCGTCGATGAGGTGGTAATTTAGTCGCCCTCTTCTTACAGAAGGCGAGAGCCAAATCGGCATATTCTGAGTGGATGTGCATGATGGAGTCCTGGTCTGGACTCTCCACTGTAGTCGCACTGATGGAAACCCCCACACACCTCCCGGAGCACTCTCGTGACCACCCCTTGAGAGCCCTCTGTTGCCACTAAATAGTGGGGTCATGACAGGCCAACCAGGGTAAGCCCAGCACCACGCGAAACGCTGGAAAATCAATAAGGAAGAGACTGACCCTCCTGCGTAACCATGTCAAGTAGAGCAGGGCCTCCCTAATCAGCCCTGACCCTAATGGTCGACTATCTAGGGTGTGCACAGGGAAAGACATATCCACAGGAACAAGGGGAATCCCTAACCTACGAGCTAATGAACAATCAATAAAATTCCCAGCTGCGCCTGAATCTAGCCTTATGCTGGGAATGTGGGGAAAACTCAGGAAATGAAACAAACACACACATGTGAGCAACAGGGGGCAGTGGGTGAGCCTGGTGCCGACTCACCCGGGGTGACACAACTCCCTGAGGGACCCCTCCAGCACCGACCAGCTTTGTGCCCTCTGCGGCCACAGTTGGTGCAGGGAATGGCCCCTCCTCTGGGCCTCCGGTGGCCCTAAATGCAGCACCTCCCAGCTCCATGGGCGTCGGAGCGGAGGTTCTGGGGGATGGAACTGAGAGGTCCCGATCCGGACGTCCGCGGGCAGTCAGCAGGTTGTCCAACCGGATGGACAGGTCCACCAGCTGGTCCAATGTGAGGGTGGTGTCTCTGCAGGCCAACCCCCGACGGACGTCCTTGCACAGCCTGCACCTGTAGTGATCAATCAGGGCCCTGTCGTTCCATCCCGCGCTGGCGGCCAGAGTCCGGAATTCCAAGGCGAAATCCTGCGAGCTCCTCGTCCCCTGCCTCAGGTGGAACAGACATTCACCCGCCGCCCGACCCTCAGGTGAGTGGTCGATCACTGCCCGAAAACGGCGGGTGAACTCTGCGTAATGATCCGCCGCATCTCCCTCACACCATACAGCATTGGCCCATTCCAGGGCTTTGCCTGAGAGGCAGGAAACGAGGGCGGATACACGCTCACGCACCGAAGGAGCCGGGTGGACGGTCGCCAGGTAGAGCTCCAACTGTAGTAGAAAACCCTGGCATCCGGCAGCCGTCTCATCATACTCCCTCGGGAGTGCTAGTCGAATCTCGCTGGGACTAGGGGAAGGAGGGGTGGACAGTGGGACCTGTTGTATTGGAGCTGGTGGAGGCGCTGAAAAACCTCCTCCTCTCTGCAAATGATCCATAGTCTGCAGCACGCGATCCATGGCAGTGACCAGACGTTGCAACATGGTCGCGTGCTGCTGAACACGCTCCTCCACTGGAACAGGGAGTAGAGAGTCACTCGCAGGACAGCAGATATGAGTAATCAAACGTACTTTACTCAAAAGGTAAAATATACAAAGTAACAAATCCACGTACACCATTACAGACCGAAAATACAAAATAAACAACCACTCACAAAAACCATGGGGGGAACAGAGGGTTAAATAATAAACAGGTGATTGTGGGATTGAAAGCAGGTGTGTGAAACAAAGACAAAACAAATGGAAAATGAAAAGTGGATTGGCGGTAGCTAGAAAGCCAGTGATGTCGACCGCCGAACGCCGCCCAAACAAGGAGAGGGACCGGCTTCGGCGGAAGTCGTGACAGCTAAGATCTTTCATATTCTAAATGTACATCAGTTGGGATTTAGACCAGGTCATAGCACTATCTTTGTTGCATCCCTAGTTATAAATGATGTGGGTAATTGTCTTTTCTCAATTGGCCTAGACCAGGCTGCATGTAACTGGTTTGAAAATGACTTAACAAATGGTGTTAAATTAGGTTTCCTTGATATGATGAATGGTGTCCCGCAGGGGTTGATTATGGGTCCTGTAATTTTTATATTTTACATTAACTATATCAGCTTGTCTGTAAAACGTTGTAACCTGCACTTGTATGTCGACGATACTGTTGGGTATGCTATTACACCCATCGTTGACCAGGCTCTATCTGAACTACAGTCTGCCTTCATTGTATTACAGAACAAACTTTATTGACCTGAATTTAGTATTGAATGTTCTCCAGAGTGCATAAAAATAACTCTGATTTAAGCATAATATGTACTTTGTCCATATTGATCATGTCCCTGCTTACAAGTATCTGGGCATCTGGATAGATGAAAAGCTTTTAAAAACCATATTGACAAGTTAGTTAAGAAGCTGAGAATAAAAATGGATTATTCAGTCGATGTTCCTATTGGTCCTAGACTAAGGTGACAAGGCAGCAGCTACTCTTCCTGGGGTCCAGCAACATTAAGGCAGTTAAATACAATTTAAAATATTACATTTCATAACACTTTTCACAACACATTTGGTGTGTGCCCTCAGGCCACTACTCTACTATTCATGTATCTACAATACAAAATCCATGTGTATAGTGCATTCAGAAAGTATTCAGACCCTTTGACTTTTTCCACATTTTGTTACGTTACAGCCTTATTCTAAAATTGATTAAACATTTTTTTTCCTCATTAAACTACACACAATATCCAAAAATGAGAACGCAAAAACATTTAAATAAATTCTTTGCAAATTTATAATTTTTACATAAATATTCAGACCCTTTGTTTTGAGACTCGAAATTGAGCTCAGCTGCATCCTGTTTCCATTGATCATCCTTGTGTTTCTACAACTTGATTGGAGTCCACCTGTGGTAAAATCAATTGATTGGACATGAAAAGGCACACCTGTCTATATAAGGTCCCACAGTTGATTGAGAACCATATTTAGGTAGCCTGGTTTCACTTTTGAGTTGTGGGTGATTATTTTCTGTTTGGTGTGTGTTGCACCTGATGGAGCTGTTTCGTTCTCTTTTGTTACTTTGTATTTTTTTGTATCAGTTTGTTTTCAGTGTTTTAAACTAAGCATATATAGCCTTGTTGTCTTTGTGCTGACTTCCTGTAACTCCATGGTTCTAAATCAGTAGTTTTTTTAGTAAACTGTTGAAAACATTAACTTGCTTGATCATGCTGCAGCTCATACATGGACTTCACCAGACAGATGTTGCTCTCCGGTTTTGTGATGAAACAAAGTATGTGTAGTTGAATTTATTCTTTCGCTGTGTGAATATTTTCTTTTTGTTCTCATGGCCTCATTGAATATCATGGTGGCATATGAACAAATGGATTATACAGCAAATAATGCAATTATCACAACAGGTTGTAATATAACTTTTTTTTATGGGTTTGGCTTGGCTTCTTCAGTGATTTTATCCACACACCGCTACTCTCTCCTTTCTCTATTTCTTTATTTCTCTATCTCCTGCTTTGCTGCCCCAGTCTCTCCTTCTCAGGCGTGACTGCCCTCCACTGGAGAACCAGAGTACAACCTGCACCTTCCTCCACACACACACACGGATGGATATTCTCTCTATCTCTGAGTCCATGAGCTTCTACCGGTCAGAGCATGATAACCTCACCTAAGCCTCAGCAACTTCCTAATAAAGTTAGCTACTGTCTTTCTCCCCTCCCTCCCTCTCATATCCCCCTCTGTGCCGGCCACGCTCTCTCCCCTGTGGTGATTTCACAGGCTGACGGTTCCAGTCTGCAGGTAGCTGCCAGCCCAGCTGACCAGGGCGGGCAGCCCTCTCTCATCCCGTTCCCATGGCCGTGTAGAGCCCGGGGTACAGCCCACTAGCCTGCTGGGAAAACCCCCCCCCTTCTCTGAAGGGGAGAGGAGATTACTCCCTCCCTCCCTACAGCTAGGCCTGCTCTCTAGCCCACTTTACTGTAGTGCAGGGCAAGCCTACAGGAACACAGTATACATGGTGGGAGAGCCTGAGTGGGAGGGTATGGGTATTAGGCACTGAAGCCTGTTTGCAGCTGTGAATGTGTTCTCTACATCAGTGCATATACACTGATGAAGAGAACAAGGACATTCCATAGATAATATTTACTATGGACACAGATACAGTGGATGAAATATGGTGGAGTGGAAGGTGGTGGACACTGAGAGCAGATGAGAAAAGGATGTATGAGATGAATACAGAGATACAGGGGGATGACAGGATGAAGGAATTTGTGAATATGAAGACATGGTGAGATGAGGTGAGATGAGTGGAGAGGGGGGGTCCCAGACAGGGATTGTGGGTAAATCCTTGAGATCATATCTGTTTTCGTCTCCCTCCTATCTTGGAAAATAATAATGTCTTCAGCTTCTCCCCTATCCACACACACACATACAGGGACGTGTGGAATTGTCTGCAGGCTGTGGACAAGATGTCCATGAAGGATTAAACTGTGTGTGTGTAACTAGCATACAACTGAACATCACATTTGAAAATGATGTCCATTCCATTGATTTATTCTATATCTGTGGTAGTCCTTTACACTCGTACTCGTATACGGGTTGAAAATGGCAGGTTTGGGCACTGATAAATGTCTAAATTGGAACGTTGTGGCTGTATAGTAACATGCTATGCAGTGCATTCGGAAAGTATTCAGAACCCTTGACTTTTTCCACAATTTCTTACGTTACAGCCTTATTGGTTTAAATTGGTTTGTTTTTTTAGGTAATGAGGTACTGAGCGTTCTGGAGCAGGTTTTCATCGAGGATCTCTATGTACTTTGCGCCGTTCATCTTTCCGTAGATTCTGACTAGTCTCCCAGGCCCTGCCGCTGAAAAACATCCCCACAGCATGATGCTGCCACCACCATGCTTCACCATAGGGATGGTACCAGATTTCCTCCAGATGTGGCTTGGCATTCAGGCCAAAGAGTTCAATCTTGGTTTCATCAGACCAGAGAATCTTGTTTCTCATGGTCTGAGAGTCCTTTAGGTGCCTTTTGGCAAACTCCAAGTGGGCTATCATGTGCCTTTTACTGAGGAGTGGCTTCTGTCTGGCCACTCTACGATAAAGGCCTGATTGGTGGAGTGCTGCAGAGATGGTTGTCCTTCTGGAAGGTTCTCCCATCTCCACAGAGGAACTTTGCTCTGTCAGAATGACCATCTGGTTCTTGGTCACCTCCCTGACCAAGGCCGTTCTCCCCTGTTTGCTCTGTTTGCCCGGGCGGCCAGCTCTAAGAGGAGTCTTGGTAGTTCCAAACTTCTTTCATTTAGGAATGATGGAGGCCACTGTGTTCTTGGGGGCCTTCAATGCTGCAGAAATGTTTTGGTACCTTTTTATGCGCACCAAAATTACTATCTATTTCCCTGAATTGCATTGTCAAAGCCTTACACTGCAATTTCAAATCAAATCAAATGTATTTATATAGCCCTTCGTACATCAGCTGATATCTCAAAGTGCTGTACAGAAACCCAGCCTAAAACCCCAAACAGTAAGCAATGCAGGTGTTGAAGCACGTTGGCTAGGAAAAACTTCCTAGAAAGGCCAAAACCTAGGAAGAAACCTAGAGAGGAACCAGGCTATGAGGGGTGGCCAATCCTCTTCTGGCTGTGCCGGGTGGAGATTATAACAGAACATGGCCAAGATGTTAAAATGTTCGTAAATTACCAGCATGGTCAAATAATAGGTCTAGGACAGGTAGCACTTCCGGTGAACAGGTCAGGATTCGATAGCCGCAGGCAGAGCGGTTGAAACTGGAGCAGCAGCACGGCCAGGTGGACTGGGGACAGCAAGGAGTCATCATGCCAGGTAGTCCTGAGGCATGGTCCTAGGGCTCAGGTCCTCCGAGAGAGAGAAAGACAGAGAGAAAGAGAGAATTAGAAAGAGCATACATAAATTCATACAGGACACCGGATGAGACAGGAGAAGTACTCCAGATATAACAAACTGACCCTAGCCCCCCGACACATAAACTACTGCAGCATAAATACTGGAGGCTGAGACAGGAGGGGTCAGGAGACACTGTGGCTCCATCCGATGATACACCCGGACAGGGCCAAACAGGAAGGATATAACCCCACCCACTTTGCCAAAGCACAGCCCCCACACCACTAGAGGGATATCTTCAACCACCAACTTACCATCCTGAGATAAGGCCAAGTATAGCCCACAAAGATCTCCGCCACGGCACAACCCAAGGGGAGGGCGCCAACCCAGACAGGAAGATCACATCTGTGACTCAACCCACGCAAGCGACGCACCCCTCCTCGGGACGGCATGAAAGAGCACCAGTAAGCCAGTGAATCAGCCCCTGTAATAGGGTTAGAGGCAGAGAATCCCAGTGGAAAGAGGGGAACCGGCCAGCCAGTTCACCTTCACACTCCTGGGCCAGACTACACTCAATCATATGACCCACTGAAGAGACGAGTCTTCAATAAAGACTTAAAGGTTGAGACCGAGTTTGCGTCTCTCACATGGGTAGGCAGACCATTCCATAAAAATGGAGCTCTATAGGAGAAAGCCCTGCCTCCAGCTGTTTGCTTAGAAATTCTAGGGGCAATTAGGAGGCCTGCGTCTTGTGACCGTAGCGTACGTGTAGGTATGTACGGCAGAACCAAATCAGAGAGATAGGTAGGAGCAAGCCCATGTAATGCTTTGTAGGTTAGCAGTAAAACCTTGAAATCAGCCCTTGCCTTGACAGGAAGCCAGTGTAGGGAGGCTAGCACTGGAGTAATATTATCAAATATTTTGGTTCTAGTCAGGATTCTAGCAGCCGTATTTAGCACTAACTGAAGTTTATTTAGAGAGGCTTTATTACTGCCACTTTTAGTGAGTTTGGTACACATCCGGTGGATAGAGAGCCGTTTATTATGTTCAACATAGGAGGGCCAAGCACAGGAAGCAGCTCTTTCAGTAGTTAGTTGGAATAGGGTCCAGTATGCAGCTTGAAGGTTTAGAGGCCATGATTATTTTCATCATTGTGTCAAGAGATATAGTACTAAAACACTTGAGTGTCTCTCTTGATCCTCGGTCCTGGCAGAGTTGTGCAGACTCAGGACAACTGAGCTTTGAAGGAATACCTAGATTTAAAGAGGAGTCCGTACTTTGCTTTCTAATAATCATGTTCTTTTCCTCAAAGAAGTTAATTAATGTATTACTGCTGAAGTGAATGCCATCCTCACTTGGGGAATGCTGCTTTTTTGTTAGCTTTGCGACAGAATCAAAAATACATTTTGGATTGTTCTTATTTTCCTCAATTAAGTTGGAAAAATAGGACGATCGAGCAGCAGTAAGGGCTCTTCGATACTGCACGGTACTGTCTTTCCAAGCTAGTCGGAAGACTTCCAGTTTGGTGTGGCGCCATTTCCGTTCCAATTTTCTGGAAGCTTGCTTCAGAGCTCGGGTATTTTCCGTATACCAGGGAGCTAGTTTCTTATGAGAAATGTTTTTAGTTTTTAGGGGTGCAACTGCATCTAGGGTATTGCGCAAGGTTAAATTGAGTTCCTCAGTTAGGTGGTTAACTGATTTTTGTCCTCTGACGTCCTTGGGTAGGCAGAGGGAGTCTGGAAGGACATCAAGGAATCTTTGTGTTGTCTGTGAATTTATAAGCACGACTTCTGATGCTCCTTGGTTGGGGTCTGAGCAGATGATTTGGTGCGATTGCAAACGTAATAAAATGGTGGTCCGATAGTCCAGGGTTGTGAGGAAAATACATTAAGATCCACAACATTTATTCCATGGGACAAAACTAGGTCCAGAGTATGACTGTGACAGTGAGTAGGTCCAGAGACATGTTGTACAAAACCCACAGAGTCGATGATGGCTCCGAAAGCTTTTTGCAGTGGGTCTGTGGACTTTTCCATGTCAATATTAAGGTCCGATAGGAATTCAGGGAACTCAGCGAGGAACGCTGTATATGGCCCAGGAGGCCTGTAAACAGTAGCTATAAAAAGTGATTGAGTAGGCTGCATAGATTTCATGACTAGAAGCTCAAAATATGAAAACGTAATTTTATTTTTTGTAAATTGAAATTTGCTATCGTAAATGTTAGCAACACCTCCGCCTTTGTGGGATGCACGGGGGATATGGTCACTAGTGTAACCTGGAAGTGAGGCCTCATATAATACAGTAAATTTATCAGGCTTAAGCCATGTTTCTGTCAGGCCAATCACATCAAGATTATGATCAGTGATTAGTTCATTGACTATAATTGCCTTTTAAGTAAGGGATCTAACAGGTGGCCCAAAATGCTGCATATGCCCTGACTCTGCGTGCAATGAACGCAAGAGAAGTGACACACTTTCCCTAATTATTATTTCCTGCTAACATGCATTTATTTTAACTAAATATGCAGTTTTAAAACAAATGTTAATGGTTAGGTACAATTGCGCAACGATTGAGCTTTTTTCGCAAATGTGCTTTTGTTAAATTATCCCCCGTTTGGCGAAGTAGGCTGTGATTCGATGATAAATTAACAGGTACCGCATTGATTCTATGCAACCTAATAATATCAACCATGTGTAGTTAACTAGTGATTATGTGAAGATGGATTGTTTTTTATTGTTACGGTTTTCTTCCGTCCAGGGAGAGGTGGACCAAAATGCAGCGTGGTTATTTAGATTCATGGTTCTTTAATAAAGAAACTACACATGAACAAACTAACAAAACAAGAACCGTGAAAACCTAAACAGCCTATCTGGTGCAAACAAACACAGAGACAGGAACAATCACCCACGAAACACTCAAAGAATATGGCTGCCTAAATATGGTTCCCAATCAGAAACAACGATAAACACCTGCCTCTGATTGAGAACCACTTCAGGCAACCATAGACTTTTCTAGATAACCCCACTATACCACAATCCTAATACCTACAAAAAAAACAAGACAAAACACACCACATAATAAACCCATGTCACACCCTGGCCTGACCAAAATAATAAAGAAAACACAAAATACTTAGACCAGGGCGTGACATTTATAAGATAAGTTTAATGCTAGCTAGCATCTTAACTTGGCTCCTTGCTGCACTCGCGTAACAGGGAGTCAGCCTGCCATGCAGTTTCCTTGTGAAATGCAATGTAATCAGACATAATCGGCGTCCAAAAATGCCGATTACCGATTGTTATAAAAACTTGAACTCGGCCTTAATTAATCGGCCACCTCGGTCGACCTCTACTCTGTATCAAAAGGTTGCATGTTCAACCCCAGTTGTAGCCCATTAACCCTTACCTTAACCACTTGGAATGAGTGCCTAAACTTAACCATTAACTTTGAAATTTGACATTTGGAGAAATGGAACGATACAGAGCAGCAGTGGCACAAAACACGATGAAATACCACATTTAAAAATAAAAAAAATTCAACTCTGTTTATGAAGTTTTACACACACACACACACACACACACAGACAAGACAAAGCAATATAAATAATATACTCAACTAGAAAAAAAATACAAATAAAAATACAAATAAAAAAAATAGCTTTAAAGATACCATACTTTAGACAAGTTAAACACACCAGGCAGAAGGCTACAGAGCAATCTATAGTACAGGGACAGAGCAATCACCTCACCATTGTTCCTGTAAACAGTCAAGGGATAAGGGTGGAGAAATGCAACCACTCACAGAGAGTCATGGCCACAGACCGACCATCCACTGGACCAAAAATAAAGTTTACAATGCTTTAAAATTAAAAATTAAAAAATAGAATGATTATTCATGTAAGCGTGAACAAAATGTAAAAATAAAAAACAAAAAACAAGCTCACACTTCAGTCTCTGCCCGGGCAAGATGAACAAGGCATCTGCGGATCACAATCAATAAGCACATGGACCTTAATGCCCCCCCCAGCAAAAACACAGAGAGAAGCTCCTCCAACCCTTAAGTCACAGACTTATTTTAGTTTTAATTGGAATGCCATCAGAGGATGGTCTGTTTAAAGTAAGACCGGAATGGAGCCCAAGCCTCATTAAACAGTTTGGGGTTCCCACGTGAATTTAATTACATTTTTTCTAGTTTCAGAGAGCACAACACATCTCTCACCCAATATTTATAAGATGGGGGAGCTGCCATCTTCCAGTTCTGTAGTATTAGCCGTCTAGCTAAAAGAGTTGTATAAGCAACAGTGTCCGACTGGATTCTTGATAGGGGGGTACCCATGGGCAGTACTCCAAAAAGGGCTGTAAGGGGAGACGGATCTATAACAGTGTCATATATATCAGAGAAACATTTAAATATTAATTCCCAGAAACCTGACAGTTTATGACACCCCCAAAACATATGCAACAGTGTGGCTGGTTCCACTTTACATCTGACACAGGTAGGATCAAAATCAGAGAATATTCTTCCAAGTTTGGCCCCCGACCAGTGGATATGGTTAACCACCTTGAATTGAATGAGTCTGTGTCTAGTGTTAAAAGAGGACGAGTGCACCCTGTGCAGCACAGATTCCCAGGCGTCTTCCCCAAGTTCCTCCCCCAAATCCTTTTCTCATCGAGTCTTTAAAGGCACCAAAGAAGTAAGTCATGAATGATTGCATATACATCTGAAATTGCGCCCCTAGGAAGCTTGTTCAACTTCAAGATGCTCTCTATAGCTGTATTCGCAGGCCTATTGGGAAATACAGGTGTGTTAGATCTGACAAAGTTTCTAGTCTGGAGATAGTGGAAAAAGTGGGATTGGGGGAGATTGAACTTTTCCTGCAGCTGAGAGAAAGAGGTAAATGTATCATCAAATAATAATTGGGCTAGCCTCCCGGGTGGCACAGTGGTTAAGGGTGCTGTACTGCAGCGCCAGCTGTGCCATCAGAGTCCCTGGGTTCGCGCCCAGGCTCTGTCGTAACCGGCCACGACCGGGAGGTCCGTGGGGCGATGCACAATTGGCCTAGCGTCGTCCGGGTTAGGGAGGGCTTGGTCGGTAGGGATGTCCTTGTCTCATCGCGCACCAGTGACTCCTGTGGCGGGCCGGGCGCAGTGCGCGCTAACCAAGGTTGCCAGGTGCACGGTGTAGCCTCCGACACATTGGTGCGGCTGGCTTCCGGGTTGGATGCGCGCTGTGTTAAGAAGCAGTGCGGCTGGTTGGGTTGTGTATCGGAGGACGCATGACTTTCAACCTTCGTCTCTCCCGAGTCCCTGCGGGAGTTGTAGCGATGAGACAAGATAGTAGCTACTACAACAATTGGATACCACGAAATTGGGGAGAAAAAGGGGTAAAAACAAACAAAAAAAAATAATTGGGCTAGCGAGGAGAGGCCTAGTGAGTGCCAAATGCCAAAAGCCCCATCATTCAAAGATGGAGGAAATAAAATGTTCTGATTGATTGGGCCTGATAGAGAAAAGCCTCGGAGGCTAAAGGCTAAACGGAACTGATTCCAAATTTTAAGAGACTGCTTTACAATTGGGTTGACACAACTTTTGCCTGGGAGAGACTGGGAGAGACGAGCACAACACAGAGGTGCTGCAGGTTTACACGATTCAGACTCCATCTGGACCCAGAGTGGTCTAGGGCCAGTAGGATCAGTCTGCAGCCAGTACAGAACGGCTCTGAAATTTGCAGCCCAGTCTGAAAATTTGGTAGAGCCAATGACCTAGGCTTCTGTAAATGTTTTCTACCAATCCGTGGTACCTTGCCATCCCAAATAAAATGCATGAATGTTTGATCCAGTGAAATAAAAAAATATTTTGGAATAAAAATGGGTAAACATTGAAATAAATATAAATATTTGGGCAACACATTCATTTTAATGACATTAATCCTTCCGATAAGAGAAAGGGGTAGTGAATTCCAAAAAGTTAAAGATTGTTTCAAGCGGTCTGCTAGAGCAACAAAGTTTTCCTGAAACAAATTTGAATATTTCCTTGTCACTTTTACTCCCAAGTAGGTGAATTGATCCCGGACAATCCTAAACTGAGAACTTATAAAAGAGCACTTTAAAGCAGCCTTGTTTACCGGAAAAAACTCACTCTTGCCTAGATTCATGTACCCTGAGATTGATCCAAACTTTTTAAGAACAGATAGGGCACGTGGCAATGAGGTATCGGGGTTGGAGATAAACAAAAGGAGGTCGTCAGCATATAGCGAGACTTTCTGCTCCCAGCCCGCCCTGATTATACCTTGAATGGCATCATTAGAGCGTAGTGCAATGGCGAGAGGCTCGATTGCCAAAGCAAACAACAAGGGGGAGAGTGGACAACCCTGTCTGGATCCGCTGTGCAAGGGAAAATACTCAGAGGACAAGTTATTAGTCCGTACCGAAGCCATGGGGGAAAAATAAAGAATCTTTATCCACGCAATGAATTTGGGGCCAAAGCCAAATCTATAAAGGGCAGCTGTTAGGTAATCCCACTCAACACGGTCAAACGCTTTTTCGGCATCAAGTGAGACCACCACCTCCGGGTCCTCCGACGCTGGGGAGTACAGTATATTCATAAGGCGCCTAATATTGAAAAATAAATGCCTATTTCTCACAAAGCCAGTCTGGTCAGAGTGTATTACTTGGTGCAGCAAGCCTTCCATACGGATGGCTTGAAGCTTAGCTAGGATTTTGTAATCACAGTTTAAAAGCGAGATTGGGCGATAGGATCCACATTCCAGGGGGTCTTTGTTTTTCTTTAGTAGTAATGAAATTGAAGCCTGATAAAGACTAGGCGGTAGCTTTGAAGTATTAAGGCACTCTGCAAATAGTTGAGACAAGAATGGGCAAAGCAGACCAGAAAACGTCCTGTAAAATTCGGTTGGAAAACCATCCAGACCCGGTGATTTACCACTTTTCATTGCGGACACTGCTGTTGCAATCTCCTCAAGCGTAAATTATTCTTCTAGACAGTCATAGGAGTCTGTATCAATTGAAGGCATATTCAAGCCATTTATGAAGGAGTCAATCAGCAAAGGGTCTTGAGGGGATTCCGAGATGTATAGCGCAGAGTAAAATTGTTTAAATTGATAATTGATCCTAATTTGTGGGATCAAACGTGAGGCCTCAGATTTACGGATCTGATGCGCAAGGAGTTTACTGGCCTTGTCGCCTTGTTCATAGACTTTGTATCGAGCTCGCAAGAGTAACTGTTCAGCTTGCCTGGTAGAAAGCTCATCAAATTCAGATTGGAGTAGTTGGCGCTCTTTATGCAGATCAGAGGAAGGATCCGTAGCATATTTCTCATCCAATGTGGCTATGGACTCGCTCAGGTCCCGAAGTCGCTGGGAGCGAACTCTGTTTTGGTTGGCTGTATAAGAAATAATTTGGCCACGTAGGTATGCTTTGAGAGACTCCCATATGGTAGAGCAGGACATACCTGGTGTTGAATTAGTCTCTAGGAATAAGGTGATTTCAGAATAAATGAAATTGACAAACTCCTTATCTGAGAGTAAAATGGGGTTGACACGCCATTGATAACACATAGGAGGTCGCTGGGGAAACTCTAGTTCAAGAACTAATGGTGAATGGTCAGAGATAACAATACTCTCGTAAGTACACTGCCAAAGGTTAGGCAGAAGTTTTTTGTTCAAAAAGAAGAAATCAATCCGGGAGTATGTTTGATGAACATGAGAATAAAAGGAATACTGTCTATCTGTAGGATGTAGGAAACGCCAGGCCTCAAACATAGCATATTTCTGAAGAAAGGATTGAATAAGTAGGGCACATTTAGATGGGCCTGTATTTGTTTGTGAGGACTTGTCAAGAACTGGGGACATTTTACAGTTGAAATCCCCCCCCCCCCCCCTAAAATCAACAAATGAGAATCTAAATTGGGAATAGCAGACAGAAAGGAAGAAATTAAACTTGTGTCATCCCAATTGGGAGCATAAACACTAGCCAAAACAAGAGGGGTAGAAAACAGTTCACCGGTTACTATGACGTATCGTCCCTTAGGATCAGCAATAACCTCAGAAGCTACAAAGGGAGTAGCTTTATCAACCAGAATAGCAGCACCTCTTGATTTACTATGAAAGTTCGAGTGGAACACTTGACCAACCCAGTCCTTACGCATCCTAAAATGCTCACCAGTCCTCAAGTGAGTCTCTGTAGAAATGCAATATTTGCATTCAAACCCTTTAAGTGTGTCAACACCCTCTTACGCTTCACCGGGTTGTTAACCCCTTTGGTGTTCCATGAAATGTACTTGATCGCATTATTTCGGCCCCTCTGGGCATTCCCGTTATTCAACCCTGTCATTAGAGCATAGAATGGAAAAGCAATGAGCGCCCAAAACCCCCAGAATAACTTGTCTCAGAGTAATAATGTACGGTGGTAAATGTTTGGAAAAAGTACAGAAAAAAAAACAGAAAAAAAACTAAAAAGACAGAAAAGACAACATTAGAACTGAACAATTCAACCTGCCCCCCCAGTACTGTTTACTGGGTCAATGCAAACGAATGCAGTAAACAAATAACCAAAAATATTTTGAGTCACTGAGACAATGTGTAAACAAACTAAATAGGTGAGCGAGACAGCCTAGAAACACAGGAGTAAAGTAAAACCTCAATACAATTCAATTAAAATGACTGAATGCTTGTAAGGCACGCACACTAGATGGTCAAAACATTAGATCACATCAAATAAGCCTGAATAATTTCGCCAACTATACAAGACTAGCCTGTTATATCTAAACATAATTGTACCACAGGTGGGTTACTTACTATCCACAGTTCGCAAGCAACAGTTGCTGAACTGTGAGCATGTTCAAGACTTCTTGATGTGACATTGAATGTGAGCCATAGCCTCATCCGGAGATTCAAATGTGTAGTCTTTACCCTCATGAGAAATCCATAAACGGGCCGGGAATCGCAGTCCATACTTCACACTTGGATGGTCCCGAAGTACTCGTTTGGCCTGTCCGAAAGCTGCGCGCTGCCTGGAAACAGTGGGGGAGTAGTCCTGGTAGATGGAGAAGCTCTGTCCTTGAAAGCTCAGAGTGGTATTGCGGGCTCGTCGGAGGATCTCCATCTTCTCATGAAAAAAGTGCACTCGAAGGATTATGTCACGGGGACTCTCCCCATCCCAGGGCTTTGGGCGCAGCGACCGGTGGGCTCAATCAATTAGGGGCTCTTCATCTAAGGCAAGAACATCCTTCAGCAGCCCTGAAACGAAATCCGTGGCGCGATGCATTTCCGCTGACTCTGGGACCGATACAAGTCTCAGATTATTGCGGCGAGAGAATCCCTCTAAACTCACACAGCTCTCCTTCACCTTTTTCAAATCCGCAGCTAGGCGTTTAACTTCAGCCTCCAGAGATGTAGTTAAGTCGGAGACATTAGTAGCGGAGGTCTCCAGTGCTGCAATTGTTGTAGTGTGTGACGCAGTTGTTGTTTTGAGTAATGTGATTGCTGGCACAGTCTCGTTCCGCAGGATGGTTAAATCTGCTTTTAAAGTATCAGAAACCTCCTGTATTCTGGCCTCAATCGTAGCAACCACCTGTGTTTTCATTTCAACTATCTCAGAGCGTAGTAGTTTGATGGCCTCGAGAATATTCATTTCAGCGCCGCCAGGCCAAGCCGCACCCCCGGGTAAAGTGTGCGTCCCCGGGCCCTCACTCAGGAGAGGGCGGTGATGAGAGCGGGTCTTGTAGGCCAGGTTTTCTCAAAGTCATGCTTTTCACCTTATGTTTGGTCGACATGCTGACATTCGGAAGCAAAGTAGTCTTGGTTTTTACGTAAAGGGATCACCAAATTAATATTTGAAAATAAATACGGTTCTGCTGCAAAATTCACATCAACTTTAAGAATATCACGGGAGCAAACGGAAAACACGTCAGTCGCACATGGCGTCCCCTACCATCCCATGAAATACGACATTTGGAGCAACATTGAAATTTGACATTTGGAGAACGTGGGTAAATGTCTAATTCTGCAGTGAGACTGTGAAAGTTTTTAATTGAAGACTTATAAAGCATTGTATAATTATACTCTTCTTTGAGTCATAAAAGTGCATCGAAATTACTTAGGAACTATGCACACTTTGGAGAGGTGTATGGTCACTTGGAGACACCAGTTAGTCTCACTCAAACTCTTGTCATTTTTTGTCTTATGTTGTACCTACTCCACATTTTCCAAGAATATTCTTATCATGTTACGGAATGTATCCAGAGTATTTTCAGATTTCATTTTAAACAAATGTGGCGAAAAGTAGAGTAAATGCTAAATTAAGGCCAGGCACCACAGACAAAAATTGTTATTTTGCTTCCATCTGTCAATTTTCTGATTTTGGGATATTTTACAACTATAACTTCCATACTTTCATAAAATGTACAAATAAATCGGCAATAATGTATATAAAGACTTTATTTGTATCATTTTATCCCAACTCCGTCAAATACACCTACCATAAATGTCGTTCTTGATAGTATGTTTCACGTAGAACTTCCACCGCTATTTTGAATCATGTATCATTCAATAGCTTGTTTTCCGGAGCATATCGTTAGCTAGTCCATACATGGCTCTATCCATTGCAGACATAGCGCTTCGTTCTGAAAGATTAGTAATTTCCTGACATCTGATTGGTTACTGGAATTTAAAGGTCCTTTCCGGCAACCTGATTGGTTAAAATGCCTCACAAAGCGCTTGCTTGTTTGAAAATATCTCCCGCGAAGAATCAACGTAAAGTTGATTGTAAAGTTGACAAAATGAGAAATTCTCGAAGATTATACCTACAGCATGTGAATAAAAACAGGCGATCTCAGTTAATCAATGCGAGAAAAGCAGTGAATGAAAGAAACAATTTGCCTGATCCGCCGATCGAGGCAGTACAGATAGAGGAGGAAAATGAAGTAGCCCGCAGCAGCGCTTTGAGATGCAAATTAGTTGAGATGAATATGACCACTTGCAGCGATCAACCAGACAGCAGCCAGCCAATAGTGGCTTTTATTCCACATGTCTCAAATACACTTTTACATCATTTGATTTGCCCAAATTGTCTAAACACTGGACTGAAAATCATCGTAGACTTCACCAACCAGTGATTCTGTAATTCTGTCATGATAAAATGTGCCGACTGTGAAGGTGATCGTGATGCATTTAGGAGGAGTGTTTACACTTCCTCTAGGCTGCAGGAGTGCTCCACGGGAGATGTGGCATTTGATATAAATGTGAGGATGGTTCTTCTAGCCCTCGAACTTGGACTTGGTTATGCAGCTCTAAAGAAAATAAGCAAAGTCCTAGGGATTCCTTCCTTGCGTCTCAGCTCATATCAGAGACATGAGAGGAGAATGACAGGTAAAGAAGAAGGGAGAGTGGCCCATTATTGACGGGTGACTTGCTGTGTATAAATATGATTTATTTCCTTGTTCCAGCAAATGTATTCAAAGTGAATAAAACAGAGTGATAGGAAAACATAACTATACAATGAGACTGTCACATAGGCCTACAGTGTCATAAGGGCTGTAGCCTAATGTGATTAGTGAGAAATTAGCTTTACGTAAAGTAAATACATGCTGATATGCTCATATTTAGTCCTGCAGTTATGTCTGTAATGTCGACAGACATAATAAGTACTTTTTCCAACCCACTATAGTTGCAGAGATTCAGAGAGAGCTGCCAGGACAATTAGAAGAGCAGATATAGAGCCAGACATAGCAGTTGCTGAAGGAGGATGAGGATTCCATCATAGACATTAATGTATCCTTCGATTGCACTTGGCACAAGAGAGGATTCACTTCCAACTATGGGATAGGTGTATGGATTGGTGCTGGTACCAGCGAGCCATAGAAAATTGTGAAAATCCACCCTGTCACAAAAACCTTGGAGGCCATACATTTTGTAGTAGTGAGGTTGCACATAAAATTGTACCTGTATATCATAGGATGTCAAATGATAACGTCCTCAAAAGCATGTAGCACGGAGGAACCCAGAATGCAAATGAATGTCTGAACTCTGTAATATGGTCGCAATGCCCCAAAACTGTCTTCGTGGGCAAAAGGCACATTGACGGAGCAGCCAGTATGGCAGTACCCACGGTCGATGAGGGAGCCACTACTATAACAAATGTGATGAACAAAGTGTTCATTTACAAGCACTTTGGTGACACTGGAGCAATTAGAGAGGAGTTGTGAGAGCTGATGCTGCTTCAATGGAGTCTGCCAAACGTAGGCGCAGTTCTCATGACAGTCAAGAAAGTAAAGCATCCCCAGCAACAACTCAGTGGGCCTTACATATGAGGCAGGTGTGTTGTTATCTGTTAATAACATTTAGACTACGTTACCCAGCAGGCTATGCGGGAGGCGGATGGTTAAAGAACGCCTTGCATGGCTAAACATGGAATTTTCTAGCTGAAGTATATGTTCATTGAAAGTAGTTAAACCTACACCCCAGTTTGTCATTATATAAGGAACAAACATAACAGCAGGTATAGCTGATTAATGTTCTGCACATTTCAACAGCCATACAAAATCCTTGCACGTGACAGATTGAACAAACTGCATATTTGCCCAACAGACCAGTATTCAAAGCATATGCTCTATTGCTTGAAACAAATGTATTAAACGTGCTAATGTATTTGTAAAAGGTATATTTGATCTTTATTTGTCAGTTTAGAAGTGATAAATGAATAAGAGTTTAATTAACGTGACATAAATGGTCATATTTATGGAAAGTACATTTCAATTGCATTAGCCTACCTTTATCGGCCATTTTCTCAAAATGACATGTTCCCTGTGCGCCAATTCATTTCTCAGTCTTCAAAGGACGTACATTCCCATTATTCCACACACAGGTTCTTAGGTCTTATAGTCAGACTTTTGTCATTGTATGTGTAAATATAAGAAAAATATGCATCCATCATACATGTGAATAGTGTTTTTTAAATAATTCCATGAAATGACAATATTTTGATAAACTGATCTGTAAAAGTCTGACCATTGGGTGTCTTATCACAATTTAAAAAAAAAAAACATTCTGCCTTGAAGCAATGTGTTGAAAAACAGATTCTCATAATATGCAAATTAGCGCACATTTAAAGCATGGTTTGCCTAATTCGCGTATTTAAATGTTAAAATAAATACAATTTGTAATACAATAATATCTTATTTATGTATACTTTCAACTGATAAAGTTTCAGTCTGATTAGAGTAAAGGGGGAAAATCCCTATTAGCCTGTGGTGGCTGGCCATTACATAAAATCAACAGTGTAATGATTGGATTCAGTCTTGTCAGGTGAACTGTTGTGTCCTCACCTTTTAGTCTAATAATCTTCCCATAATCTCCAAACTGTTTCCTTTCAATTGCTACAATTGTTATGCATTTTCATATTTCTTCTGTAAGAAACATTTCAATTTAGCCCAATCCATATAAGCCAAATTCCACGAAGTGTAAAGGGTTAACATGCTACCCTCCTCCTCCTCCTTCTTGCAGATGAAGAGTGAGTACAATATGTGTACTTTCTTTCAACTTGTTTCCTCCCTCTGTCTGTCCAGGTATTCTAAGCTGGCCGACCCGGCTGAGTGGCTGTCCATCAACACCACCAACGGTCAGATCGTCACCACGGCAACCCTGGACAGAGAGTCCATCTTCGTCAAAAACAACATCTACGAAGCCACCTTCCTCGCAGTCGATAACGGTGAGACTGTGTCCACTGTGTGTGTGTGTCAGAAAGAGATGACAGAGAGAAAGAAGAGATGATATGCTGAAGAAAAACGTGGTCCCACGGGGTTGAGCAGAGGCATGACTACAGCTGAGTTAGAGCGGAAACTCTTGGTTACCGAGAGCTAGTCATGCTGTATCGATCCGTTGTCCTTTCTTCTCTCGCTCCATCTCTCCTCTCTTTTCCTCCTTTCTTCCTTTCTCCTCTGCCCATGGCATTGAGTGTGGGACATCCAGTTTGTTCTGCCACCCAGTCAAAGCTCAAGCTTAACCGAGCACAAACTCAATCACAGCTAACAAAAACACTTTTTTTTTTCTCATGCGGAAGCAAACCGAGTGCTTTCCCCCTCCCAAAGTGCCTTATCAGTGACATGCAGTGCATTGGTGTGTTTACCTAAAGTTGGGACGGCTTTGAAGCATGATTGACATTGCTTGTGCGTGCGTGTGTGCATGTTAACAGTGATTGACAACTTCAGAGACCATGACGTGTACTTCCTGTGTTGTTTCCTGCAGCACAGGGGGGGATTAGACAGCAAACCCATTAGGGCTGACACGCTCCCTTAATTTCCATGCCTCCGCTCGCACTTTCTCTTTTTCTCTCCTTTCCTTTCCCTTCTCGTTTTCCATTTCTTCTTCTCTGTCCCTCTCCTTGCACACTTTTTCAAAGCCTCTGACCCTATGAAAGTTCCTTGTGACGTGTTGTCTCTGCACTCCACTTCTGTATTCACCTGTCTCTTCCTTCTCATTATTTAGATCACAGTTTTAGGTGCGCCACCGGTGCTATTATTGGGAAATTGTGGCTGCGTGTGTGTGTGTGTGTGTGTGTGTGTGTGTGTGTGTGTGTGTGTGTGTGTGTGTGTGTGTGTGTGTGTGTGTGTATGTGTTGCAGACTGTGTGGGTGTAGGGGGAATGTCTGCAGTGATAAAGTGAGAGGGATTATGGAAGCGCTGGGGGTGGAGGGAAGAAGGGAGGATGAGAGGAGGCAGAAAGATAAAGCGGGGGGGGGGGGGGTACAGTATTTAGGAGAGAAACACAGTCAGAGAGAGCTAACATATTATCATGGCTGTCACCTACACAAACATCTGTTTTAACCCGCCTATGGATTTGTTTATTTCTTCTTTAAAGAACATAAGGGAGGCTTGCTAGAAGCCCTTTCTTCACACCTGAAATCTTTTAGCCGACATGAAGAAAAAAACATTATTACAAATCCTTTTGAGGAATTTACACAAACATAATTATTTATTTAGCTGGTTAAACCTCCCATAATTCTCCTATCAGCCTCAGCAAGCTGCTTCCACATGTCCCCCATACATGACTGGGATTAACAAACTAAACCGCCAGACAGGAGAACTAAACCACCAGACAGGGGAACTAAACCACCAGACAGGAGAACTAAACCACCAGACAGGAGAACTAAACCACCAGACAGGAGAACTAAACCACCAGACAGGGGAACTAAACCACCAGACAGGGGAACTAAACCACCAGACAGGGGAACTAAACCACCAGACAGGAGAACTAAACCACCAGACAGGGGAACTAAACCACCAGACAGGGGAACTAAACCACCAGACAGGGAACTAAACCACCAGACAGGGGACAGTAAACCACCAGACAGGGAAACTAAACCACCAGACAGGAGAAGTAAACCACCAGACAGGGGAACTAAACCGCCAGACAGGGAACTAAACCACCAGACAGGGGAACTAAACCACCAGACAGGGGAACTAAACCACCAGACAGGAGAACTAAACCACCAGACAGGAGAACTAAACTACCAGACAGGAGAACTAAACCACCAGACAGGAGAACTAAACCACCAGACAGGGGAACTAAACCACCAGACAGGGGAACTAAACCACCAGACAGGGGAACTAAACCACCAGACAGGGGAACTAAACCACCAGACAGGGGAACTAAACCACCAGACAGGGGAACTAAACCACCAGACAGGGGAACTAAACCGCCAGACAGGGGAACAAAACCGCCAGACAGGGAACTAAACCGCCAGACAGGGGAACTAAACCGCCAGACAGGGGAACTAAACCGCCAGACAGGGGATAGTAAACCCCCAAACAGGGGACAGTAAACCACCAGACAGGGGACAGTAAACCGCCAGACAGGGGACAGTAAACCACCAGACATCGGACAGTAAACCGCCAGACAGGGGACAGTAAACCGCCAGACAGGGGACAGTAAACCTCCAGACAGGGGAACTGAACCGCCGGACATGGGACAGGAAACCGCCAGACAGGGGACAGTAAACCACCAGACAGGGGACATAGTATCCACAGACTTGATGAAAGGAGAACATACAGTATGGTCCTTTTGTCACCATGCAGACTACAGAGAACATACTGTATGGTAGCTACCCGGTTTACACACCTCTGCTGGTGGTGAATATGGTCATCATAGTATTGGAGACTAGTACTGAACAAGAGCCAACATTGAGATGATAATCCCCACATGTTAAATGTCATGCCTCCTGTTTGACTTCTTCGCCTGTCAGTTAGCCAGCCTCCTGCTGTTGCTGATAAGGTCAAGGGTTATGAACTGGTAACTGATGTAAATGATCAGAACTGCAGGATATCCTTAATATTCCATTTTATAACCCACATTTTTACTTTTATTCTCCACTTTAGGGGTTTCCGTGGCCTACTCCCAGTTAGCCTTAACAGAAGAGTAATAAGTTTATCTTCCTCTGGTACCCCTCTCCCTCCTCTCTCTTTCTCTCTCCCGCTCCTCTGTAGTACTCTTTATCTCACTCCCCCCCTCCTTCTCCATCTTTGTCAAATGTCTTGCACCGTTGCCAAGTTTAATTGCCAGATCTGTGAGCTTTACATAAATCTTTGGTAAATGACAGAGCTCTTATCTCTGTCCCGGGCTTGGTTCTGGGACACTTCCCCACTAACCATTGGCTGAGCCAGCGGGGCGTAGCAGGGAAATTACTCCTAATTGGATTCAGCAAGGGTCACCACCCCCCTGACAAAAACTCTCAATAAACAGCATTGAGCTGATAGTACTGCTGAACACAGTCTCTCTCTCTCTCATTTAGTCTGAGACAGACAGTCTCTAACTTTCTTTATATTTGACACACACATTACTCTCTTTTTCTCTAGTATACTCTATCTCTTCCTCTGTATTACACATTTTGACTTGTTCTCTTTCCTCTTGCTGTACTTTGTCGTTCTGTCTTTCTTGTCCTGTCTCTCTGATTGCTGAAGGCCTTTTCTCTCTTCCTTCTTTCCCTGAATTCTATGTTCCATCTGTCCACTCAATCATTAAAAATGGCCTTCATATTGTGTATGTATACATTTACACACACACACACACACACACACACACACACACACACACACACACACACACACACACACACACACACACACACACACACACACACACCTCAGAGAAAATATCCACGGACTGTTTTATTGTGTTATATTATGTCTCTGGTGAGTGTGTGAGCTGTGTATGTAGGGAGATGGGTTGTGATGAGAGGGATTTGGCTGTATGAAATAAGGGGAGGTTGAACAGCCAAATGTCACAGCCAAATGTCAGCAGCTCTCTCTCTCTCTCTCTCTCTCTCTCGCTCACTCTCTCGCTCACTCTCTCGCTCGCTCGCTCTTTCAATTCAAAGGGCTTTATTGGCATGGGAAACACATGTTTATATTTCCAAAGCAAGTGAAATAGATAAAATAGTTGTGCAAATAGTACAAAAGGGAAAATAGTTCAACATAAATGTGGGTTGTGTATATGGGTTGTATTTACAATGGTGTTTGTTCTTCACTGGTTGCCCTTTTCGTGTCGCAACAGGTCCCAAATATTGCTGCTGTGATGGCACACTGTGGTATTTCACCCAGTAGATGTGGGAGTTGTTTTCAAATTCTTTGTGGGTCTGTGTAATCTGATGGAAATATGTGTCTCTAATATGGTCATACATTTGGCAGGAGGTTAGGAAGTGGCAGTGTGCACATGGTTAGGAAGTGGCAGTGTGCCTGTCTTCTTTTGAAAGCCATGTCTGCCTACGGCAGCGCCTCTCAATAGCAAGGCTATGCTCACTGATTCTGTATATAGTCAAAGCTTTCCTTCATTTTGGGTCAGTCACAGTGGTCAGGTATTTTGCCACTGTGCACTCTCTGTTTAAGGACATAGCATTCTAGTTTGCTCTGTTTCTTGTTAACTCTTTCCAATGTGTCAAGTAATGATCTTTTTGTTTTCTCACGATTTGGTTGGGTCTAATTGTGTTGCTGTCCTGGGGCTCTGTTTGTGTTTGTGAACAGAGCCCCAGGACCAGCTTGCTTAGGGGACTCTTCTCCAGGTTCATCTCTCTGTAGGTGATGGCTTTGTTATGGAAAGTTTGGGAATGGCTTCATTTTGGGTAGTTGTAGAATTTAACAGCTCTTTTCTGGATTTGGTTTATTAGTGGGTATCGGCCTAATTCTGCTCTGCATGCATTATTTGGTGTTTTACCTTGTAAACAGTCTCAATTTGGTGTTTGTCCCATTTTGTGAATTATTGGTTGGTGAGCAGACCCCAGACCTCACAACCATAAAGGGCAATGTGTTCTATAACTGATTCAAGTATTTTTGCCAGATCCTGATTGGTATGTAAAATTCTATGTTCCTTTTGATGGCATAGAAGGCCCTTCTTGCCTTGTCTCTCAGCTCTTTCACATCTTTGTGGAAGTTACCTGTGGCTATGTTTAGGCCAAGGTACATATAGTTTTTTGTGTGCTCTAGGACAATGGTGTCTAGATGGAATTTGTATTTGTGGTCCTGGCAACTGGACCTTTTTTGGAACACCATTATTTTTGTCTTACTGAGATTTACTGTCAGCGCCCAGGTGTGACAGAATCTGTGCAGAAGATCTAGGTGTTGCTGTAGGACCTTTAATAGTTGATTCTAAGATTTGTATTTGATCATGTATATGTTTTTGCTGTTTTGTTCTTTATTATGGAGCCAAAACAATTGGAGAAGTGGTTTATCCATACATTTCTGTTTTGGATAGATACTGTAAGTCTTCATGTTGTTTGTTTGGTGTGTTCAAATTTTCCCAGAAGTGGTTAGATTTGATGGATTCTTCAATTACATTGAGCTGATTTCTGACGTGCTGTTCCTTCTATTTCCATTGTGCATTTCTGTATTGTTTTAGTGATTCAGCATAGTGAAGGCTTCGGCTCAGGTTTTCTGTTTTTGTTTGGATAGGTTTCTCAATCTCTTTCTTAGGTTTTTGCATTCTTCAAGTAATTATCTTTTGTTGTTCATTTTCTTAGCTTGTCTGCTTAGATTTGTTTGGGAAGCTGAGAGGTGAAATATACTGCCAAGTTTACACCTTCACTATTACAGTGAAACATTTTGTCCAGGAAGCTCTCTCTCTCTCTCTCTCTCTCTCTCATTACAGGAGATACACTCTTATCTCTCTGTATATATACATCTCTCTCTTTCTGGCTTTCTTTCCCTCTCATCCATGACATCTTCTTCATCTCCACTTCCACTCTCCTTTTCTCTAGTTCTGTCTATCTTCCTACACTGTCTCTCTGAACTCTCATTGGAAAGGGCAGTGAGAGTTCTGATCAGTGTGTGGCTGTGTGGCCATGTGTGTGTGTGTGTATGTGTGTGAGACATGCATGGCCGTAAATGTTTGCTTAACAATAACAACAGTAACAATAGCCTCTTCCCTTACCTCATCTCCCCCTCTCCTCTTCCCCTCTCCTGCCTCTTCTTCCACTCTCTCTCTTCCCTCCTCTTCTTCTCCTCCACTCTCCCCCTCTCCTGTCCTCCTCCCAGGCTCTCCCATGGCCAGCGGTACAGGAACCCTCCAGATCTATCTGATAGATGTGAATGACAACGCTCCATCTCTGCTGCCCCGCGAGTCTCAGATCTGTGAACGCATCAACCGCAACGCCGGCATCAACATCACGGCTGCAGACTCAGACACGGACCCCAACGTAGGACCCTTTGTATTCGAGCTGCCCACCTTCCCCGCCAGCATACGACGTAACTGGACTGTGTCACGTCTCAACGGTGAGGGGACCACCAGATGTAGATTGGGGGGTAGAAGAGGCAGTGCCTAAGAAGGGTTAGAGGCCGTGCCTAAAAAAAAGTGTTTGAGTGTTTTGATATTGGGTATTAACAGTATGTGTCTCTCCCCTCCCCTTCCCAGGTGACTATGCCCGGTTGAGTTTGCGGATCCAGTATCTGAAGCCTGGGGTGTATGAGGTGCCTGTGATTGTGAGCGACTCGGGGAACCCTCCTCTCTCCAACAGGTCCATTATAAAGGTCAAGGTGTGTCCGTGTGATGAGAACGGAGACTGCACCCTGGTCGGGGCTGTGGCTGCTGCTGGACTGGGGACTGGAGCCATCATAGCCATACTCATCTGTATCATCATACTGCTCAGTGAGTATACTGACTGGACATCGTCTGTCAGAGTTAATTAGTTTACTCAAGTTCAGTTTTAATTTGAGTGTAGACATTTTTTTCTATTGTAATTGATCGCATTGACTGAAAGTGTTGAAAATACGCTTAAAACGTCCCAAATACATAATCTATACAGCTAAAAACAACAATGCAATATAAAACAAGTTGACATTCAGGTTAAAGAAAGTGTGCTTTCTCAAAGTACAGTTGAAGTTGGAAGTTTACATACACCTTAGCCAAATACATTTAAACTCAGTTTTTCACAATTCCTGACATTTAATCCTAGTAAAAATTCCCTGTCTTAGGTCAGTTACGATCACCACTTTATTTTAAGAATGTGAAATGTTAGAATAATAGTAGAGAGAATTATTTATTTCAGCTTTTATTTATTTCATCACATTCCCAGTGGGTTAGAAGTTTACATACACTCAATTAGTATTTGGTAGCATTTCCTTTAAATGGTTTAACTTGGGTCAAATGTTTCAGGTAGCCTACCACAAGCTTCCCACAATAAGTTGGGTGAAATTTGGCCCATTCCTCCTGACAGAGCTGATGTAACTGAGTCAGGTTTGTAGGCCTCCTTGCTCGCACACACTTTTTCAGTTCTGCCCACAAATGTTCTATGGGATTGAGGTCAGGGCTTTGTGATGGCCACTCCAATACCTTGACTTTGTTGTCCTTAAGCCCTTTTGCCACAACTTTGGAAGTATGCTTGGAGTTATTGTCCATTTGGAAGACCCATTTGCGACCAAGCTTTAACTTCCTGGCTGATCTCTTGAGATGTTGCTTCAATAAATCCACAATTTCCCTCCTTATGATGCCATCTATTTGCACCAGTCCCTCCTGCAGCAAAGCACCCCCACAACATGATGCTGCTGTAACCGGTGCTATACTGCACCGCTGTAACTCTGCGTTGTGTGTGGTTGATTGAGACTATAGACGTGGACTTTGGAGATCAGGTAGTTTTAATAAAGCAGAACTCACTCTCTGCATCCTGCATCTGCATCCAAAAGGAAATAAAATATTTGTAGAGCACATATGTTCTGAGAATCGTCGCCTCTTTCTACAACAGATGCACAATAGGAGGGACTAGGATCATTCGAGGAGCTAGCCATCGTTCACACATACGATAGCCTGCTAATACCTTAGCTAGCTATTAACCACATGTTGAATTCAGAATGTTGATGTCATCCTAAAAAGAGTAACCTCTAAATACACATCATTATTCATGAACAAAACACTGTGTGTATGACTTTGTACTTAAAATAATCCAACTTTTCTGAAGACAGAAAAAGCGTGCCTACCTCTCTCAGTGCATCAAAATGATTTGAGCACGAGCACGCCGGGCAAAACGTAAGTACACACTCCCCTTCTCCCAGGATGCAGGCATGCATAACAAATCAACACAACATATTAATATATGAACCTGGTGAAATTCCCATAGTACTTTAACAACTGTTACACTGCCACCCCCGTGCTTCACGGTTGGGATGGTGTTAATCAGCTTGCAAGCATCCCCCTTTTTCCTCCAAACATAACAATGGTCATTATGGCCAAGCAGTTCTATTTTTGGACATTTCTCCAAAAAGTACAATCTTTATCCACATGTGCAGTTGCAAACCGTAGTCTGGCTTTTTTATGGCGGTTTTAGAGCAGTGGCTTCTTCCTTGCTGAGCAGCCTTTCAGGTTATGTCGATATAGGACTCGTTTTACTGTGGATATAGATACTTTTGTACCGGTTTCTCCAGCATCTTCACAAGGTATTTTGCTGTTGTTCTGGGATTGATTTGCAATTTTCGCACCAAAGTACAGTACATTCATCTCTAGGAGACAGAATGCATCTCCTTCCTGAGCGGTATGACGGCTGCGTGGTCCCATGGTGTCCATACTTGCGTACTATTGTTTGTACAGATGAACGTGGTACCTTCAGGCATTTGGAAATTGCTCCCAAGGATGAACCAGACTTGTGGAGGTCTACAATTTTTTTTCTGAGGTCTTGGCTGATTCTTTTTCATTTTCCCATGATGTCAAGCAAAGAGGCACTGAGTTTGAAGGTAGGCCTTAAAATACATCCACAGGTACACCTCCAATTGACTCAAATGATGTCAATTTGCCTATCAGAAGCTTCTAAAGCCATGACATAATTTTCTGGAATTTTCCAAGCTGTTTAAAGGCACAGACAACTTAGTGTATGTAAACTTCTGACCCACTGGAATTGTGATATAGTGAATTATAAGTTAAATAATCTGTCTGTAAACAATTGTTGGAAAAATTACTTGTCATGCACAAAGTACATGTCCTAACCGACTTGCCAAAACTATAATTTGTTAACAAGAAATTTGTGGAGTGGTTGAAAAACGAGTTTAATGATTCCAACCTAAGTGTATGTAAACTTCCGACTTCAACTGTACCTAATTTTGTTACTTTAGACAAAATCCAGACGTCAATATTCCTGTAATGTTTTTTGTATGAAAAATCTTAAATTTAATCTTAAATCACAGCAAATCTGAGGATTTTTACTTTTTAGATGTGTGTATTGTTGTGAATTGTTAGATATTACTGTACAGTTGGAGCTAGGAACACAAGCATTTCGCTACACCTGCAATAACATCGGCTAAATAGTGTATGCGAGCAATAACATTTTATTTGATTAACTTTCTAAAAAAAAAAGTTTAATTTCACAGCCCTAAAACAGACATATCTTCCTTCCTCTCCCCTTCCCCCTGTAGCTAGAGGTCTTCACACATCCACCTGTACCCGAATAGCCGAGACTGACCCGAGTGGGTCCGGATCCAGAAGTGTAAAGAATGTCACGGGTCTGGGTCGAATCTGCTATGATTGTCTTGGGTATATGTAATTTTAAATGACTTGTCCGGAAGGCCCCTTACAGATCAGAATGTGACTGCTGCAGTAATCTATGCTGCTGCTCTTGCTTTTCACGAGTGTGGAGCGTGACGCGAGTAGCTTGTTGTTGGCCAATCGTAAAACATCAAAGCGGTACTAGGCTACAGTCATAGAGCCTCCGTGTGTGGCAAAATTAGGAGATATTTAATCAATGGAAGATGGAATTAAAATGACAGAATTAAAAGGAGAAGGATAGGCTACAACAACCAAGAGCCAACAGGTAGGTTGCTAATTAATATTCTAAATGGAGTTGCATTTGTAACTGTAGGATGAAAAAGCGAATGCACTGCAGCCTCAATTAGCCTAGCTAGCTAACGTTAGCTTAACTAGCTTCTCCCAGTTTGATGCAGTCAAGACAGGTACTATGTAATCATATTTTATGATAAATAACCTAGCTATGGCAGCTATTAGTCTACTATAGTTTGAGTCGTCTCTCCCTCCCTCCTTCCGGCTCCCTGTGTCACTCACCCACAGTACAGCCCCTCCCCCGCCTGCTAGAGCTGCACCTCTTTCTCCCTCCTCTCGCACTTGATCACTTCCAGATAATAAAGTAGCTTAAATAATTACTTTTCTGCTGCTTCCCTCGGATCAGACCGGACAGGGTCTGGATCTGACCAGGTTTATACGGTTTATACTAGTTGTCCTCCAGTCAGTTCGGAACAGGTCTCCCGAGTGTGGTCTAAGGCACTATATCTCAGTGCAAGTCTCTGATTTGAATCCAGGCTGCATCACATCCGGCTGTGATTGGGAGTCCCATAGGGCGGCACACAATTGGCCCAGTGTCATCCGGGTTTGGCCGGGGTAGGCCCTCATTGTAAATAAGAATTTGTTCTTAACTGACTTGCCTAGTTGAATAAAAAAATATATTTTTTAAGATTTTGCATATTGGTCCGTTTGGGAAATCCCCAGGTTCATTTCAGAATGGGTCCAACTTTTTGGACCTATGAAGATCTCTACCTGCAGCTACCACTACCTCTTCCCTACACACAATACATCAGATCCCTCCTTATGATCACATGGTATATTAAACCACCTTTCTGAAGAGGGTAATGATTTGCTGTTCTCTCGTTTGGGCCTTAAAATCAAACATTTACCATGCAGTAAACACAATAGCATACAGGTTGTATTTTAGATGAATGCCTAGCTGGCCACCAGAATGTGTTCTCTCTGAGTGTGTGACCCCATGGGTTTTATTATTGGGTTCTGTCAGACAGTGGTTTTAATGTGGAGTTGTCTTGCTAAGGTGCTGCTGGTGGTTTGTTTTGTGGTGTGTGCTCATGGATCACATTTACATCGTGGGTTTCACTCTTGTGTATAGTGGTACAGTCCTATGCTCTACAAATGTGTAGAGCTTTTTGTGTGGATGAGTGTTTTGCAGTCGGCCTTTAAGTGTGTTGTTAAAGATGTGTTGGCTGTGTATTTTGCCGTAGGCCAATCATGTGGTTTAAGTGTTTTGTAGTATAAGTGTGTAAATAAAGGTTGTTTTACAGTTGAAGGGTATTCTTTAATGTGTGTTCATTGTGTGTTTTTCAGTATTATTGTGTTGTTAGAGGTGTCGTGTGTGTGTGTTTCAGGTATGGTGCTAGTGTTTGTGGTGTGGATGAAGCGTAGAGAGAAGGAGAGGCAGACCAAACAGCTGCTGATCGACCCAGAGGACGATGTCAGAGATAACATTCTGAAATACGACGAGGAAGGAGGGGGAGAGGAGGACCAGGTACACATGCACACACACACACTGAGAGACTAACATATACAGAGAGACACACACTGAGAGACACACACACAGATACAGACTTGTAAACATATACAGTGCCATGCGAAAGTATTCGGCCCCCTTGAACTTTGCAACCTTTTGCCACATTTCAGGCTTCAAACATAAAGATATAAAACTGTATTTTTTTGTGAAGAATCAACAACAAGTGGGACACAATCATGAAGTGGAATGACATTTATTGGATATTTCAAACTTTTTTAACAAATCAAAAACTGAAAAATTGGGCGTGCAAAATTATTCAGCCCCTTTACTTTCAGTGCAGCAAACTCTCTCCAGAAGTTCAGTGAGGATCTCTGAATGATCCAATGTTGACCTAAATGACTAATGATGATAAATACAATCCACCTGTGTGTAATCAAGTCTCCGTATAAATGCACCTGCACTGTGATAGTCTCAGAGGTCCGTTAAAAGCGCAGAGAGCATCGCGAAGAACAAGGAACACACCAGGCAGGTCCGAGATACTGTTGTGAAGAAGTTTAAAGCCGGATTTGGATACATATCCACTGTTGGAAGGTGAACATTCTCCCCAGTCTGAGATCATGAGCATACTGGAGCAGGTTTTCATCAAGTATCTCTCTGTACTCTCTGATCTCTCTCATCTTTACCTGGTCTCCCAGTCGCTGCCGTTGAAAAACACCCCCACAGTATAATGCTGCCACCACCATGCTTCACGTTAGCAGTGGTGCCAGGTTTCCTCCAGACATGACGCTAGGCATTCAGGCCTAAGTGTTGAACCTTGGTTTCATCAGACCAGAGAATCTTGTTTCTCATGGTCTGAGTCCTTTAGGTTCCCTTTGGCAAACTCCAAGCAGGCTGTCATGTGCCTTTTACCAAGTAGTGGCTTCTGTCTGGCAACTCCACCATAAAGGCCTGATTGGTGGAGTGCTGCAGAGATGGTTGTCCTTCTGAAAGATTCTCCCATCTTCCGAGAGGAACTCTAGAGCTCTGTCAGTGACCATCGGGTTTTTGGTCACTTCCCTGACCAAGGCTTGGTTTTTGCTCTAACATGCACTGTAAACTGTGCGACCTTTATATAGACAGGTGTGTGCCTTTCCAAATCATTTTTAATCAATTGAATTTATCACTGGTAGACTCCAATCAAGTTGTAGAAACATCTCAAGGATGATCAATGGTAACAGGATGCACCTGAGCTCAATTTCGAGTCCCACAGCAAAGGGTCTGAATACTTATATAAATAAGTTGTATTTTATTTTGTATTTTTATACATGTGAAAACATTTCTCAAATCTTGTTTTTGCTTTGTCATTATGTGGTTTTGTGTGTATATTACTGAGGATTTTGTTTAATTTAATACATTTTAGAATAAGGCTGTAACGTAGCAAAATGTGTAAAAAGTTGAGTGATCTGAATACGCATATATATTGCACATACACCCACAAACACCGAGTGCAAGTTAGTTATGTCTTGAGGTTGACTGTATCATCTGTCTGTGTGTGTCTCTGTGCAGGACTATGACCTAAGCCAGCTGCAGCAGCCTGACTCTCTGGAGCACATCATCAGTAAGCCCCTGGGGGTACGGAGGGTGGACGAGCGCCCCATCATCCCTGAGTCCCAGTATCCCATCCGACCTGCCATCCCCCACCCTGGGGATATTGGGGACTTCATCAACGAGGTGAGGGGGGCAACCAGGGGTCATAGTATTGTTTTGTTTATTTCTTTATCAAGATACGGTTTAGTCCGTCAGCACTTTTCTACTTGGGATCTGACACAAACACAGACACAATTCCACATACAAGGCACAATGACTAACCTACAATACACAACTACAAAATACATTGAAATAAAAAATGAAGACATCTGTAAAGATGTGGAGGTGCATTTACTGTGTACCTCCTTATTTCTAAGAAACATTTGATGCACCTTTTGTTTCAGGTAAATGTGTGAGATCTGAGGATGATATTGCATAAATGTAGGCATTTTCTGTGTGCTGTTTGTTTACAGGCTTCAATCCTCTGAGCTCTGGCAACAGTGGAGATGGAGATTACCTGACAGCTGTTATCACACACTCAAACACACACACACATACATGTACGCACACATGCGTGTGTACATAACCCCAATTTAAACACACTCGTGCAAGAAGGCTTTGACTGACAGGCGCCGTGACAGCATGTTCACACTTGAGAAGTATTGGCAGCTGTTCAGCTTTGATCCATTCTGCCTACACACACACACACACACACACACAGACACACACACACACACACACGCACACACACACACACACACACACACACACTAATCTCGCTCCAGCAGTCTGGCAAAACACAAACACATGGTGGCTCTGCTGCCCACTGTATCCTCCTCCTTGGGGATTCTACATCCCTGCCAATGACATCACTCTGTCACTCGCAATATATTGCCTGTATGCCAACATTTCCCATCTCCTCTATGGTGTTTCCTTAGCCTGTGTATGTTATCTTACTGAAAGCCTACCCTCCTCTGTCTCTCTGTAGTACTATACACTAACCTTGCTAATCCTGTTGGCCTTTGCTGTGATGCTTCCTCAGCCTGTGCTCTATTAACATGTAAACAGCCTAACCAGCTCTGCTACAGCGAGTAAAATGGTCAGAGTGAGGTGTTCTCTCTCATTTGCAGAAATCCATTCAGGTGTATTTTTGTAGCTTTTGGCAAATGCGTTCTAACGATTTAAAGTTGCACTGTTGCAACTGTCTGTAAACACACAGTCCTGTTCAAAGTGAATGATGGCAGGCCCATGTGGCAAATGACTTGTTTACATAAAGGGCTACTGTAGCTCTGATTGGCTATAGCACACTGGTAGACTCCTGTGTTGGACGAGACAGGTTTTTTTCTGTTTTATTTACTGCAGTGTCTATTAATCGTCCAAACGCACGGCCGCTCTCCCACTCTATATTGCTATAGAATTTTCACAAATGTCTTAGTATATGTACTTCCCAAACATTCAAATAATTTATGAAAATATGAAAATGACCATACCTAAGTGCTCGCTTGTCAGAAAATGTTTTTTAAAAAATTTCATATTCTTCCTAGGGGTGTATATGAACAGATTTTAATATTGCTAAAATTCTGTCAGTTCCACTTTAACCCCCCTCCCTCCCTACAGGTCAGCCTGTTTACTGTTAACTCTCTCCTCTCTCTATCTCCCTCCAGGGCTTGCGGGCGGCAGACAACGACCCCACAGCCCCTCCATATGACTCCCTCCTGGTGTTTGACTATGAGGGCAGTGGCTCCACGGCCGGATCCGTCAGCTCCCTCAACTCCTCCAGTACAGGGGACCAAGACTACGACTACCTCAACGACTGGGGCCCCCGCTTTAAGAAGCTGGCCGATATGTATGGGGGAGGGGAAGATGACTAGGGCCACGGGGCCCGGTCAAAGATTAACTTCCCCTATCCACCCTACTCAGCTGGTCTGCCATGCTCTCTATGTCTCTACAACCTTGGGGGGGTTCCTCAAATCTCCAACTTTAATACACACCACACACACCAACCAACTGAACTGACCTAGCAACTGACCAATCAATTAAGCAACCGCCATAGTGGACTGTGCAGCAAGGCAGCTTTGGGTCCTACTGTACTGTACTATACTGAGCCCTCTCCTGCTCCAAGGCTGTCTAAGACTGAAATTTATGCTCTCCAGGTTTTTTGGTAGATTATGGGGTTGGTTACTTTTGTTGTGTTTTTTATTTTTTTATTATTTTTTATTATCTCTTGCTGTCTTCACTGTCCTTAAAAGCAAGCTATTTTCTGGTGTTGGGAGGCCATTGGCTCCCCATTTCCGCATCAGCCCCCAGCCGTCCCTTTGCAGATAGTCCAAGCTGCATATTGTGTGACGGGGAAGAAAAGAAAGAGAAACACAGAATGTCAATTCTTTCTTCTGCGTGGAAGGCCCTGGTTTAATCTCTCTGAACTTTGAATTCCATAGAACAGAAGCACTGTTGTTTAAGAAGTGCCTTCAGTGGTGCGTATTTTGTCTGACTCTCGCTAACTCAGGATTGGTTCCCATTTTCTGGGCTAACGTGGGGCACCGCCCCCTTATAACCCCTCAAATCTGACCTTCACGTCCGACTTCCTGTGTGTCATGTTCATCACCCTGTCATGCAACATGGACAGACAGGAGAAGTTGCAGAGGGGATTTGCCTTTGGGGGTGAGGGGGTATCAGGAGAGGGAGTGCTCTATACAAAGACATACATTACCTGTCAAAAGTTTGGACCCACCTACTCATTCAAGGGTTTTCTTTTGATTTTTTCTACATTGAGGAATAATAGTGAAGACATAAAAAATATGAGAACACATATGGAATCATGTAGCGACCAAAAAAGTGCTAAACAAATCAAAATGTATTTTATACTTGAGATTCTTCAAAGTAGCCACCCTTTGCCTTGATGACAGGTTTTGAGCGCCAGAGAGGGGAAGAGGGAGTGCCAGAGAGGAGAAGAGGGAGCGCCAGAGAGGGGAAGAGGGAGCGCCAGAGAGGAGAAGAGGGAGCGCCAGAGAGGAGAAGAGGGAGCGCCAGAGAGGAGAAGAGGGAGCGCCAGAGAGGAGAAGAGGGAGCGCCAGAGAGGGGAAGAGGGAGCGCCAGAGAGGAGAAGAGGGAGCGCCAGAGAGGAGAAGAGGGAGCGCCAGAGAGGAGAAGAGGGAGTGCCAGAGAGGGGAAGAGGGAGCGCCAGAGAGGGGAAGAGGGAGCGCCAGAGAGGAGAAGAGGGAGCGCCAGAGAGGAGAAGAGGGAGCGCCAGAGAGGAGAAGAGGGAGCGCCAGAGAGGGGAAGAGGGAGCGCCAGAGAGGGGAAGCGGGAGCGCCAGAGAGGAGAAGAGGGAGCGCCAGAGAGCGGAAGCGGGAGCGCCAGAGAGGGGAAGCGGGAGCGCCAGAGAGGAGAAGAGGGAGCGCCAGAGAGGAGAAGAGGGAGCGCCAGAGAGGAGAAGAGGGAGCGCCAGAGAGGAGAAGAGGGAGCGCCAGAGAGGAGAAGAGGGAGTGCCAGAGAGGGGAAGAGGGAGCGCCAGAGAGGGGAAGAGGGAGCGCCAGAGAGGAGAAGAGGGAGCGCCAGAGAGGAGAAGAGGGAGCGCCAGAGAGGAGAAGAGGGAGCGCCAGAGAGGGGAAGAGGGAGCGCCAGAGAGGGGAAGCGGGAGCGCCAGAGAGGAGAAGAGGGAGCGCCAGAGAGCGGAAGCGGGAGCGCCAGAGAGGGGAAGCGGGAGCGCCAGAGAGGAGAAGAGGGAGCGCCAGAGAGGAGAAGAGGGAGCGCCAGAGAGGAGAAGAGGGAGCGCCAGAGAGGAGAAGAGGGAGCGCCAGAGAGGAGAAGCGGGAGCGCCAGAGAGGAGAAGAGGGAGCGCCAGTGAGGGGAAGCGGGAGCGCCAGAGAGGGGAAGAGGGAGCGCCAGAGAGGAGAAGAGGGAGCGCCAGAGAGGAGAAGAGGGAGCGCCAGAGAGGGGAAGAGGGAGCGCCAGAGAGGAGAAGCGGGAGCGCCAGAGAGGAGAAGCGGGAGCGCCAGAGAGGGGAAGAGGGAGCGCCAGAGAGGGGAAGAGGGAGTGCCAGAGAGGGGACGAGGGAGCGCCAGAGAGGAGAAGCGGGAGCGCCAGAGAGGAGAAGCGGGAGCGCCAGAGAGGGGAAGAGGGAGCAGGCGTGACAGATGGAGTGCTGCATCAGATGACCTGGCCTCCACAATCACCCACCTCCACAATCAACCAACTCAACCCAATTGAGATGGTTTGGGATGAGTTAGACCGCGAGTGAAGGAAAAGCAGCTAATAAGTGCTCAGCATATGTGGGAACTCCTTCAAGACTGTTGGAAAAGCATTCCAGGTGAAGCTGGTTGAGAGAATGCCAAGCGTGTGCAATGCTTTCATCAAGGCAAGGGGTGACTACTTTGAAGAATCTCAAATGTAAAATATTCCCTACTGTTCAATGGTTTGGGGTCCTTGTTTGTTAATAATAACATCAAATTGATCAGAAATACAGTGTAGACATTGTTAATGTTGTAAATGACTATTGTAGATGGAAATGGCAGATTTTTTATGGAATATCTACATAGGCGTACAGAGGCCCATTATCAGCCATCACTCCTGTGTTCCAATGGCACGTTGTGTTAGCTAATCCAAGTTTATCATTTTAAAAGGCTAATTGATCATTAGAAAACACTTTTGCAGTTATGTTAGCACAGCTCAAAACTGTTGTTCTGATTAGACTAGTTGAGCATCTGGAGCATCAGCATTTGTGGTTTCGATTACAGACTCAAAATGGCCAGAAACAAAGAACTTTCTTCTGAAACTTATCAGTCTATTCTTGTTCTGAGAAATGAAGGCTATTCCATCTGAGAAATTGCCAAGAAACTAAAGATCTTGTACAACGCTGTGTACTACTTCCTTCACAGAACAGCGCAAACGGACTCAAACCAGAATAGAAAGAGGAGCGGGAGCCCCGGTGCACAACTGAGCAAGAGGACAAGTACATTAGTGCCTAGTTTGAGAAAAAGATGCCTCACAAGTCCCTAATGGCAGCTTCATTAAATAGTACCTGCAAACACCAGTCTCAATGTCAACAGTGATGCTGCTGATGCTCCAGATACTCAACTAGTCTAAAGAAGGCCAGTTTTATTGCTTCTTTAATCAGAACAACAGTTTTCAGCTGTGCTCTATACAAAGACATACATTACCTGTCAAAAGTTTGGACCCACCTACTCATTCAAGGGTTTTCTTTTGATTTTTTCTACATTGAGGAATAATAGTGAAGACATAAAAAATATGAGAACACATATGGAATCATGTAGCGACCAAAAAAGTGCTAAACAAATCAAAATGTATTTTATACTTGAGATTCTTCAAAGTAGCCACCCTTTACCTTGATGACAGGTTTTGAGCGCCAGAGAGGGGAAGAGGGAGTGCCAGAGAGGAGAAGAGGGAGCGCCAGAGAGGGGAAGAGGGAGCGCCAGAGAGGAGAAGAGGGAGCGCCAGAGAGGAGAAGAGGGAGCGCCAGAGAGGAGAAGAGGGAGCGCCAGAGAGGAGAAGAGGGAGCGCCAGAGAGGGGAAGAGGGAGCGCCAGAGAGGAGAAGAGGGAGCGCCAGAGAGGAGAAGAGGGAGCGCCAGAGAGGAGAAGAGGGAGTGCCAGAGAGGGGAAGAGGGAGCGCCAGAGAGGGGAAGAGGGAGCGCCAGAGAGGAGAAGAGGGAGCGCCAGAGAGGAGAAGAGGGAGCGCCAGAGAGGAGAAGAGGGAGCGCCAGAGAGGGGAAGAGGGAGCGCCAGAGAGGGGAAGCGGGAGCGCCAGAGAGGAGAAGAGGGAGCGCCAGAGAGCGGAAGCGGGAGCGCCAGAGAGGGGAAGCGGGAGCGCCAGAGAGGAGAAGAGGGAGCGCCAGAGAGGAGAAGAGGGAGCGCCAGAGAGGAGAAGAGGGAGCGCCAGAGAGGAGAAGAGGGAGCGCCAGAGAGGAGAAGAGGGAGTGCCAGAGAGGGGAAGAGGGAGCGCCAGAGAGGGGAAGAGGGAGCGCCAGAGAGGAGAAGAGGGAGCGCCAGAGAGGAGAAGAGGGAGCGCCAGAGAGGAGAAGAGGGAGCGCCAGAGAGGGGAAGAGGGAGCGCCAGAGAGGGGAAGCGGGAGCGCCAGAGAGGAGAAGAGGGAGCGCCAGAGAGCGGAAGCGGGAGCGCCAGAGAGGGGAAGCGGGAGCGCCAGAGAGGAGAAGAGGGAGCGCCAGAGAGGAGAAGAGGGAGCGCCAGAGAGGAGAAGAGGGAGCGCCAGAGAGGAGAAGAGGGAGCGCCAGAGAGGAGAAGCGGGAGCGCCAGAGAGGAGAAGAGGGAGCGCCAGTGAGGGGAAGCGGGAGCGCCAGAGAGGGGAAGAGGGAGCGCCAGAGAGGAGAAGAGGGAGCGCCAGAGAGGAGAAGAGGGAGCGCCAGAGAGGGGAAGAGGGAGCGCCAGAGAGGAGAAGCGGGAGCGCCAGAGAGGAGAAGCGGGAGCGCCAGAGAGGGGAAGAGGGAGCGCCAGAGAGGGGAAGAGGGAGTGCCAGAGAGGGGACGAGGGAGCGCCAGAGAGGAGAAGCGGGAGCGCCAGAGAGGAGAAGCGGGAGCGCCAGAGAGGGGAAGAGGGAGCAGGCGTGACAGATGGAGTGCTGCATCAGATGACCTGGCCTCCACAATCACCCACCTCCACAATCAACCAACTCAACCCAATTGAGATGGTTTGGGATGAGTTAGACCGCGAGTGAAGGAAAAGCAGCTAATAAGTGCTCAGCATATGTGGGAACTCCTTCAAGACTGTTGGAAAAGCATTCCAGGTGAAGCTGGTTGAGAGAATGCCAAGCGTGTGCAATGCTTTCATCAAGGCAAGGGGTGACTACTTTGAAGAATCTCAAATGTAAAATATTCCCTACTGTTCAATGGTTTGGGGTCCTTGTTTGTTAATAATAACATCAAATTGATCAGAAATACAGTGTAGACATTGTTAATGTTGTAAATGACTATTGTAGATGGAAATGGCAGATTTTTTATGGAATATCTACATAGGCGTACAGAGGCCCATTATCAGCCATCACTCCTGTGTTCCAATGGCACGTTGTGTTAGCTAATCCAAGTTTATCATTTTAAAAGGCTAATTGATCATTAGAAAACACTTTTGCAGTTATGTTAGCACAGCTCAAAACTGTTGTTCTGATTAGACTAGTTGAGCATCTGGAGCATCAGCATTTGTGGTTTCGATTACAGACTCAAAATGGCCAGAAACAAAGAACTTTCTTCTGAAACTTATCAGTCTATTCTTGTTCTGAGAAATGAAGGCTATTCCATCTGAGAAATTGCCAAGAAACTAAAGATCTTGTACAACGCTGTGTACTACTTCCTTCACAGAACAGCGCAAACGGACTCAAACCAGAATAGAAAGAGGAGCGGGAGCCCCGGTGCACAACTGAGCAAGAGGACAAGTACATTAGTGCCTAGTTTGAGAAAAAGATGCCTCACAAGTCCCTAATGGCAGCTTCATTAAATAGTACCTGCAAACACCAGTCTCAATGTCAACAGTGATGCTGCTGATGCTCCAGATACTCAACTAGTCTAAAGAAGGCCAGTTTTATTGCTTCTTTAATCAGAACAACAGTTTTCAGCTGTGCTAACATAACTGCAAAAGGGTTTTCTAATGATAAATTAGCTTTTTAAAATTATAAACTTGGATTAGCTAACACAACGTGCCATTGGAACACAGGAGTGATGGTTGCTGATAATGGGCCTCTGTACGCCTATGTAGATATTCCATTAAAAATCTGCCATTTCCATCTACAATAGTAATTTACAACATTAACAATGTCTACACTGTATTTCTGATCAATTTGATGTTATGTTAATGGATATGCTTTTCTTTCAAAAACAAGGACATTTCTAAGTGATCCCAGACTTTGAACGGAAGTGTATTTTGATTTGTTTAACACTTTTTTTGGTTACTGCATGATTCAATATGTGTTATTTAATAGTTGACCAATCAATGTAGAAAATAGTACAAATAAAGAAAACCCTTGAACGAGCACGTGTGTCCAGACTTTTGACTGGTACTGTCTCTCTCCTTAGTCGAAGGACAATTCTTTTATTTCCTTCAAGTCTGAGGTCCTGATAAAAAGCCATCGTCAGTGTCACAATAGGAATCTTCACACAGATACAGGATTGGGACTGTCTTTAGACAACATGTATTTACTGTATTCAAACCATTAGTCATTGCGGCTTTAAAAGCAGTTGAGTTTGGATGGCTTTGTGACTTTGCTTTTTTGAGTTCACATTACTTTGCACTTTTAACTTAATGAGGCTGGGTAGCTCGGAAAAGAGGGAGGAAATGTGAAAGGAAGTAATCCATAGTAGGACGAAGGATGAAGCTGTGTTGTATGGTTCTGTCCACTGTTTCCAAATGTTATTAACATAGACCAACCAGACCACAAGATCACTATGTGTTGAGATAAACTATAGAAATTGTAAAAAGAAAAAGGATGTGAAACTAAATATTTTTGAAGTATTAGTAAACGTCAAACCGTTTGTGCTCCATGTCCTCTTGCACTGCTGGCAGAGAAGACAAAGTGTGAGACACAAAGATTCAAGCGTCGGCTTTTGTGCTGATTCACTGTTGTGTCCTGACACACTTTTAATATACAATCTCTGATGCTGGTCCCTGTCGCAGCAACAACAACAGAGAGAGAGAGAAAAAACTGAGATTCTGTCAGGGACTTCGCACGCACCACCGTCTGTCTCCCCTCAGACATTTTCATTCATATGACATTTTGGTGCAAGAGGTTTCGAAAAACAAGTTGGGGAAAATCTCTCGTATAAACTTTTTGGAAAGAGAAAAAGAAAATAACTGCACCTTTCCAAAGCAGTGTTTCGAAGTGCTAAATCTGTCATAAGATGTTGATATTGAGGAACGGACATTTTATTGTATTTTATGAAAACACCACTACCCATGCATCATCCTATGATACAGTACATTTGCCCCAATGTCATTCCAGTTGAGATTTACACTTGAGAGGAATGTACTTTCTACATACGTGCATTCTCTCTTTTTCTCTCCCTCCTCTCTATCTCTCTCTCTAATAGTAGATTTCATAGAGATTGGGCGAGGTTATGTATTTAATCCATCCTCCAGTTCTCCTCATAATTAAGAGGATGCTGGATTCCTCCAGGTAATCTCCTTGACGAAGAGAGAGAGCTCTAAACTCCTAGATAAGATGTGAGGAGAGGATGACTCAGCCTCCCATGCTCTTCCTCCCAGCTCCCCCTTCACTATCAGGTTATTTCCCTTTACACTGCACCCAGTATCTCTCCCTCACGTCTCCCTTTGGAGAAAAAAGATATGTACAGTATGCCTTACACAGAGAGGGGAGGAAGGGCACTGGAAGAAAATAGAAGTCTCTGAAAGGGGACAAGGTCATATAGGTTATTGGGGGGTGTTATTATAACTGAATAACAGTGAGCCCTCAGAGTGTAGGTAGACCCTAAACCACCTGTGGTGGCTACAGGGTATCAGTGAGAATGACCTTTAACCACCCTCTGATCCTACTGTGTGCCCACAATGCCTCTGGGTGACAGAAGCAGAAACAGGAAGCAGTGTTTAGGCTTTCCACCTCACCTCTCGCCATCACAAAGTAGGATTAGTGCTTCTTTCTCCACTAGAACATCGCTCAGCTCAATGCACACACATGCTCACTTACGTGCACGCACACATAAGCACATACACACATTACACAGCTGTTGCTGTTCGTGATTTATGATTATCTCTTTTTACATAGAAATGTTATACATGTACTTTTTCATACATTTAGTTGTTTTTCACTTTCGCTCTCTTTATGTTCTTCACCCTGTATTTTGTTGTCTTTGTTGTTCGACGAGTAACCTACCGAGCCTGCTCGACAAGCTTCAAATTACCATAAAAGCCATTTGCGTTCACTGAAGATTCTAAGAGACTTGTACGGTCACAGCCATACTTGTTTATGTGTCGCTGTTCAAGATTGACATCATTATTACATTACAAGACATCCTGCAGTACATATTTACACTCACCTTCTCTGGGCATCATCCTACATGTCATCCATATAGATGAGGCCTACTTGCTTTGCTCTAGCCCCATCAGAGACAGTAGAGACTGTATTCAGATATACACCTACCATGGGGGCAGCAAACCAAGACGAGATAGATCCAGGCACTTCATGGTCCCACCTTGCATAATGCTGCTGTCATAAGCACTACATAGCATCATCAAGTGAATGGCCTAATGCCTGTCATAGTGTCTCATTATCACGGCTAGGAGTTATTTGGGGGACAAAGGAAGCCGTGCCATTCCAACACTATGAGAGGGAAGCCAGGGATGGGTTAAATTAAGGTTTTGGAGAAATGAAGGGTTGAATTGGAGGATTAAAAGTTGGACATGTAAATATGCAAAGGTGGTTAGGTTAAATGGATGCGATTGATGTGACAATGACACACAGGGGAACTGGGATCAGGATGTATGGATTTGCGCATCCACGCTTCAGTTTGACATATTGAAGATAGAGTACGCGGGAGGCTTAAGGTGTGCAAATAAATTCCTTGAGTCAAAGCTTGGGGTGAATGATATAGTGGGAGGAACGCAGTATGTTTAGCTAGTGCAGATGTATTTCAGACCTGCTATGTAGTATCTGTATGTACTAGTTACCCCCTTTACCATGAGCCCTGCACACAAACAGTCACTCTGTCTGTCCCTGTCTGTCTGCCTGTCCCTAGAGGGAAGTGGTCATCTTCTTTCAGAGTGGTGTTAGCCTTTGAACCCTCACTGAAGACCACTGATCCTGACAGCGCTCACCAACCCATGGAGTGTACTGCACACTATTCAACTGCAGGAGACTCCAACAGGAGTGAGGTTACAGTGTTAGACATAGCCTTTGCTATCACCAAGCCTGCACCGAAACATGACAGTATTTGAGTCTCTCAAATGGCACCCTATTCCCCATGTAGTGCACTACTGTGGTTGAAGGTAGTGCACTATATGGGGAATAGGGTGTGATTTGAGATACAGCCAGTGTCGTATTGGAGTGATCTTGATGTTGCTCACGTCTGAGTGTACATAATGTAGTAATTGCTTAAAGCTAAACAGATCAAGTTAGGCAAAATATAACTGTACAATTGGAGCTTTTTTGCATGTGTCTTTTTATAATGGGACTGAAGAAGAATTCTATGACGGTTATCATAAAGATCATTTAAAACATGTAGCAGCCCGCATGACCGAGGTTGCTGTCCAGAAGGACTTCTGGTGTGTAACATACTCACATACACTTAAGTAAATAAAATACAAAAAATACACACAAAAAACACAAAATGCTTAAAAAAAAGAATTGCACAGTTATCAAGTTAAAATACTTTTTTTTGTAAACTGTCAACAGCACAAGTATTTTGTAATGTTGTTTGTACCATTTTGTATGAAAAAAAAGAAAAAAAAGGGAAAGAGTCCGTCGTTTTAAGCGTGTGTTTCTAGTGCCACTGCAATCTTGGTTTCCAAATACAGTAACAGTACATATACAGCCTCGCAGATAAACCTTGTAATATAGGAATTGAGCTGGCAAATCCATGTCAGAGCCCCTGTGTTATAAATAAAGTTTCCCCTCCTTATACAAACACTGCTTCCTGTCTCCACATTCTCTTTCTGTTTTGCATGTAAAGTTGTTGATGATGATGATGATTATGAACAAAGACACAGATTATGTTACTATTTTCAAATACTTTCACTGTGTTTGATCCCAGTTTAGTTCTGTTTCAAATTAACTCCAGCAATGGTTTCTCTTTCGAGACACAAATGATCATCTATAAGCGAACAAAAACCAAGCGATAACGAACAGCGAACACTAGCCTATAAGCATAACGTGTGCTCGAGCTTTTTTCTCCTCCATATTGGTAAAACATATTCTCATTTGTTATGACCATTTCTGCTGTTTACTATTCCAGTTAACTCACCTATGTTTGAGCCAGTTTATCAACTCACTGATATGTGTCTCCGTCTCCCAGCCTTTAGCATCAGGGGAGCGCAGATTGAACCTGAGGGTAGTTATGTGATTTGGTAACTGCATTTGATTATGGCCCCGGAAAGGCAGAATGCAATTTGATGGGAGGCCCCTAGCCTCGTATAGAGTAACACTCACCTTGATAGAGTGAGCGTGCAAACTGCATGATAACTGGATTACAAGAACCCATCAGCCAAGACCCAGACTAGGGGGCGTCTTGTGTGTGTGTGTGTTGGGCGGGTGGCCTGGATTTCCAACGACCTTGATCAAAATGCTATCAATCCTCATGTTTTCAGGCAGAGGACTGATTCCGAGGCTCACTGGGGGAAAAAACACTCACTCAAACACATGCGCACACACACAAGCATGCACATACACACCCAGGGTACAGCAGGGAATTTCTACTGGGGAATTACTCCGCTTTCACGTCAATGGTACAATACAACTTTATTGGTGATGCACTGAAGACAGTATGACTTCAAAGTTAAACTTAATGTTAAACATTATGATTTATTTCACTAAAACAACAATGAACAAATCAATTAACAAACAACTGCGAATAATGAACAAATCAATTAACTGCATTTGTCTTCTCTCTCCCTGAGCTTTTACAAGGTGTGGGAATGGAGTCTGTACCAACTGCAGCTGATGCTATGAAAATAAGAATAAAGCCAATATGCTAATACATGGCAAGATGGGTACAGATTGTATTTTCCTAGGGGTCTATTCGTATTGCGAAAGTTCAGAGTTACAGCGTAATTGACATTTAAAGGCAATGTTCCCGCAATCTGTAATGCTTCAGTGATACAGATTGAATAGAGCCCCCTAATGTACTGCTCAACGCTTGATTTATACGCTGGCGCTTAAGGTTGTGTTACCATAATAACCTACTCGCCACTCAATTGCAATCATTGATATATAGTTACTGCTGTCCAGATAACACAATAGTAAATTGAAGACTGGCAAAAGTATGGACAAACAAACATCTTTGAGAGAAAACAGAAGATCAGTTTGAGAGAACAGACTCCCCACCCAGATGAGGAGAGGAGTCAGATAGCGGGCGCTGAGATGGACCTCCAGCAGTACTGTTACCAGGGCAGGTCAATGAAACAGCAGCTCCTCCACATCGATTGGCCTGTCACTGGACATCAATGCACAAGCAGACAGAATATCCCCCACCGGAGCCAATCCAAGTTCCAGACACACACACACACACACACACACACACACACACACACACACACACACACACACACACACACACACACACACACACACACACACACACACACACACACACACCCCTTCACAATGCCCTCCATCAATACCCCACCTACGGTGAGAATCTGCAGGAAGCCTGATCTATTTGAATCAATCACCTGCTCTCTGACACACAGACATGCTCATCTGGAATAAGGACACGGTTAGGCAGAGAGACCGAGGGCGGAGGACGATTGTTAAAGAGAGAGAAAACAGAGGGGTGCAGTTAAAATAAGTTGTGCTCAGCAGTTAAATGTCAAGGTTGACAGGATGAGGCAGTATAGATTAACCCAGCCAGGTAGCCTATGGTTATCTGGAACAAACCATGCTGCTACATTTTGACCCATTATGGATTCATAGAGGTAGGTTGTCTAGGATCATATTGATCAAATGAAGCAGCGTTTTTCTTGCCGTATAGCAACCTGTGTTGTGATAATTGCATTGTTTGGTCTATAACCTGTTCGTTTAAATGCCTTGCCACTGTGATATGTTGGCCTAAGGCCGAGGCAATAAGAAGACACAGTGGCAGAATAAATTCAACCAGACCTTTGTTTCATCACAAAACCAGAGAGCAACCTCTGTCTGGTGAAGTCCACAAAGCATAATGCATGTAACCAATAATTACATGACCTACAGCACCGTCAAGCAAGTAAATGTTCCGGATATTTTTGGACTACTAAACAACTATTGATTTAGAACAACCGCAAGTCACAAAGAAAACAGGAGCTGCCTCCACAATTCCAGCACCATTTCAACTTCAACATTTCAACATCATCAACTAAAATATGACAAAAACGATTTTGTCCAATCAATGTAAGCTGAATATGATGTGGCTGTCCATGGTTCTGATTTCTGTGTGTGTGTGTTTGAACGTATGTGTCCCCCCTATCTACGTATATGTGCAAGTAGAAATTACATGTTGACTGACCCTACTTGTAGAGAAACGCCAATGTCATCCTCCTCTCTTTCATGTTGACGAAACGGTCTATGACTGTCATATAGTACACGGTTTTCGTTTTTGTTGTTTGTCCTAGGCTACCTGGCTAAAATGCTTGCTTGCTAGCTGAACTTCCTTTCATGGGCAACGATGAGCCAGCCAGTTACCATTAGCCTACTACATATTGAACTTCCATCCTTTCAGGCCAGGGCTACAATGTATGGTTGGATCCGAATCCGAGAATTAAAACCAAGTCCAAATCCCTATCTCCATCTATGGCTAATTTAAGAAACGGCCAATTTTAGCTAGGCTAGCTATACACGAGGACAATGACACAATGAGATGCAACAATTCAAGTTTTTCTGGCAATGACGTTTTGCTTTGATCTGATGTGATTGGTGTTAAGCCAAATCCAAAATGGCTTCCCTTGACACTGTTTTTTGGTGCACCAGGACCATTCACAGTTGAGCTCACTCAGTTTACCTCAATGCTGATTGACTATAAAAAAAAAAATGTATTATCAAGGGAGGCTAAATCCTCGCTGGCTTCCCTTACATTCAATGCTATGAGTTTCATGACTTGGGATGAGACCCAGATGCAGACACTTGAGGTAAATGGTTCAAGTCTCAGAGATTTATTGAATATCCACTGGCAGGCCAAAGGCAGGTCGAGGACAGGCAGGGGTTCATAATCCTGGTAATAGTTGGCAGACGTAGACGGCAGGCAGGCTCAGGGTAAGGACAGGAAAAACAGGTTGTAACCAGGGGGACTAGAACAGAAGCCAGAAAGAGGAAAATACCACGGAGAAAGACGCTGGCACGACTTGACAGGACAAGACAAGCTGGCAACAGACAAACTGAAAACGCAGGTATAAATTCACAGGCGATAATGGCGAAAAACGGGAGACAAGCATGGGGGACAAGCACAAAACAGGTGAAACAGATCAGGGTGTGACAATGGGTGGCAACAATGTCATACTTATTTTGACCAGACAGCATCAGATAGATGGGCTACACATACAGAGACAGAATGGCTCACTCGGATGCTTTCTCTGGTGAGATACATTCAGCCTCTTGCGAATTTAATAATTATGAAACACAGATAGACGAAAGATATATATATATTTTTTTATTGGTCAATTTTTGGTGGAAGAGTGGCTTCCCTTGGCATTTGTGAATACAGGCCACTGATTCCATATAATACTTGTATGAGATAAATATTAACAACATTTGACAAACGTATGCTACAATTGGAGAACATTTCATTAGCTTGGCTCTACATCCAAGTCGTGCTGTGTTCGAAAATATACAGTCCACAGAAAAACACTCATTCAACTCCACTAACATCTTAGTGTTAATGTACTATCCGGAGAGGGTCATATTGACCGATGGAGCCCGACCATGTTCTTACCAGAGAGGGTCATATTGACCTATGGAGCCCGACCATGTTCTTACCAGAGAGGGTCATATTGACCTATGGAGCCCGACCATGTTCTTACCAGAGAGGGTCATATTGACCTATGGAGCCCGACCATGTTCTTATCAGAGAGGGTCTTATTGACCTATGGAGCCCGACTGTTCATGTTCTTACATGAGAGGGTCATATTGACCTATGGAGCCCGACCATGTTCTTACATGAGAGGGTCATATTGACCTATGGAGCCCGACCATGTTCTTACCAGATAGGGTCATATTGACCTATGGAGCCCGACTGTTCATGTTCTTACCAGAGAGGGTCATATTGACCTATGGAGCCCGACCATGTTCTTACCAGAGAGGGTCATATTGACCTATGGAGCCCGACTGTTCATGTTCTTACCAGAGAGGGTCATATTGACCTATGGAGCCCGACCATGTTCTTACCAGATAGGGTCATATTGACCTATGGAGCCCGACTGTTCATGTTCTTACCAGAGAGGGTCATATTGACCTATGGAGCCCGACCATGTTCTTACCAGATAGGGTCATATTGACCTATGGAGCCCGACTGTTCATGTTCTTACCAGAGAGGGTCATATTGACCTATGGAGCCCGACCATGTTCTTACCAGATAGGGTCATATTGACCTATGGAGCCTGACTGTTCATGTTCTTACCAGAGAGGGTCATATTGACCTATGGAGCCCGACTGTTCATGTTCTTACCAGAGAGGGTCATATTGACCTATGGAGCCTGACTGTTCATGTTCTTACCAGAGAGGGTCATATTGACCTATGGAGCCCGACTGTTCATGTTCTTACCAGATAGGGTCATATTGACCTATGGAGCCTGACTGTTCATGTTCTTACCAGAGAGGGTCATATTGACCTATGGAGCCCGACCATGTTCTTACCAGAGAGTGTCATATTGACCTATGGAGCCCGACCATGTTCTTACCAGATAGGGTCATATTGACCTATGGAGCCTGACTGTTCATGTTCTTACCAGATAGGGTCATATTGACCTATGGAGCCCGACTGTTCATGTTCTTACCAGAGAGGGTCATATTGACCTATGGAGCCCGACCATGTTCTTACCAGATAGGGTCATATTGACCTATGGAGCCCGACTGTTCATGTTCTTACCAGAGAGGGTCATATTGACCTATGGAGCCCGACCATGTTCTTACCAGATAGGGTCATATTGACCAATGGAGCCCGACTGTTCATGTTCTTACCAGAGAGGGTCATATTGACCTATGGAGCCCGACTGTTCATGTTCTTACCAGAGAGTGTCATATTGACCTATGGAGCCTGACTGTTCATGTTCTTACCAGAGAGGGTCATATTGACCTATGGAGCCCGACCATGTTCTTACCAGAGAGGGTCATATTGACCTATGGAGCCTGACTGTTCATGTTCTTACCAGAGAGGGTCATATTGACCTATGGAGCCCGACCATGTTCTTAACAGAGAGGGTCATATTGACCTATGGAGCCCGACCATGTTCTTAACAGAGAGGGTCATATTGACCTATGGAGCCCGACCATGTTCGTACCAGAGCGGGTCATATTGACCTATGGAGCCCGACCATGTTCTTACCAGAGAGGGTCATATTGACCTATGGAGCCTGACTGTTCATGTTCTTACCAGAGAGGGTCATATTGACCTATGGAGCCCGACCATGTTCTTAACAGAGATGGTCATATTGACCTATGGAGCCCGACCATGTTCTTAACAGAGAGGGTCATATTGACCTATGGAGCCCGACCATGTTCTTAACAGAGAGGGTCATATTGACCTATGGAGCCCGACCATGTTCTTAACAGAGAGGGTCATATTGACCTATGGAGCCCGACCATGTTCTTAACAGAGAGGGTCATATTGACCAATGGAGCCCGACCATGTTCTTACCAGAGAGGGTCATATTGACCTATGGAGCCTGACTGTTCATGTTCTTACCAGAGAGGGTCATATTGACCTATGGAGCCCGATCATGTTCTTACCAGAGAGGGTCATATTGACCTATGGAGCCCGACCATGTTCTTACCAGAGAGGGTCATATTGACCTATGGAGCCTGACTGTTCATGTTCTTACCAGAGAGGGTCATATTGACCTATGGAGCCCGACCATGTTCTTACCAGATAGGGTCATATTGACCTATGGAGCCCGACCATGTTCTTACCAGAGAGGGTCATATTGACCTATGGAGCCTGACTGTTCATGTTCTTACCAGAGAGGGTCATATTGACCTATGGAGCCCGACTGTTCATGTTCTTACCAGAGAGGGTCATATTGACCAATGGAGCCCGACTGTTCATGTTCTTACCAGAGAGGGTCATATTGACCAATGGAGCCCGACTGTTCATGTTCTTACCAGAGAGGGTCATATTGAACTATGGAGCGCGACTGTTCATGTTCTTACCAGAGAGGGTCATATTGACCTATGGAGCCCGACCATGTTCTTACCAGATAGGGTCATATTGACCTATGGAGCCCGACTGTTCATGTTCTTACCAGAGAGGGTCATATTGACCTATGGAGCCCGACCATGTTCTTACCAGAGAGGGTCATATTGAACTATGGAGCGCGACTGTTCATGTTCTTACCAGAGAGGGTCATATTGACCAATGGAGCCCGACCATGTTCTTACCAGAGAGTGTCATATTGACCTATGGAGCCCGACCATGTTCTTACCAGAGAGGGTCATATTGACCTATGGAGCCCGACCATGTTCTTACCAGAGAGGGTCATATTGACCAATGGAGCCCGACTGTTCATGTTCTTACCAGAGAGGGTCATATTGACCTATGGAGCCCGACTGTTCATGTTCTTACCAGAGAGGGTCATATTGACCTATGGAGCCCGACCATGTTCTTACCAGAGAGGGTCATATTGACCTATGGAGCCCGACTGTTCATGTTCTTACCAGAGAGGGTCATATTGACCAATGGAGCCCGACTGTTCATGTTCTTACCAGAGAGGGTCATATTGAACTATGGAGCCTGACTGTTCATGTTCTTACCAGAGAGGGTCATATTGAACTATGGAGCGCGACTGTTCATGTTCTTACCAGAGAGGGTCATATTGACCTATGGAGCCCGACCATGTTCTTACCAGAGAGTGTCATATTGACCTATGGAGCCCGACCATGTTCTTACCAGAGAGGGTCATATTGACCAATGGAGCCCGACTGTTCATGTTCTTACCAGAGAGTGTCATATTGACCTATGGAGCCCGATCATGTTCTTACCAGAGAGGGTCATATTGAACTATGGAGCCTGACTGTTCATGTTCTTACCAGAGAGGGTCATATTGACCTATGGAGCCCGACCATGTTCTTACCAGAGAGGGTCATATTGACCTATGGAGCCCGACTGTTCATGTTCTTACCAGAGAGGGTCATATTGACCTATGGAGCCCGACTGTTCATGTTCGTACCAGAGAGGGTCATATTGAACTATGGAGCCCGACCATGTTCGTACCAGAGCGGGTCATATTGACCAATGGAGCCCGACCATGTTCTTACCAGAGAGGGTCATATTGACCAATGGAGCCCGACTGTTCATGTTCTTACCAGAGAGGGTCATATTGACCTATGGAGCCCGATCATGTTCTTACCAGAGAGGGTCATATTGACCTATGGAGCCCGACCATGTTCTTACCAGAGAGGGTCATATTGACCTATGGAGCCCGACCATGTTGTTACCAGAGAGGGTCATATTGACCTATGGAGCCCAACCATGTTCTTACCTATCTCCTCATCCACTTGAGCTTTAATGACATACTGGGATGTGAGAAGTGTTGACGTGCTGAATGCACCGAGGTGTCTGTTTAAACTACTAGCACACAGCTCAGACACACATGCATACCCCACAAGACATGTCACCAGAGGTCTCATCACAATCTCCAAGTCAGGAACAGATCCATGCCTACATTGAACTCTGTTCCACATCAGGTAACTGATGCAAGCACTAGAATCAGATTTAAAAACTTTATGGAACAGTGTGATGTTGTATTGTAGATATGTGATAGTAGAGTAGTGGCTTCAGGGAACACAATGTGTTGTGAAAAGTGTTATGAAATGTAAGGTCATGTAATATTTAAAATTGTATTTAACTGCCTTAATGTTGCTGGACCCCAGAAAGAGTATCTGCTGCCCATGGGGATGGGCAATGGGGATCCTTAATAATTACAAAAATACTAATACAGTACTGTTTAGTGAAATAAGACCATACCACAACACTTCAGAGGGAATATAGGTGATGCTGCTAAATATATCACACAAGAAGATATGTAGTTGTCAAGAAAGGGCAGCAGGAAACCCCATGCTTCTATCAGATTATTTTGAAATCCCCTTCTCACATATTGGCCCCGTTATAAATGTTTTTGACTGAACCAAAGTCATTGTCACAGCTCATAGTAGCTCACACGGTTTACATGAATAAGACGTTAGCCGTTAAAGGACACAACAAACAAACATGTTTTTTTCTTCAGAGAAGCTGAAGTCTTACATTTAGACCCTTGCTCCTGAAAACAAGGTATTTAAAAAATACACCAACCCAACTGTGCACACAAATCACTGTGAAGAGCATGCTGAGTGATCACCAGCAAGAAAACACTGTTTGCCTCAACATCTATCACTTGTAATCAGAGGTGTTTGTTTTGACATGTAAATCAGAACACATCATGATGATGCAAATTACTGTAATTATCTATCGCTCACCCACCACCTCAATACAATGTTAACTTTGCAAAGACTTCGCAAACTTTGCAAAAACTCTCTGCACATATACTGTAGTGACAGAGAGTGGCAAAGAATATGAGGGAGCGAGAGAGAGAGAGAGAGAGCGGGAGAGAGAGGGAGAGCGAGAGAGAGAGGGAGAGATAGGGAGAGAGTGAGAGAGAGAATTGTCTCTGAAGCATATGGTCATATATGAGTTTGCCTTCAAAGGGGCTCTGTCTCAACACGTCCACTCCATCCATCCATTCATCTATCCACATCCGTCCATATTCTCCCTCTGCGATTCTCATTTCAAGCCTGATAGCCTTAGAACTATAAGAGAGGAGAGTACAGGAGAGGGACGAATCTGATAACTAGATAACTGTTATGCATCTGATGGGTGTGTTAGTGGTGTTCCTGTGGCCTCTGTGGAGACTGGTGAAATAAAGCCAGTGGGGATCTCTGCTCTGTGGTCTCACAGTAATGTGTTTGCTCAGAGGTAGACATGTCACTCTGGGTAATAGGTACAAAACAAACGCTGTGATCACATTGGCTTTACTGTCTTACATATAAGTTAATTTACTCGTACCCGTGGTGGTGGGCTATATGCAAATTAGCTGTTGGCCGCATCATGAACTCCGCATTTCCTCCTGGGAGTGATGCACTCTGGGTAAAAACTTCTGCTCTCAAGGCAGAGAGAGGAGAGGGTTCAAACAGTCAAACACCTCAAATGGTGCGGAGAAAAACAATCACACAACTTCAGATCGCTCTCTTATCACATAACAAGATATTTTCAATCTATTTGCACCCCCCCAAAATGACAGTTGGCTGGACAATTTGATGATCAATGACATTTGGGTAATGTATATGATGCAGGCCATTTTGAGAAGTACCTAGAGCTGTGGACCTCTGGCTGTGGGATGATAGGATAGATAGGATAATGTGTCCTCTCCCTGATCGTCAGGACAATGCCCTAGGGTAGACAGCCTCCCGGCTGGGAGATGACCACATTAAGGATGCTGAGGGATGGAGATGGAGGAGGGTGGGGTGCTGGATCCATTCTACTGTCCAAAATTTGATTTACATTCCACTCCCAGCAGCATCCAAATCACATTAGTCTCCACAGCTATTCACAGAAGTTTTATTTATCACTCAGCCAGTCACACAACGTCAAAACACTAGCTGCTGCAGCCAGCAGCCTATCCTCACCAGCACACTCATTACCTACTGTACACTAGAGTGCTTTATGATTCTCACTGAGACCTTTCTTTATTTCTCTTCATCAGTCTCACCACTGAAGGGCAATTTTCCTAATAGAACAACCACGCTAGATTCCACTGGACTTGTCATTTGTTCTGCCTATTTTAATGTACAGTATGAGCTGCCACCGATCTACGTTTATTTTTCCATTTGTTTTGTCTTGATTGTTCATGAGTACCTCGTCATTCCGTACGGGTTTATGAATGCTCCATCAGTCTTCCAATCCTTTGTAGACGAGATTTTCAGGGACCTGCACGGGCAGGGTGTAGTGGTGTATATAGATGACATTCTATTATACTCCGCTACACGCGCCGAGCATGTGTCCCTGGTGCACAGGGTGCTTGGTCGACTGTTGGAGCATGACCTGTACGTCAAGGCTGAGAAATGTCTGTTCTTCCAACAGTCCTTCTCCTTCGTAGGGTATTGCCTGTCCGCGTCAGGGGTGGAGATGGAGAATGACCGCATTTCAGCCGTGTGTAATTGGCTGACTCCAACCACGGTAAAGGAGGTGCAGCGGTTCTTAGGGTTTGCCAACTACTACCGGAGGTTATTCTGGGGCTTTGGTCAGTTACAGCTCACATTACCTCCTTGCTGCAGTGGTCAGCTGGGGTGGACAGGGCTTTTGGTCACCTGAAGGCTCTGTTTACCTCGGCTCCCGTGCTGGCTCATCCTGATCCCTCTTTGGCATTTGACCGGGAGCTGTTGGCTGTTGTCAGAGCTCTGAAGGCGTGGAGGCATTGGCTTGAGGGGGCTAAACACCCTTTTCTCATTTGGACTTACCACCGCAATCTGGAGTACATCCGGGAGGCGAGGAGAATGAACCCTCACCAGGCAAGGTGGGCCCATGTTTTTGACCCGTTTTGTTTTCACCCTGTCCTATAGACCAGACAGACGCACTGTCCCGGATGTATGACACAGAGGAGCGGTCCACGGATCCCACTCCCATATTTCCGGCTTCTTGCATGGTGTTGTGGGAGGTTGAAGCGGACATCGAGCGGGCGTTACGTGCGGAGCCCACTCCCACCCAGTGTCCAGTTGAGCGTCTGTACGTTCCATCTGATGTCCGTGATCGATTGACCTGTTGGGCTCACACGTCACCCTCCTCTGGTCATCCTGGCATTGGTCGGACAGTGCGATGTCTTAGTGGGAATTACTGGTGGCCCACTTTAGCTAAGGACGTAAGGGTTTATGTTTCCTCCTGCTCGGTGTGCGCCCAGTGCAAGGCACCTAGACACCTACCCAGAGGGAAATTACAACCCCTACCCGTTCCACAACGGCCGTGGTCACACCTATCGGTGGATTTCGTGGCAGATCTTCCTCCGTCACAAGGAAACACCACGATTCTGGTCGTTGTGGATCGGTTTTCTAAGTCCTGCCGTCTCCTTCCTTTCCCCGATCTCCCTACAGCCCTACAGACTGTGGAGGCCCTCTTTACACACGTCTTCCGGCACTATGTGGTGTCTGTGGAAATAGTGTCTGATCGGGGTCCCCATGTTCACATCAAGGGTCTGGAGGGCGTTCATGGAACGTTTCACCCCGAGAGTAATGGGCAGGTGGAGAGAGTTGACCAGGATGTGAGTAGGTTTCTGCGGTCCTATTGCCAGGACCGGCCGGGGGAGTGGGCGGTTTTCATCCCCTGGGCAGAGATGGCCCAAAACTCCCTCCGCCACTCCTCCACTAACCCGTCTCCATTTCAGTGTGTACTAGGATATCAGCCGGTCCTGGCACCGTGGCATCAGAGCCAGATCGAGGCACCTGCGGTGGATGAATGGTTTCGGCACTCGGAGGAGACATGGGATGCTGCCCATGTGCGCCTGCAATGGGCCATCAGGCGACAGAAGGCGAGCGCCGACCGCCACCGTAGTGAGGCCCCGGTGTATGCACCGGGGGACCGGGTCTGGCTCTCGACCCGAAACCTGCCCCTTCACCTGCCCTGCTGGAAGCTGAGTCTGCGGTTTGTGGGGCCATTTAAAGTCCTGGGGAGACTGAACGAGGTATGCTATAGGTTACAGCTTCCCCCTGATTACTGTATTAACCCCTCGTTCCATGTGTGTCTCCTCAGGCCGGTGGTGGCTGGTCCGCTCCAGCAGTCTGATGTGCGTGAGGTTCCTCCGCCCCCTCTGGACATCGATGGGGCCCCGGCGTATACTGTGCGAGCCATCATGAACTCAAGGCATCGGGCGAGGGGCCTTCAGTACCTCGTGGAGTGGGTGGGGTACGGTCCGGAGGAGAGATGTTGGGTGCCGGTGGAGGACATCCTGGACCCTTCCTTACTGTAGGAATTTCACCGTCTCCACCCGGATCGCCCTGCGCCTCGTCCTCCGGGTCGTCCCTGAGGCCGCAGCTGTAGCCGCGCGTCAAGGGGGGGGGGGGGGGTACTGTCACGACTTCTACTGAAGTTGCTGCCCCTCCTTGTTCGGGTGGTCGTCTCGGTGGTCGTTTCTTTTTCCATTTGTTTTGTCTTGATTGTACACACCTGGTTCCCATTACGTTATAATTTATTCCCTATTTAACCCTCTAGTTCCCAAATGGTTTTGTGCGTGTTTGTTCTTTGTTTAGTGTTCAAAACTTCTGTGAGCTGGTGTGTTTTCCTTGTGTGGAAATATTTTGTTGTTTCTTTTCGAGTAAAGTACGTCTTTTACTCAGTTCTGTTTCCTGTGCCTGACTCTGTCCTAACCGCTGCACATTGACACATGGCAGCTTGTTGCATGCATGGCCAACTGTAGTGTGATCCATTTGACAATGTGTGTGTCTGTACAGTTTGTGTGTGTGTGTGTGTGTGTGTGTGTGTGTGTGTGTGTGTGTGTGTGTGTGTGTGTGTGTGTGTGTGTGTGTGTGTGTGTGTGTGTGTGTGTGTGCACTGATCGATACATTACATTAGTTTCATCCTTGTCTTTCTCATATTTAGTAGATACACATTTATCACACATTTATTACATAAATCATCCACATGGTGTTATTATACAAACAAAGAAATTAATATTTTACATTTAGATTTGTGCAACCATTTCAGTTTTTTTGACCAACAAACTTCACGGGAAAATAAACGGTATTTCCCTTATGTAAAACAGACTTCAAATAAATGCCACAAACCGACCTAGAATTGAGTGATGTACACATGTACTGACATGTTTGATTGATGAGATATTGGTGAAACACAAGTATTGCCTTTGTGTATTATGACTCAAGGTTGAAATACTGCTAGAAAAATATTACGATTTTGGGTTTGTTTAAATCAACAACAAATGAGAGAAACTAATAAGCGAGCAGGTTGACAGAAAGGTCAGTGGTGGGAAGTCTTCTTGTTGTTTTATTGTGTTGGAAATCTAATTTTGTCTCTTTATCCTTTCTCCGTTTCTCATGCTCTTTCATATTTTTTGTTGTTTTGTTTGGAAGAGAGGTGATGAGATTAGATTGGACCCAGTCAGGTTTACAGTCTCTCTACAAGGCATCTCTAAAGGATCTGGGATTTTCTCTGTCTTACTATTGTTCTGAATAATTTCCAAACAGAAGTTAGAAATATTGCTAGTCTATGGCAGGTTTATACTGTATAAATGCATCCAGAATCTCCCTTAAGTGTTCAACTGGTTCGAGATTTAGTGACTGACACACACACACAAGCACATGCACACACACACACCCTTTAAACCCCCTATGCTCCTTTGTGAACCTTTTTTCAAAGTCACTGAGATCTCTTCATCTAGCTATGGTAGTCAAAATCATGGGCAACTGGGCATTTTTATACACAACCTTAAGCATGATGGGTTGGCAATTGCTTAATTAACTCAGGAACCATAGCTGTGTGGAAGCACCTGCTTTCAATATACTTTACATCCCTCATTTACTCAAGTGTTTCCTTTATTTTGGCAGTTACCTGTATGTGTCCATGTTGAAAATAGTATAGGCTAGTCTTTTGTGGATAAATATCTGGCTGAAGAAACACATTGTCAAAAACAAACATTTCAGATTCCGTTTACAGAGATTACTTGAAGCTCAAAATCAGTGGATGGAATAACAACCATGAGGATAGAATGACAATCTGAAGTCTAAGCCTTTTACTACAGACAGTAAAAAAAAGAAAATTGGACACACCTACTCATTCCAGAGTTCTTCTTTATTTTTACTGTTTTCTACATTGTAGAATAATAGTGAAGACATTACATTTATGAAATAACACATATGGAATCATGTAGTAACCAAAAAATGTATAAACAAATCTAAATATATTTCAGATTCTTCAAAGTAGACACTCTTTGCCTTGATAACAGCTTTGCACACTCTTGGCATTCTCTCAACCAGCTTCACCTGGAATACTTTTCCATACAGTCTTGAAGAAGTTCCCACATACGCTGAGCACTTTTTGCCTGCTTTTCCTTCGTTTTGCGGTCCAACTCCTCCCAAACCATCTCAATTGGGTTGAGGTCAGGTGATTGTGGAGGCCAGGTCATCTGATGCAGCACTCCATCACTTTCCTTTTTGATCAAATAGCCCTTACCCAGCCTGGATGTGTGTTGGGTCATTGTCCTGTTGAAAAACAAATGATAGTCCCTGTTAGTGAGCATTTCTCCTTTGCCAAGATAATCCATCCACCTGACAGGTGTGGCATATCAAGAAGTTGATTGAATAGCATGACCATTACACAGGTGCACTTTGTGCTGGGGGCAATAAAAGGCCACTCTAAAATGTGCAGTTTTGTCACACAACACAGTGCCACAAATCAAATCAAATCAAACGTATTTATATAGCCCTTCGTACATCAGCTGATATCTCAAAGTGCTGTACAGAAACCCAGCCTAAAACCCCAAACAGCAAGCAATGCAGGTGTAGAAGCACGGTGGCTAGGAAAAACTCCCTAGAAAGGCCAAAACCTAGGAAGAAACCTAGAGAGGAACCAGGTTATGTGGGGTGGCCAGTCCTCTTCTGGCTGTGCCGGGTGGAGATTATAACAGAACATGGCCAAGATGTTCAAATGTTCATAAATTACCAGCATGGTCAAATAATAATAAGGCAGAACAGTTGAAACTGGAGCAGCAGCATGGTCAGGTGGACTGGGGACAGCAAGGAGTCATCATGTCAGGTAGTCCTGGGGCATGGTCCTATGGCTCAGGTCCTCCGAGAGAGAGAAAGAAAGAGAGAATTAGAGAGAGCATATGTGGGGTGGCCAGTCCTCTTCTGGCTGTGCCGGGTGGAGATTATAACAGAACATGGCCAAGATGTTCAAATGTTCATAAATGACCAGCATGGTCGAATAATAATAAGGCAGAACAGTTGAAACTGGAGCAGCAGCACGGCCAGGTGGACTGGGGACAGCAAGGAGTCATCATGTCCTGGGGCATGGTCCTAGGGCTCAGGTCCTCAGAGAGAGAGAAAGAAAGAGAGAAGGAGAGAATTAGAGAACGCACACTTAGATTCACACAGGACACCTAATAGGACAGGAGAAGTACTCCAGATATAACAAACTGACCCTAGCCCCCCCGACACATAAACTACTGCAGCATAAATACTGGAGGCTGAGACAGGAGGGGTCAGGAGACACTGTGGCCCCATCCGAGGACACCCCCGGACAGGGCCGGACAGGGCCAAACAGGAAGGAAATAACCCCACCCACAGAGTTCTCAATTTTGAGGGAGCATGCAACTGGCATGCTGACTGCAAGAATGTCCACTAGAGTAGTTGCCAGAGAATTGTTTGTTAATTTCTCGACCATAAGCTGCCTCCAACGTCATTTTAGAGAATTTGGCTGTTCGTCCAACCGGCCTCACAACCGCAGACCACGTGTAAGCACGCCAGTCCAGGACCTCAAAATCTGGCTTCTTCACCTGCGGAATCATTTGAGGTCAGCCACCCTGACAGCTGATGCAACTGAGGAGTATTTCTGTCTGTAATAAAGTCATTTTGTAGGAAAAAACTAATTGTGATTGACTGGGCCAGGCTCCCAAGTGGGTGGGCCTTGTTCCCAAGTGGGTGGGCCTTCTTGCCCGGTCATGTGAAGTCAATAGATTAGGGCCTAATGAATGTATTTCAATTTACTGATTTCCTTATATGAACTGTAACGCAGTAAAATCGTGGAAATTGTTACATGTTGCGTTAATTTTTGTTCATTATAGTTTGTGGGCCAAATATTTCAGATGTTTTCTTTAGAAGCCCGATTTTCGGGATGTCTCGTGGTTTGACAAACACAGCAGATGAGGAAGGGCAATGCGGATGCGGTAGATTGAGATGCAGCCATGCATAACAAAAAACACACATCTCTAGCTTAAACTGTAACAAGTATTACGATGGCTATTTTTTTTTTATGTAATTCGATTACCACAGGGCTGCAGAAATTATGGGTCAGGTTTTTTTTCCAGCTCATAACCATGTGTGTGAGGTGTATACTTTTGTTTCAAAGTAGATTGTTTAAGACTACCAAGAAACACTCTGCGTGACCCTGATTTAGCCCACTGCAGTAAAAGGTGAATGTATATATATATATATATATATATATATATATGTATATATATATATATATATGTATATTTTCTAAACCTTCAAGACAACAATTTGAGGGCAATCAGAAAGAACGTTTCCAATATCCAGCAAAAGTAACTAAATCTCTATGAGTAAGGGAACTGTAGGTGGTCTGTGTACTGACCAATCAAACGGCATTGCAGTGTTTCTGCACACATACCCTCATTGAACAAAATCACTTCAGTCTCAAATAAACCAGTCCTTGGTAGGCCTACCCGTGGGTTTACCCATAATGAAAGGCCTAGAGAATGGCATAAGTTATCACAGGCCTATGTCCATTACAAGGTTTTGTACCAGTCAGAAATGTGAGTGATTGCTGTTGCTGTTAGAAATCCCAACATAATCACGAAGAAAACAGCTGCAACGACCATGTTGGAAACCATGTGTAGGCCATGGCCTAGCATCATGCCTATTCACAGTTAAAATGCTGGACTATTCTCCTCTCTCTGTGTCCTCTCAGACAAGCATCATATGAATGAACATGAGGTCCTAATAATAAGCTTTACATTACAGGTTATTTTTTTCCCGGAATACTGCGGCTGTAATTAATGGACACTTGGCATGCTTGGTGTGCCTGGCGATTTGTCGAATCCATAAAAAGAGATGTCGAGGTAATTATGTTTGGCATGATATATTGAAAGTAGGAATGGGCGAGCTAGTCAGAATGCCTGACAGCTGTGGTGTGCAGATGCTATCAGACCTCTTGTCCACGGCGATCAAATGAAAGCGGGTCATTTTAACAGCTAACAGCTGTTCATGGCTAATTTGTTCAATTATGTGTGGAGGAGGCACGAAGAGGTTGTTTCTGGGCCCTAAGGGACTTCCACTCCTCCTAGATATTCTCTCTTTCTCTCTCTCTTGTTTTCTGAGAATGAACATACCTGCAAGCAGAGCGACTTTGCATTCTTAGCATTCAGCAGCAGGGGAAGGCTCCGATGATGACACGATTGATGTTGTTATTTCTCTTATGGTAGCTCATGTTGAGCAATTAATTATCAAGACATACGTATTTATTGCAGTGCAACTGTCTTAATAAAAGGACACCAAGAATAAAAATCCCTTGATGACTTATTGCCAGAACAGTTTTTTTTCCCCTTGAGTGAGAAGTTGCAGGAGTTGTCTGACTGATTTCAAAACCATATAACGTTTATTTTAAATATTTAAAGTGTGTTTATTGGTCTGTGTGGCACGGCAGGATGTGTGTGTGTGAGGGGGGGGGGTCCACATGTGTTTGTGCATTTGTGCTTGTGTGTGCAAAGCCGTAGCCAGGGTTCATTCACCTCAGTCTATCTACAAACACATAGCCTATTAGCTATATAATTAGCCGCTGCACATTAACTGAGCACAGGGAAAACTACAATTTACACTGAACAAAAATAAAAATGCAACAATTTCAATGATCGTACTGAGTTTTAGTTCATATGAGGTAATCAGTCAATTGAAATACATTCATTAAGCCTAATCTATGGATTTCACATGACTGGGAATACAGATATGTATCTGTTGGTCACAGATAGCTTTAAAAAAAAGTAAGGGCGTGGATCAGAAAACCAGTCAGTATCTGGTGTGACCTATATTTTCCTCATGCAGCATGACACATCTCCTTTGTATAGAGTTGATCAGGCTGTTGCTTGTGGCTTGTGGAATGTTGTCCCACTCCTCTTCAATGGCTGTGCGACACACACTGTCAATACTGAGCATCCCAAACATGCTCAATTGGTGACATGTAGCAGTGAATTGGTTTAGGTCTTATATGACCAACAGAACAGAAGCATGTAATGTTGATGATGTTTTGTCAGAGGCCAAATAAATATCCTGTGGAGTACCGCAGGGCCTCGCTTATTTTATATATGCCAGATACAATAAAGTTCAAACTCCTGCTTTATGCTGATGACTCAGCCATACTGGTATCAGGGAAGGATACAGTTTACATAGAGGAGACCCTTAGTAAGTTTTGCATTTTGTAGAGATTGGTTGACTGACAACAAATTGTCGATACATTTAGGAAAAACTGAATCAATTTTGTCTGGAACAAAACGTAGATTGCTTAGAGTTGACAAGATAAAGGTAAACTGTGCAGGTAAGGATATTGAATCTAAAACAAGTGTAACTTATCTTGGTGTGTCCATAGATTGATTTAAAAAATGGCGACCAAATTGACATTTATATAGATATGATATCCAGTAAGCCTCCCTTTGTATTAGTAGGATCTCCATGTTACCTCCTCTCCTTGGTAGAGCAACATGCTCAATGCCTGTGTATTTGAGGGAGGAGATGGGATGGTTAGCTTCAACAAAGTGAGCTGCTACTGGATAGTCAATGTTCTTACACCTGATTGAGCTGCGGTGTTCAGCTCTGCGTTGTTTTAATTGTCTTTTCGTTTGTCCTACGTAGGCTTTTCCACATGAACAGGTGATGAGAGAGATTACTTGGTCTTGCATGAGATGATACCCCTAACAGGGATCTTTCGACCTGTATGTGGGTGTCTGAAGAAAGACGTTTTATAGTGCTATTGCACTGTGCGCATGAGCCACATTTGTAGTTCCCATTTGGGATCGGTGTCTAGAGTGTCAGGGGCCATGTCAGATCTCACCAAGCTATTTCCATGATTGCGAACACGCTTATAGACCACCAGTGGGGGTTCCTTGAAGAGGTGTGCGATTTTTTTTCTGATTGCAGAATATGCCAGTGCTTTTTCAGGATTGCTTTCATTTTGGGTGGCATGCAAGCCAGCAGCATACCACCCTGCATACCACTGCTGGCTTGCTTCTGAAGCTAAGCAGGGTTGGTCCTGGTCAGTCCCTGGATGGGAGACCAGATGCTGCTGGAAGTGGTGTTGGAGGGCCAGTAGGAGGCACTCTTTCCTCTGGTCTAAAACTATTCCAATGCCGTGTGTAGGGTGCTGTCTCTCTGATGGGATGTTAAACGGGTGTCCTGACTCTCTGAGGTCATTAAAGATCCCATGGCACTTATTGTAAGAGTAGGGGTGTTAACCCTGGTGTCCTGGCTAAATTCCCAATCTTACCATCACGGTCACCTAATGATCCCCAGTTTTACAATTGGCTCATTCATCCCCCTCCTCTCCCCTGGAACTATTCCCCAGGTCGTTGCTGCAAATGAGAACGTGTTCTCAGTCAACTTACCTGGTAAAATAACAGATAAATGTAAAAATTCTCCAAACCCTTGGTGTGCTTAGTTCAAAAGATGGTTGTGTTGTTTTTCTTCTTTGGTTGAGTTTTTAGTAATTAGTTTTTAGTAATTCCTCTCTTGGTTTTTGAGATATTTTCATCATTGCAGCATCAAGAGTTTTGTCCTTGTAGCCTCTCATTTTAAATGTATCTGTCATTTTCTTAGCATTGATGTCAAAATGGTGGCCACAGATTCGTTTAACCCTGCATAACTGGCTATTTGGTAGACCGTTCTTGAGGGAAAGGGGATTGATGGTTTACATGAGATATTTTAACATAAAAGTTAAGGAACAGTTTGTCCCAACTTTGATTCAGTGTTATTTTGACTGCCTGCTCTGCTTGATATAATGGGCTATCAAAAAAGCAACAACAAAAAAGAGAATGCAGGTCATGCAAAATAATGTTATCAGTACAGTGCCTTGGGAAAGTATTCAGACCCCTTGACTTTTCCACATTTTGTTACGTTATAGCCTTGTTCAAAAATGTATTCATTCATTTTTTTCCTCATCAATCTACACACAATTACCTATAATGACAAAGCAAAAACAGGTTTTTAGAAATGTTTGCGAATTTATAAAAAATAAAAAAGACATTTCACATTTACATAAGTATTCAGACCCTTTACTCAGTACTTTGTTGAGACACCGTTGGGTATGACACTACAAGCTTGGCACACCTTTATTTGGGGAGTTTCTCCCATTCTTTTCTGCGGATCCTCTCAAGCTCTGTCAGGTTGGACGGGGAGCATTTCTGCAGAGCTATTTTCAGGTCTCCCAGAGATGTTCGATCAGGTTCAGGTTCGGGCTCTGGTTGGGCCACTCAAGGACATTCAGAGACTTGTCCTGGAGCCACTCCTGCATTGTCTTGGCTGTGTGCTTGTAGTCGTTGTAGTCGTTGTCCTGTTGGAAGGTGATGCCGGCAGATGAATGGCACGACAGTGGACCTCAGGATCTCATCACAATATCTCTGTGTATTCAAATTGCCATCGATAAAATGCAATTGTTTTCATTGTCAGTAGTTTATAATTGCCCATACCATAACCCACTGCCACCATTGGGCACTCTGTTTACAACATTGATATCAGCAAACTGCTCACCCACACAACGCCATCTGCCAGGTACAGTTGAAAACAGGATTCATCCATGAAGAGCACATTTCTCCAGCGTGCCAGTGGCCATTGAAGGTGAGCATTTGTCCATTGAAGTCGGTTACGACGCCAAACTGCAGTCAGGTCAAGACCCTGGTGAGGACAACGAGCAAACAGAAGCGATTTTCTGAAATGGTTTCTGGAGAACTTTTTTGGTTGTGCAAACCCACAATTTCATCAGCTGTCCAGGTGGCTGGTCTCAGACAATCCTACAGGTGAAGAAGCTAGAAGTTGAAGTGAAGTTCCTGGGCTGGCGTGGTTACACATGGTCTGCAGTTATGAGGCCGGTTGGACGTACTGCCAAATTCTATAAACATTGGAGGTGGAACATTTCTGGGATCTTTTATTTCAGTTCATTAAACATAGAACCAACCCTTTACATGTTGCGTTTATATTTTTGTTCAATATAATACATGCTGAGGGATCTGTTTGCAGAAAAAGTATTATGTAAACAAATGAATTTGACAGCAAATTTCCAGCAATTCCACACATTTTGCTATGACTTATGGTAGGTTATTAATATTATATCTGAGTGAGATTGACTAACAAAATCATTGGGGCCCCCTGGAGGTCAGGGCCTCTGGGCACTTGCCCTGCATGCCCGGTCGATAATTCTGGCATGATTACTAAGTCTAAAAATCTGTCTAGACTAACTAATTTCCCAATCAAAAATATTTTAACGGTCATGAGCTAATTGAGTGACTGTCAGTGAGTGATATAACATGAGCAAAACTGCTGTAACCAAGTTTCGAAATTGCACCTTGTGTATTCTAACTCTCAACAGCAAATTGAGACTCCGACTGAGGTCCAAAAAATACTGTTTACTAAAGAGTATCGCTGACTAATCCTCTCCCACTGATAAAAAACCACTCAGTGGATGAAAGTCATCAGTAGGGATCTATCCAAACAAACTACCGTCTCTCTCTCTCAGCCCCACTGCTCAGAGGGATTTGGCTCCTTGGTGATTCAACCTGCTAACATATTTCTGCCAATTAAATTAGATATGTGCAAGGCAATATGTAAGATTACTCAGAAATGATGAATATATACAGTTAAAGTCGGAAGTTTACATACACTTAGGTTGGAGTCATTAAAACTCGTTGTTCAACCAATCCATAAATGTCTTGTTAACAAACTATAGTTTTGGCAAGTCGGTTTGTGCATGACACAAGTCATTTTTCCAACAATTGTTTACAGATTATTTCATTTATAATTCACTGTATCACAATTCTAGTGGGTCAGAAGTTTACATACACTAAGTTGACTGCGTCTTTAAACAGCTTGGAAAATCCCAGAAAATGATGTCATGGCTTTAGAAACTTCTGATAGGCTAATTGACATAATTTGAGTCAATTGGAGGTGTACCTGTGGATGTATTTCAAGGCCTACCTTCAAACTCACTGCATCTTAACTTGACATCATGGGAAAATCAAAAGATCAGCCAAAACCCCAGAAAAAAATTGTAGACCTCCACAAGTCTGGTTCATCCTTGGGAAAAATGTCCAAACGCCTGAAGGTACAACGTTCATCTGTACAAACAATAGTACGCAAGTATAAACACCATGGGACCACGGAGCCGTCATACCGCTCAGGAAGGAGATACGTTCTGTCTCCTAGAGATGAATGTACTTTGGTGTGAAAAGTGCAAATCAATCCCAGAACAGCAGCAAAGGACCCTGTGAAGATGCTGGAGGAAACAGGTACAAAAGTATATACAGTGCCTTGCGAAAGTATTCGGCCCCCTTGAACTTTGCGACCTTTTGCCACATTTCAGGCTTCAAACATAAAGATATAAAACTGTATGTTTTAGTGAAGAATCAACAACAAGTGGGACACAATCATGAAGTGGAACGACATTTATTGGATATTTCAAACTTTTTTAACAAATCAAAAACTGAAAAATTGGGCGTGCAAAATTATTCAGCCCCTTTACTTTCAGTGCAGCAAACTCTCTCCAGAAGTTCAGTGAGGATCTCTGAATGATCCAATGTTGACCTAAATGACTAATGATGATAAATACAATCCACCTGTGTGTAATCAAGTCTCCGTATAAATGCACCTGCACTGTGATAGTCTCAGAGGTCCGTTAAAAGCGCAGAGAGCATCATGAAGAACAAGGAACACACCAGGCAGGTCCGAGATACTGTTGTGAAGAAGTTTAAAGCCGGATTTGGATACAAAAAGATTTCCCAAGCTTTAAACATCCCAAGGAGCACTGTGCAAGCGATAATATTGAAATGGAAGGAGTATCAGACCACTGCAAATCTACCAAGACCTGGCCGTCCCTCTAAACTTTCAGCTCATACAAGGAGAATACTGATCAGAGATGCAGCCAAGAGGCCCATGATCACTCTGGATGAACTGCAGAGATCTACAGCTGAGGTGGGAGACTCTGTCCATAGGACAACAATCAGTCGTATATTGCACAAATCTGGCCTTTATGGAAGAGTGGCAAGAAGAAAGCCATTTCTTAAAGATATCCATAAAAAGTGTCATTTAAAGTTTGCCACAAGCCACCTGGGAGACACACCAAACATGTGGAAGAAGATGCTCTGCTCAGATGAAACCAAAATTGAACTTTTTGGCAACAATGCAAAACGTTATGTTTGGCGTAAAAGCAACACAGCTGAACACACCATCCCCACTGTCAAACATGGTGGTGGCAGCATCATGGTTTGGGCCTGCTTTTCTTCAGCAGGGACAGGGAAGATGGTTAAAATTGATGGGAAGATGGATGGAGCCAAATACAGGACCATTCTGGAAGAAAACCTGATGGAGTCTGCAAAAGACCTGAGACTGGGACGGAGATTTGTCTTCCAACAAGACAATGATCCAAAACATAAAGCAAAATCTACAATGGAATGGTTCAAAAATAAACATATCCAGGTGTTAGAATGGCCAAGTCAAAGTCCAGACCTGAATCCAATCGAGAATCTGTGGAAAGAACTGAAAACTGCTGTTCACAAATGCTCTCCATCCAACCTCACTGAGCTCGAGCTGTTTTGCAAGGAGGAATGGGAAAAAATGTCAGTCTCTCGATGTGCAAAACTGATAGAGACATACCCCAAGCGACTTACAGCTGTAATCGCAGCAAAAGGTGGCGCTACAAAGTATTAACTTAAGGGGGCTGAATAATTTTGCACGCCCAATTTTTCAGTTTTTGATTTGTTAAAAAAGTTTGAAATATCCAATAAATGTCGTTCCACTTCATGATTGTGTCCCACTTGTTGTTGATTCTTCACAAAAAAATACAGTTTTATATCTTTATGTTTGAAGTCTGAAATGTGGCAAAAGGTCGCAAAGTTCAAGGGGGCCGAATACTTTCGCAAGGCACTGTATATCCACAGTTAAACAAGTCCTATATCGACATAACCTGAAAGGCCACTCAGCAAGGAAGAAGCCACTGCTCCAAAACCACCATAAAAATGCCAGACTGCGGTTTGCAACTGCACATGGGGACAAAGATCGTACTTTTTGGAGAAATGTCCTCTGGTCTGATGAAACAAAAATAGAACTGTTTGGCCATAATGACAATCGTTATGTTGGGAGGAAAAAGGGGGATGCTTGCAAGCCGAAGAACACCATCCCAACTGTGAAGCACAGGCGTGGCAGCATCATGTTGTGGGGGTGCTTTGCTGCAGGAGGGACTGGTGCACTTCACAAAATAGACGGCATCATGAGGAGGGAAAATTGTGGATATATTGAAGCAACATCTCAAGACATCAGTCAGGAAGTCAAAGCTTGGTCGCAAATGGGTCTTCCAAGAGATCAATGACCCCAAGCATACTTCCAAAGTTGATGCAAAATGGCTTAAGGACAACAAAGTCAAAGTATTGGATCACAAAGCCCTGACCTCAATCCCATAGAAAATGTGTGGGCAGAACTGAAAAAGTGTGTACGATCAAGGTCTGCAAACCTGACTCAGTTACACCAGCTCTGTCAAGAGGAATGGGACAAAATTCACCCAACTTATTGTGGGAAGCTTGTGGAAGGCTCCCCGAAACGTTTGACCCAAGTTAAACAATTTAAAGGCAATGCTACTAAATACTAATCAAGTGTATGTAAACTTCTGAACCACTGGGAATGTGCTGAAATAAATAAAAGCTGAAATAAATCATTCTCTCTAATATTTCACATTCTTAAAATAAAGTAGTGATCCTAACTGACCTAAAACAGGGATTTTTGTACTCTGATTAAATGTCAGGAATTGTTTAAAACTGAGTTGAAATGTATTTGGCTAAGGTGTATGTAAACTTCCAACTTCAACTAAGTATTTGGGTAGACTTGCGATGCTGCCCAAGTATGGGCTATAGACTGGGTGAAGACACAGGGATTCACAGGAATATACTGTGTCTGCAGAGTGAACAGAAACAAACTCCATAAGCCTAATATCCACACTATCTGAAACAGGGACATGACTCTGTACGCTTTACTGTGAGCCCTCAATGAGCTGCCCAACTGTGTGTGTCTGAGTGTCTGTAGTAACCCAGTGGTGTGTACGTAAAGATCAACAGCCTGCATTCTCAAAGTCACTGGAGCCAGAGCACAGCCAGAGACATGACTCCTGGTGCTGTTGGGCTAGCTAGTGTTGCTCATAAAATCTCTTATCAGTCTGGCATTCTCAACTCATATCTGTTGCTGAGCTAAGGGTTGGGAAACTGACGGTATGCACCAAAGGCTGCTGTACTGATAGAGCCATATGCAGGGGTGGAATTGGGAGAAATCACCCCAGGAACTTACCACTGTCATATCCCCGGGCATTCAGCTTTGAAACATTGTAGCATCTTAAAATACTCCCCCGAGATTTTCACTTTGTGAACTCCATTCCCCCTGAGATTTTCACTTTGTGAACTCCATCCCCCCCGAGATTTTCACTTTGTGAACTCCATTCCCCCTGAGATTTTCACTTTGTGAACTCCATTCCCCCTGAGATTTTCACTTTGTGAACTCCATTCCCCCCGAGATTTTCACTTTGTGAACTCCATTCCCCCTGAGATTTTCACTTTGTGAACTCCATTCCCCCTGAGATTTTCACTTTGTGAACTCCATTCCCCCTGAGATTTTCACTTTGTGAACTCCATTCACACGTGTGTGACTTTGACGGCATTGACTTGGATCATGTCCACATAGATACAGGTGAGATCGGTCTCACTCCCAAAGACACAAAGCTAATTCATTTGGTTTTCTGCCTGATGCTGCCTCGCTCTGTTTGAGGGACATAGAGATTGTGACGAAATAGTGCCCTCCTGTGGAATAATTATGCACTTTAACTCAGGAACTATATTAATTAAAATGTAAAATCATTCATCATAGCTACATCATTGGAGCCCATCTGTCTTTGGGCTAATAAAGTTGATAACCACTGTATAAGACAAACTATAAAACACAGGCATTGGCAAATCCACCGTTTTCACTGGGACCAGGCAGAAAGAACAACCTATTTTTCATTTTTTTAATGAAGGAGAGCATTCTCTCTCAATCAACTATAAAACAATTGCAATTAAAAAACATTCTTTCAGTTAGAATATTTACATATTAACAAGTGGCTGTGCAAAATGTACAAGATATTAATAAGAAGTCATCTGCTTCAGGTTTTTCACTAAAAACAGTTCTCTGATAGAACATGGATAAAGGGAAAGATGCGTAACAGCTGCTAGGGGCTACAGTATTGAAAAATATGTACAGTCTGAAAGGTTTCATCAATACCATCCAAAAGCTTAACAACCAACCAATTAGTATGTGCGCTAAGAAATATAAAGAATATACATAAAGTGGGTGTATGCTTCTGACCGACTGCTTGATTAAAAAACGGATCGTTCGGGGGTGCATTCTGCATACCATATTCTGCATTCCATCCCACATCACCATGGCAGCTAGCAATGGCCTCCCTTCAATCATAAACGCTACCTATTGCCAACTTTGCATCAGTCTCACTTTTCATTGTTGCATCAATTAATTAATGTAAATTGTTTTACATTACTCTTCTGAAAAAAAAAATATATATATATATTGTATATCAATTTCTTCACACGGTCTACTGATAAAAACCTTCAATTTACCGACTGCTTCCATAGGATGTGTGTGTGTTTTCATGTATGCATATACATGTACAAATGTTAGCAACAGACATGCTGACAAAATAAATAATCATTATAAGTGATTAAAAACAAAGTCCAACACACAATCACCTGGGAAGAGATGCTAAAGCAGAAATCAAACAAGTCTAAAATCTCTGTGGAATATTGACTGATTGAGAAGGAGTTCTGTCATCAGAGGTGGAGAGTTAGAGATGTATGATTAATATGGCTTATTATGGCTGCAAGGCAGCTCGATGGAAGAGTAATACCAGTCAAATGAAAATAATCCTCAGTCAGTAAAAGAGCACTAGAATGAATGACTAGAAAATAGGAAAAATAAAACGTCTCCTCAACAAAATGCAAAGAGTCTCTGTATCGTCAGGTATTTGACGTTACTCCTGCAGGTTTATACATTTGTTGGTTAAACGTGTTTAAAAGTCCTCTAGCTGGGGATCTTTCTAAAGAACGTCTAATCATATATTGCATGAGGTTAAAGGATGGAAAAGCTAATGCATGTCCCTACTGCAAAACATGAGGATATTTCCAGACCCAAAGGAGACCTCACAAATAAGAGCATTTCCCCTCTAGGGGAGTGTATGGGAGGGGACCTGGTTGCCAGTAGCAGGTCTCTAACATGGAGAATGATTGAGGCCTCTAGTGGACAAAAGGCCGTATTAGCATAGGCAGCGCCATTGGGGGCATCCACCATTTTAATGTGGTCAACTAGGTGGGACTTCCAACTTTATTGGCAGATCTCTCCTGGTGACCTTGTTGAAGTCATGTCCAACTGGGTCATCAGGAGGGATCAGGCAATTGCGAAGAAGGCCAGAAGAGCTAGTCTGATAGGTCAGTCCCAACAACTCATTGTTTCACAGCTGCAACAGCCTGGTCTCTCTTGAGGAGGGAGTGTAGGGTTCAGCTGATTATTCATTTTCCAGGTGTCATTGGTCTCTCCTCTAGTCTAGGAGGTCATGATTCTAGGAGAGCACAGAGGAAGAGACGGTACCATCAAGGGTAGCTGGTCTATCTTGCCCTTTGAGGGAGGTGCTATTGGTTGTTCTTGTCTCTAGGGGAGGTGCTATAGGGAGTGGCTGGTCTCTGTGTTAGGGAGGTGCTATAGAGGGAGTGGCTGGTCTCTGTCTGTTAGGGAAGTGCTATAGGGAGTGGCTGGTCTCTGTCTGTTAGGGAGGTGCTATAGAGGGAGTGGCTGGTCTCTGTCTGTTAGGGAGGTGCTATAGAGGGAGTGGCTGGTCTCTGTCTGTTAGGGAAGTGCTATAGGGAGTGGCTGGTCTCTGTCTGTTAGGGAAGTGCTATAGGGAGTGGCTGGTCTCTGTCTGTTAGGGAGGTGCTATAGGGAGTGGCTGGTCTCTGTCTGTTAGGGAGGTGCTATAGGGAGTGGCTGGTCTCTGTGTTAGGGAGGTGCTATAGGGAGTGGCTGGTCTCTGTCTGTTAGGGAAGTGCTATAGGGAGTGGCTGGTCTCTGTCTGTTAGGGAGGTGCTATAGGGAGTGGCTGGTCTCTGTCTGTTAGGGAGGTGCTATAGAGGGAGTGGCTGGTCTCTGTCTGTTAGGGAGGTGCTAGAGGGAGTGGCTGGTCTCTGTCTGTTAGGGAAGTGCTATAGGGAGTGGCTGGTCTCTGTCTGTTAGGGAAGTGCTATAGGGAGTGGCTGGTCTCTGTCTGTTAGGGAGGTGCTATAGAGGGAGTGGCTGGTCTCTGTCTGTTAGGGAGGTGCTATAGGGAGTGGCTGGTCTCTGTCTGTTAGGGAGGTGAGTGACTTGGTTAGTCTCATTCATTTCTTGTCCCTTAGAAAAGCGTTATTGGGCATGTCCGGTCTCCCTGTGTTATTTGAGGAGGCCTTTATAGAGCAGGTGTGAGCGGCTGGTCTCCCTCTCATTTTCCAGACAGAAGAGCAGGTCCCTGAGGTTAACCCGGGTGATGCGCTGGCGCTGAGGCCTGGAGCCTCCGCTACTGTACCCACCTGACGGAGAGGGACCAGAGCACAAGTCCTGAAGAGAAAGAGGAGGAAGAAGGGGAGAGAGAGGTGGGGGAAGATAGAGGAAGTAAAGTCCATTTGATCTTCAAAAATAAAAATGTGTATGATAGGGTGCTATCATCTAAAAGCATTCTTTTCTTGGTTAATATCCATTAGGATACTGTCTCAGCCTCCAGTATTTATGCTGCAATAGTTTGTGTCGGGGGGCTAGAGACAGTCTGTTATATCTGGAGTATTTCTCCTGCCTTATCCAGTGTCCTGTGTGAATTAAAGTATATATTCTCTCTCTCTCCCCCCCTCTCTCTCCCTGAGCCCGAGGATCATGCCTCATGATTACCTGGCCTGATGACTCCTTGCTGTCCCCAGTCCACCTGGTCGTGCTGCTACTCCAGTTTCAACTGTTCTGCCTGCGGCTATGGAACCCTGACCTGTTCACCAGACGTGCTACCTTGTCCCAGACCTGCCGTTTTAAACTCTCTAGAGACAGCATTTACTCCTGAGGTGCTGACCTGTTGCACCCTATACAACCACTGTGATTATTATTATTAGACCCTGCTGGTCATCTATGAACATTTGAACATTTTGGCCATGTTCTGTTATAATCTTCACCCGGCACAGCCAGAAGAGGACTGGCCACCCCTCATAGCCTGGTTCGGGTTTCTGTACAGCACTTTATGACATCAGCTGATGTAAGAAGGGCTTTATAAATTAATGTAATTGATCAGGAGTCAATGATCTAGCCCAGAGTACTAGTCTATGTTTGGTTATGATACTCTACCTCAGCCCCGGTTCCGCTGACAGGGAAGTTCATTTTCCTTTTCTTCCTGGGGCCGATGGCTGCCAGGGCCGTCATGTTGGCCTCCTTCTGCCTGATCTGATTCAGTTCCTGCTGCTGCATCTAGACCACACACACACACACACACAGAGAGAGAGGGAACAGGCATTACAATACAAGACTACTTTGCCTGAAGACAGACACATGACCACACATACCGGCACCCACTATAAATGAACATATTGACACAAAGAGTATGAGAAACACTAAAATTCATTCACATACAGCATGTTACACACACCATGTATACAGCTACACCAGCCTGTACTCTTACCTCTTTAGCCTTCTGTTTAAGCCGAAGCTGCTCTGGGTCCTCTTGTCGTGATCGAGACTGGGGGAAGAAAGAGGCACAGTATTCAGTATCAACACTACTAGCACTTACAGTATATGACCACTAGATGGCATAAACAGCTATATACATTACTGCCTCTGGTGGAGAGTTAGTTACCTTAGCTGCCTTCATCAGGATCTCTCTCTCCTGCTCCTCCTTCCTCTGTTTCTCCATCTGATCCAGCTGCTCAAAGAACTTCAGCTGTGATCGCACATCACTCACCTGTTCACACTTATCATCCTCCTGAAGGAGAGCGAGAGAGAGATGGAGGGAGAGGGGAAAGATAAATAATGAATTACAAGGGTAAAATGGTTCAATCAGATATTATCACTGGCATCATCAAATTATTTCAGCACTTTTTGCAAAACTGTTGCAATGAGCACCAGTGAAGATCAAATACGAAATAAACTGGTTTTGACTAAATATATATACAACTTGAATAGCTCATGAAATAACTCTTCCACACAAACACCCACAGAAGCTGTGTTCATTCACCTTGAAGGTGATGCTTTTCTGCTGCGCCACCACCGTCAATTTCTCCAGCAGGTTCTGCAGTCGATGCTGTGTTGCATGGGACACGTAGCTGATCACCTCCGGCCCCAGGTCAGTCACCCCTAACCTCCCGCCTGTTACAACACAAGAGGACAGGAGATGTCATAGATTTTAGGTACAGAATGTGGGTGTGTGTATGTGTGTGTGTGTGTCTCACCTATCTCATGTACTCTCTGGGTTAGTGAAGAGGTGTAGAGGAAGGCCTCGTCTTTACAAGAGCGAGTCACCATGCCGACCAGCTCAGAGTTGGTTGCCAGAATGCGGGCACTCTCCTCTGATAGGTTGACTCCAGCCATAGAGGCCACGTCATTTATATCATCATCATCCCTGAGTGGAGGGAGAGAAACTGTTTATAAGGCCTCATTTTCACTTGAAGAATTCCAAAATCATCTGATTTGGACATGTATGTCTATGAGTGTGTGTGTGTGCGTCTATGAGTGTGTGTGTGTGTGTGTGTATGTGTTTACTTGAAGGTTCCTCCGCCTGCCTCCTTCTGCCTGTTCTTCAGTACTACAGAGAGCATAGACTGGGGCCCCAGTGGTACCTTGGCTCCTGGTGCTAGAGCCTGCTTCACTACAGGAACTGAGAGAGAGGGAAGAGACGGAGAGAGAGCGCAAGAAAGTGAGGGGGCAGTTACATAACAGAGACACTATATTTTTATTTAACCTCCTAACCCTTTCACATTGTATATCATAACTCAGTAATAAATAATTAACTTTTTCTTGGTAGAGTTGTTGTGAGCAGAAAAGAGAAGCGGACGTCAAGAGGAAGAGAAGAGAGGAAGAGGAAGAGAGATGGCGGAAGAACACATTTCACAGATGGAGAGCTTTCCACGGTTCCCTCAAAACCCCATCCATCAATACACTTGATCAATATAGCATGCAGTTATATACATATGTCACAAGGGGAAGTGTTTCAATATAGTCCTCGGTCAGTGAAGCCAGCAAGGCAAGCCAGGAGGACACTGGACACACATACACACCCACAGCAGCAGCACTTATCATATTACTGCCGTCTCCACTAGCTAATAGCAGCTGGCCACAGACAGAACCAGTACACTTCTTTCTATCTGTCGCCTTCGATCATGGACACTGCTAACTGGCATTGTTCACACTGTGTGTGTCTTTGTCCCAGAGCCTCACAGCCCAGTGGGAAAAATACCTCACACAGGAAAGATCCAATCCTGCACAGGTGTCGTATCACATTCTACAGTGATGGTATCAAAGCATTAAATAATACAATTAATCAGGTAATACAAAGTACTATTAGGCCCATAGTATATTTTATATTTTGTATAAATTATATTTCTATTAGAATGTTCATCTATGACGAGTACACAAACGCATGCATCAAACACACAGGCAAAATGCAGATAGAGTCGATGTCTGCGCCCCCAGCGGAAATCTAATTAGCATTGCCTCACAAGACACATCTGAAGGTCCCCCGTACCAGTTGAAAAAATGAATGGAAGGATACAGAGCATTCTGAAATATTCAGACCCCTGGACTTTTTCCACATTTTGTTACGTTACAGCCTTATTCTAAAATGGATTAAATGAATTGTTTTCCTCATCAATCTGTACACAATATCCCCCGTAATGGCAAAGCAAAAACCAAGCCATGAGGTCTAAGGAAGGGTCCGTAGAGCTCCGAGACAGGATTATGTCGAGGCACAGATATGGGGAAGGGTACCAAAACATTTCTGGTGAACTGAAGGTCACCAAGAACACAGTGGCCTCCATCATTCTTAAATGGAAGAAGTTTGGAACCACCAAGACTCTTCCTAGAGTTGGTCGCCTGGCCAAACTGAGCAATCAGGGGAGAAGGGCCTTGGTCAGGGAGGTGACCAAGAACCCGATGGTCACTCTGACAGTGCTCCAGAGTTCCTCTGTGGAGATGGAAGAACCTTCCAGAAGGACAACCATCTCCTCAATAAAAGTGAGTGGCCTAGCCGGAGACTGGACTTGAACCTGATCGAACATCTCTGGAGAGACCTAAAAATAGCTGTGCAGCGACGTTCCCCATCCAACCTAACAGAGCTTGAAAGGAATGGCAGAGAAGAATGGGAGAAACTCCTCAAATACAGGTGTGCCAAGCTTGTAGTGTCATACCCAAGAAGACTCAAGGCTGTAATCGCTGGCAAAGGTGCGTCAAAGTACTGAGTAAACAGTCTGAATACTTCTGAAAAAGACTAACGTAACAGAATGTGGAGAAAGTCGAGGGGTCTGAATACTTTTCAAATTTCTGAATACTCCCCCCACCCCCCCGGCTTCGACAGGGCTAAGATTGTAATGGGATAAGAAAGGACACAGAAAATACAAAACACACACACCTGTCTGAAGCTGTCTGACCACCTGCGGCTGCCCCATGATGATGTGACTGTGGGGCTGGCCTCGGAGCGTAACCATGGGTGACTGGGCCAGAGTCACCTGAGGCCTCCCCATTGCCCCCTGCTGCTGAGGCACCATCTACACACACAGAGACAGAGAGAGGCAGAGAGAGTGAGACCAGAGAGAGAGAGCGACCAGAGAGAGCGAGACCAGAGAGAGAAAACAGAGAGAGAGAAAACAGAGAGAGAAAGTGAGAGAGGCCAGAGAGAAAGAAAGAGTGCAGACCTGAACCTTACTGTGCAGGCTCGGGTATTTCCTTTTCACATAGTCCTTTCCAGCATGTTTCCGGCAACTATGGTGGACGCGTAACCAGGCGATACACTTGGGGTCATCCCTCAACATAACATACAGTCATATAGACTTCCCATTACATTAAAACAACAAGGCACCCTACCCATACAACAGAGGAAACACTGAGTGGAGTATCGTTAGGATATAGTATACCAGGCCAGGCTTGTTATGAGGTGTCTGGGCCAGGCTGATGACAGGAGACTGGTGCATGGTTCCCTTGGCCCCAGGGCTACTACTGTTGAGACGGGAGTTCTGTGCCGTGGACATGCCCCCCAGCACCGCAGCAGTCAAGGCCTTGGAGGGGGCGGCAGGCTGGGCGCCAGTGTGAGGCAGCTGGCTCTGCTGGATGAAGGCTGCCGAGTCAGGGGTCATTTGACGCAGTGCAGGAAGACTCCTCTGGAGATGGGGAGGAAGAGCACAAATCATTCTCTCATCTACAGTATATTGCATCGTTGGCCACTTGTATTTATTTGGGTGTATAGCTAGCTACATTAAAGAAGGGAAAAGCCATCAGTCTCACCTTGAGGAAAGGCACGAGATATGGCTGAGGAGAGGAGTTGAGCTCCCGGTATAACCGACTGGTGAAGTCCTCCGCTTCGATCTTACTCTCCTGTGGTGGTAGAAATACAGACAACATAGAAAGATCAAGTGATAAAAATAGTGAGAGTGAGTGCAAGAGACAGACAGATGGCCAGACAGATGGCCAAACAGACAGAAAGGTGTACCAGCAGGCTCTTGACTAACTCCTTGACGTTGGCTGTGGTCTCAGACGACTGCTTCCCGCTGGATGCCAGTTTGATCAGCGTGGACAGGAAGTTCTTACACTTCTTCACATTCTCCAGGATCTCCTAAACACACATATACACAAGTTAGGACTACTGCATGACTATTTAGGAGTAGATAAATGTCGGCAGGAGGGAGATGAGTGGTGTCTCACCATGGTAGAAACGACCGTGGGGGCGCCTGGTGTCCCAGGGGTCCCTGCTCTCTGGGTGACTGCTGCTGAGCAAGGCTGCACTGGAGCCTGACCTGAGGTGGCGGCCGCTCCACCCAGCATAATGGTGTTCTATAGGAGGTGGGAAAGAGGAAGCAGGGTATGAAATAAGACTAAGGGGGAGATTGAAGAGAATTGAAGAGGGGGATGAGTTGTGTACCTACCTGTTGTAGTACAGGAGGCCTCTGGAGGGTGGTGGTGGCCTGGACGGTGGTCTGGGCCGTGAAGCCCTGCTTAGTGATGGTGGGGGTCACCTGACGGGACATCATGGGCGTCCCTGGAGCCTGCAGGACAGAGGAGAGGACAAGGGTTCAGGGGTTCACACTGTGATCTCTCCATCACTGTAGGTAAGAGATGATTAGTGTGTGTGTGCACCTGTACAGAAGTGATCTGGACAGGGGGAGTGCTGGTGGGGGTAGCTGCCCGTGGGGTCATGGCGCTCTGGGACTGGGATTGCATCTGGGCCAGGGTCTGCTGGTGGATCATCAGAAGCTGCCCACTCTCACTGCGTACCAGCACCATGCCTACACAGGGCATGGAGGGGTCAGGGGTAAGAAGTCAAACAGGGGATATAGATCGACAGACAGACACTTACTTGCTAAATACAAATAACGTTACATATCTTAATAATAACTATGGAAACACTTTGTTTGGTTAGAAAATACAGTGTTGGCCACTCTTGGCAGAAAATGACCTTTTTTATTGTCACAACAACAACAAAAAACATTCAGCTCTCAGTGGAGAGTTTAACTAGAGCTAGCATTGTTAGCCAGAACCTGTGAGACATGCAACTCCCACAGAAAATGTGCCACATGCATGCAACTACATTACATGATGTGCTATGGTGTCAGCGTGCCTATTGATCAAATCAGTCCATTGTATGTGTGCCAGGGTAGCCTGTGTGTGATTTTACAGACGACACAAGTAGACAGAATCAATAGAACGTTCCCACAGGTCAATGTGCTCGTGGAGCATAAACAACTGACAGCAAAACACGCCCACATGCACAAGGAGTTTTGTCTAATGAACAAACCAAAGGTGCAGCAGCGATGGCAACTGTAGCTGATATGACATCTCAAATGTTAACGACAAGTTTGCAACAAAGTTTCTGTTTCACAGAGAGTGTTTTAAGCTGCCCGCAAAATACATTGTAGCCTCTCTCGACTGTGGCTAACTGACATAGGGTGAAGTCAGCTTTAGTGGGACACTTTTTGGTAGATTGCCATGTAGACAGTCAAAATCAGTGTACCCCTACTCAAGCAATGTTAATTTAAATTAATGAATGTCTTATCTACATTTTAATGATAAAACAAGTTAACCATGTATTATTCAGTGGATGCTACATCCCCTAAAACAAAACCAGAGCCCTACAATGCTAGTGGGACACTTTAGTAGATGAAGTGGGACACTATTTTCTCATTAAGAACACAGTGGCCCACTGGCACTTGTGAAATCATCAATTATACTTTGTAGAGGCTTATAGAAAGCACACCATCTGTATAAAAAAAATTAAGTTAAAGACAACCTTCGACTAGACCCTCTCAATGCCCTTGGAAAATGTATTTGGGAACACTCCAAGCTCTTGGTGAAAAATCTAACAGAGACATCACAGCTTTACCCCCCCCCCCCCCCAAAAAAAAACACTGTCCCTTTCAAAAATTGTGCCTCTTTTCTATCCTCTCTTTCTAATGTCACTGTCCTTTCTTTCCTTTCCTACTCTTGCTATTTCCCGCTAATTCTATCCATCATCATCCTATGCTGTTTATGTGCCAAATAGCGTCTAGAATCGATTTACAGATGTTAGGAGCAACTAAAAGAATATATTTCTATGTATTTTAGAATATCCAATGAGTGAATTTACATTTAAATTTGATGAAACATTTTATTTTGTGCATTTTAATAGCTGAAAAAGTCCCTGTCCCACTATCCAAACAGTGGGACACCACTATAAATCAGATTTTCATTAATATTATAACTATTTACGTGAATGTTTATTATATTTCAAAACACTACCAGTAAATATTAACTTTAACATGAAAAGCTAGATTGTTGAATTATAGTTGACAGAATGACAGGTTATATGTTTCCTATGTACAGCATGTTTCATCTGGTCTCTCCATCTGAGAAACCTGATTACACACAAACACCACAATGATGTCACACTCAGCAAAACCATGTTTTCATGCACAGAACACAGTCCCAGTTGGGACTGGGCTGCAAAATTATAGTACAGATACAGTACCCTCAAAGAAATGGCCCACTAATGCCGACTTCTCCCTAACTGGCTACTACTACGTCAAAACACCTGAGAATGAAAGTTACCTGGAGGGAGCTGAATGTTTTGGATGTTTGAAGCATTTTGTTGGGGTTGCGGAAGTCTCGGGGAGAACACCTGTGGCGCGATCGCCTTTATCCCACCAGGACAGGCTGCAATTGTCGATGGGATGGAGGTCCTCACATTTTGTAAAACCAGGCTTTTACCTACAACACTGGGGCTGGTCACTTCTGAAGTCGTTTGTGTGGTCGTTTTTGGAGACTCCAATGTGTTGATTTGCGCTTCTGAACTTGCAGGGTGGGCAACGTTGACAGATCGTATCAGAACCGTATTATTACTCCCGCTCTGCGCGGTGACTGTTCCGAGGGGTTGCATAGGCGGCCTCACGAGCGTGACAGTGGGCACACTGTTTAGAACAGACAGCTGAGACGATATCACAGTTGAATTGACAGCATTGTGCATAAGAGGTGTTTGAATGACTGTGCTGGAAGTTGAGGGTAAGACTACGTTTCCTTTGACTACGGAGCTCGGTCCGTTGTTGACAACCGCGACGGCGGGCACTGTGCTGCTTGCCGAGCTCACCAAAGCGGCAACACTTCCTGAATTATGAGAGTTTATCACAACGCTCCTTCCATTTAAAGTTTGCACACCAGCCGCCCCAGTTTTTCTGATCCCAGCTCCGTGATCGGGAACCTCCGTTATCACACCACTGACTGCCCCAGTCTTGCTCGGACTGTGCCCGGCTGTCATGCTCGATCCCACCGCCGTTGTCCCGACCGCAGCATACATGGTTGAACCCTGGGACCTCCTACTATTAATGACCCCCCCTGGCACGCCAGTCCCTACAAAATAGGAAACAGATGAGGGATGGGAATATCTATCAATTGAACATGTGTAGCTGTATAAGCAAGTTGTCAAAATGTGTGGCTAAAAGAGACAAAAACAGAAAAACAACGTGACCAGAATAAGCTAACGTTAACCAGTAATCTATTTTACCTGGTTTAGCAAGCTCTTGTGAAAGTCCCATTTCGCTGTCCTGGACATTGGAATTGCGACCTATAGCTGAGTTGTCAATGTGATTTGCTGCAGCCTGGACCCTAACTGAAGACTTTCCACGACCCGATCCAGTGAGCTCAGACTCCAAAGACCCAACTAGATCACTAACTACTTTCTCGTCCACCTCTGTGTTGAAGAAAACATCATCCAGTAAATCGGAGCCCGCCGCCATCTTTACTCGCTCGTGAGACGCCTGCACCGATTGGATACTCCGTCACTCACATCGGATTCCAGGGTGCTCTGATTGGTTATTGTTAGATTTACAGTTTGGGATGAATTGTTATAAATTACATTTAAGGAATCGCAGCAGGATGCGATATAGCACGGGCGAAAAAAATGGGACGACAGTACAGACAGGGTTGCATTTGGTAGTTGTGCGGCTAGCGTTGCCAAATGGAAACGAACCACACATCGATTATGTTACCTTGTTTTGTTACTATTTTGAATCATTATAGAGGAAATGCAGTGGGTTTCTTTGAGTTTTTATTCTCGACTCAAAATGGCTGCGTTGTTTTTCAGGCAGTCTGTCCTACAGCTGCTGTCACCGCCCGCACGAGGGCGCTGGTCGAGCGCTCGCTGCCGACTGTCAGAACTGGACAACCAGCTTCGTGCCCACTGACAAACACTGACACATATGCAGGACAATAGCATCTGTCATTGACTTTGTTTTACTGCGGACATGTAACGGTAGCCTATTCATACGTTAGAGATTGATGTACATGTGATATTTTAACTTTCACTTGGTATGCTGGTGCTAATGCGCTCGAGAGAGAATGTGTAGGCTAAATATAATTTTAATAAAGTTGAATAAAAACATTATAGGCCTATACAATTATCATATATTTCTTGGTTTCGGTCATATTGTAAATTTGTTTTTGATTAGCCTATTGATATTTAGCCTAGTTTATGGGCTACAATAAATATCACAGAACGAAATTGCATGAACTCGGCATATTTGCAACGACACTTAGCCAATATGCATATATGCCATCAATAACTGTTACATACAGAGTATAGTTGATTAAGTTCCAATTAACTTTTATAACTCTTCAGCAAATGCAATCCAACCATGACCCCTTGAGGCACAGGTGCACTTGTAAATGAGAAGGCGTGGCCCATGGCTCACCTTGGAGTGATGGTCCATAAATTCCCTCTAATGAGCCGCATATTACCTTGCTGTCATGTGAATCACATTTAAAATACAACGCAGAGATTAGGCTACTTGACGATTACTTGTTGCCATTAGTTCACCAGCCACCATGAGCGTCGGGACTCCTTATATCGGCAGTAAAATCGGCTTGATTTCCAAAGCTCTAAATCGGTATGAGGGCATTTTATACACCATCGATACCGTGAATTCGACAGTGGTGTTGACAAAAGGTAAATTATGCGAGCGGCCAAAGAGAGCATATCCACTCTCAGACAGCAGTTGTAGTCAAAGAAGACCTGTTTGCTCCTAAAATAAGGGATTGTGATCACATGTGGCATTACAAATAGATGATGGAGCCCATACTTTAAACACAGACAATGCGAGCAGTGGGATGTGAAAGTAAAGTTTCAATATGGTCACTTAGGCCTACCGTTGTATTTTACCGGATAGTTTGTGTGTACAGATGTCAATGGATTCCATAGTAACAACATCTGCGTTGGCCTGTCAATGACCTTCCATGATTGTTTTCTTGTTCATATGCAGTGAAGTCATTTGGATCAGAGGGCCGACCCACAGACAGGCCAACCCCTCCCAAAGACGACGTCTATGAGTACATCATATTCAGAGGAAGTGATATCAAAGACATCTCATTGTGTGAGCCTCCAAAATCCCACCATGGCCTGCCCCAGGACACTGCCATTGTGCAGGTAGGCAGGCTATGCCTCCCTCTCACTCTAAGCGACATTCTGCCTTCTCAACCATTAGCTTCGCCCAAGACTACCTAGTGTGAACTACAGTACTGACGCTGTGTTTTAGCGTTAAGAAACGCCAATCATCGCTTGCGATACTGCTTTTGAAACATATGGCCATTTCATCAAGGGAAAACGTCATTCAAATACTAAAGATACACTTACTGTAGCCGTTTTGCACAGATCGATACAGCTATGGGTGCCTCCATCCAACAAAACTACACTTCCACCACATTTCCAGAGTTGGCTTACACAAAGGTGTTTGGAACACGCTAATTAGCAAAGGTAGTCGCTTGTCTTCTGTTTTCCGTAAACAAACGCTGTAATATGGAGATATGTCAATTTGGGAACACTAGCCCTTGGGTGTTTATCAATTTAAACGTTTTACTTTTTAAAGTATTTATCGGTGTTGTGTAATGAAAGCTAAAGTCCTTCTGCTTCCAATACTGTACTGCAAGCGACACGTTATTGTTCAGATTGAGCATCGGGGATCTTAGTTAACAAAACTCCCCCTACAGAAAACGTCTTCCTCCAATGATTTGTGTAATGTAATTGAGTCATGATCAAGGGCTATGCCATGAGCCCGTCCATAATATCAGTGTTTCGAGTAATTTATTTATACATTTGCTGTATTCTTTCCTTTTTTTGGTGGGGTTCAGTCATCACTCAGCACCTCAGCGTCCTCCTATAATCCAACTCCAGGACCAATCAGTCCCTACAGGATCCCATCGTATAACCAGCTAGCAGCAAACTATCTGCTCAACCAGCAGTATGCTGCATCCCTTGGTTTGGGTGAGTCAGTGAATAAGACTGGGAACTGATGGAGATGATTCATGTTGCAACACTATTCATTTTAATGATAAAATCCATTATCGGGTGCTTGTTTCCAATGATGATATATAACCTCCCTCTTGGTCCTGTTCTACTCAGGTGGAACTCATGGCCCTCAAGTGAGAAGGGGTCCTATGGTGGAGCAGGCTGTCCAGACTGTGCCTCTAGATGAGACAGGGCAGAAGAAAGGTCAGAGTCTGTCTCAGGAGCAGCGCAGGGAGACCAGTAGGCCCATGCAGCGAGCTGCACGAGGGAGCCCACAGCCCCAGAGACGTTCTGGACCAGGCAGTAAGCAGACTGGGAGCAAGCTGGGATGAGCTGGTGGTACTTCAGGCTGATATGGGGGGGGGGCTCCTCTGTATTTACTTTATGCTTGTAAAATAAGGATAAAGAAATGCATTGTAGAATATGAAAAATAGAAAGGACCTGAATGTGTGTTCAGCTTTTGCATTGTAGAAGATGCACTACTTCCCATAGTATACATTGGCATAATGCCTGATTTTGAATTTAACTGATGTCATTTCACTTGTTTGCTCTGGTTAAGTTGTAGATGTAATAAAAAATGACCCCTTGTGGAAAAACATGCATTCATACTGTAAAACGGACTATGTATTGTGATTTGCAACTAGTTTTCTACCATCAGGTGGCTCCGATGTACAGCTTCGGCGTACAACTTCCCAAGCCAATGACGAGAACAGGCCACCACCAAGGAGGAGACAAGGTGACCCCCCCCCCCCTTTTTTTTTTAGCTCTTAGGCCAGGGACAAATCTAATTTGCTCTGGATGGTTGTATATTAAACCATTTTGTTATAGAATTTCTCATACCTTAGAATGAATGACTTATCATTCTTTCCATTTTTGTCCTGCAGGAGCTCGTAGGCCCAGGAATCGTAATCGGGGCCAGCTCCTTGTGAAGAGCTCCATGCCCAGCACCCTCAAGTTTGAGTCAGACTTCGACTTTGATTCTGCAAATGCCCAGTTCGACAAGGAAGCGCTAGAGCGGGAGATGCAGGACAAATTGAACATCAAAGGTTGGATGCATTAAAATAACCACATGTCCGTGACCAATGGGCCTTCGTGCTTTGTACTGTAGTTGCAGGAATGTGGCAATTTGACCATGACTGTGATCATGCATTAGGCAACCATTAGCTCATGATTTGGCCATCACTGATTGGGGAAATTAATGCAAGAAGGGGACTTATAACTCTGGTGGAAATGTATCCTACAAAAATATTATTTGGTATCATCTGCAAGCATTTCAGAACCATGATTTTGTTCATTGTTCATCCATGCTTGCATCTTCACTAGAAACACAGGATGAAGGGAAGGTGAAACCAGAAGTAGACACTGGTGAGAAGACAGTGGAGAGGGATCCATTTGGGCCCAAGTGCTACTATGACAAGGCCAAATCCTTCTTTGACAACATCTCCTCAGACCATAAATCCAGGTGACCATGTTTATTTTATAGATGTGCTCTGAAAGTGACTATGTATTGTGCTGTCAATTTCATGTGTCACAAAATGCTTATGAAGATCTGACTAATCTCTGTGCTTGTCTAATCATGTTACACTATGACCCAGACGCACTACCAGGGCAGAGGAGAGGAAGCTGAACGTTGAGACCTTTGGGGTTCCTGGTCGCTTCCTGAGGTTCCGTGGGGGCTACCGCGGCCGGCGAGGGCTAGGGTCCGCACAGCGCCGGCCCTCCCAGCGAACTGGGAGGCTGTGAGGGTCAAGTGAGTAAGGACGTATGTTTATTCAAAAGCCTGGATATATATTGCTTGCGATTTGAGTAACCAGGCAAGGCTAGTAATATATATATTTTTTTTTAACCCTGCAGGCCTCGTTTGATGCTTGGGTTACCTTGTGCATGAATTGCCACTGTGGTTGGTTGTGTATGTACTTTAGTTTTTGTAGTTAACCAAAATGTAACATTTTGCATTCCATTATTTTTCTCTGCCATCATGAAGTGTTTTGTAATGAGAATTTATTTTGACTCTTGGGACCCCACACCTGAATAACTATATGAGAAGTGAAATGCTTTGCTTTTTCTTTATTTTCTTTGAGCCTAAGGTACATTTTGGCTTTTGACATTGTTTTGAATTTGCTTGTGCTTTTCATCCTTTTCTGTATTTGGATAAATGGATGACATGCAAACTTCCTAAACTGTTCAAGGGATCAATTTGAAGGTGAAACTGGTGAGGGTAAAATACTTCATGATATTGTAAATATTACTTAATATAATTATACTTAACTTAATTAAAACAGACCATGTCTGCTAAAAATATTGAATTCCCATGTATTGGTTTGTTTTCTATCATTTTGAGAAAATAAGTGTTCAATTGTTACAACTCAAATAAACATGGGAAATTGCTTATTCACTTGTTCTCTGTTCAATGATACTAGGTGGATGTTGTAGTTTTTAAATGCAGATATTTTACATTGCAAGAATAAGGTAAAATCTTAAGATTGCATGTGATCCATTAGGGCACCAGTGTTTCTCAATCCATTCCATTGGGACTCCCAGGGTGGGAGCATTTTGTTATAGTCTTAACACCCAGTACCTTGAGCACTGGAGTCTACCAGCACTACCATCACCTACCTGATTCAACCAAACAATAGTCTGCTGATTAGTCAAATCAAGTGTTTATGCCGGACTAGAACAAAAATATGCAATCCTTGGGGGTCCCTCCAGAAATGGCTAGAGAAAAAATGAGAATTCATGTAAATGATGAGATTCCTGATGCAAAGGCACATGTTTGTTTTGTCATGACTGGTCAAAGTGTTCATGGTTTCTTTTGTTTCTCTGTTTCAATAGCTGTGACATATTCCTCGATTTCCTCTTGGACCAGAATCTATTTACAGTAGAAAATAAATAATTAGGGCAACATTATGTTGCACTATTACACAGGTGAGATCCTCTGGATTTGCTAAGATGTCATGATTTCAAACAGACCTTCATTGATTCATCCCGCTTCATAATGGCTAGCTCAATGTTCTTTCCCCCTGACTGGACAACCTGCGAACACAGGGTGCAAACTTTGATGGAGGAAAATCTGTGCTTTGTGTTCCAATCACTACATTGTCGCCGTCAAATGTTCTAAAGTGGTGTAAGCCTCACCTCAAGTAGCGCTCTGATGGCAAGCTTAATGGTGTCTGTATCGGACTCCATATCCTCTTTATAGTTCTCTAGAAACTCCCGAACAGTCTTGGCAGATCTTCCAATAGCGTTTGCCTATGTACACAACCACATTTTATTTTTCATGTTTTGAAGCATCTCATCAATGATTCAGATGTATGGGTCAGAAAAACACCCCTACCTTCCAGGCATGGTATGTTCCTGAGGGGTCTGTTTGGTACACATGGGGTGTTCCATTGAAATCAAACCCCACAATGAGGGAGGAGATGCCAAAGGGCCTTCGCCCATTGCTTTGGGTGTATCGCTGAAAGTCGGTATATATATATATATATATATAGAAATGACGTATCTGGATGGGTGGGCGGGTGGTACCTGTTTTATGCTGGAGATGTAGCGTGTGATGTACTCTACTGTTGCAGGGTCTTCTACTGTGAGCCTGTGACTCTGACACTCCACCCTGGCCCTGTTAACAATGATCCTGGCATCGGCAGTCAATCCTGCAGGCCATTGGATAAGGAGGAAGTATGTTACACCAATGAAACACCTCACCCAACTTGGTGTAAAATCAATTTGCTAAATTTCAGCAGTAACATTACATGTATCATTCAAAGTAGGCCTACAGTGCCTTAAGTATTTTATACCCTTGACTTTTGTCCACATTTTGTTAAAGTGGGATTAAAATGGGTTTAATTCAAATTTGTGAACTATACACAATACTAATGTCAGAGGAAGAAAAACACACAAATTAAACCAACATGATTAGATAAGTATTCAAGCCCCTGAGTCATTACATGTTAGAATCACCTTTGGCAGCGATTACAGCTGTGAGTCTTTCTGTGTAAGTAAGCGCTTTCCACACATGGATTGTGCAACATTTGGCTATTTTTTAAATCATTTTCTAAATACTTTAAGCTCTTTCATTGGTTGTTGATCATTGCTAAACAACTTTCAGGCCTTGCCATTGTTTTTAAAAACAAACTCCCCATTCCTTAATGATTACAAGCATACAAATCAAATCACATTTTATTTGTCACGTGCTGAAATGCTTACTTACAAGCCCTTAACAAACAATGCAGTTCAAGAAAGAGTTAAGAAAATATTTACTAAATAAACTAAAGTGGAAAAAAAACTAACAAGTAAATTACATAACGAGGCTATATACAGGGGGTATAGGTCCTGAGTAAATGTGCGGGGGTACAGGTTAGTCAAGGTAATTTGTAAAGTGACTCATAACAGTGTAATCACCACTGTTTGAAAATATGGAGATTGGCACTCCGTAATGCATTGGAGTTGCCCAAACATAACACTTTGTATTCAGGATGAAAAGTTAACTGCTTTCCCACATTTTTTGCAGCATTACTTTACTGCCTTGTTGCAAACAGGATGCATGTTTTGGAATATTTTTATTCTGTACAAGTGGCCTTTTCACTGTCAATTAAGTTAGTGTTGTGAAGTAACTACAATGTGAAATCCCTGAGCGGTTTCCTTCCTCTCTGGCAACTGAGTTAAGAAGGACGCCTGTATCTTTGTAGTTACTGGGTGTATTAATACACCATCCAAAGTGTAATTAATAACTTCATGCTCAAAGGGATATTCAATGTCTGTATTTTTTTTTTATACACATCTACCAATAGGTGCCCTTTGCGAGGCATTGGAAAACCTCCCTGGTCTTTGTGGTTGAATCTGTGTTTGAAATTCACTGCTTGACTGAGAGGCCTTACATATAATTATATGTGTGGGGGCACATAGATGAGGTAGACATACAAAAATAATGTTAAACACATTGCACAGAGTCCATGCAATTCATGTGACTTGTTATGTACATTTTTACCTCTGACCTTATTTAGGCTTGTCATTACAAAGGGGTTGAATACTTATTGAGAATAATTATTGTAAAAATTCTAAACATTATTACACTTTGACATTGGGGTATTGTGTGTAGGCCAGTGCCAAATCTCAATTTAATCCATTTTAAATTCAGGTTGTAACAGTGGAAAAAGTCAAGGGGTGTGAATACTTTTTGAAGGTACTCAAATGTTGATGACATAAATTATACCAGACATGGTAATTACATATTTTCAATCACCACTTGACACCGTCTGTGGTTTGGTGTGCACTATCCTATGTTTAAAATTTACCTGCAAAGGCCATGAAGATATTGTCATCCAAGGAGCAGATTTTGCGCACTGTCCTGTCTTCTTGGAGCTTGGCAACAGTTTTCTTCTCTACTCCTAGAACAACAACATGTTTTCCTCACACTCCAACCTGTAAAATAATTAGGCACAATTGATACAGTTACGCCAGTTGGAGCTCAATTTGGTTCCCACCATGCACTTCTCTTTGATAGGCTACATGGTGGCATGCTTGACCCAAAAGCCATTTCAATATTTAAAGGGGTAGTTCGTTTTCTAAGAAGCTATCTTTGTTTATTTTTAACAATTTTAATTTAAAACAATTACAGTAAGGTACTGTTACTCAGAAATGATTTGATATTGAGATTTAAAAAATGGAGCATTGGAACTTTAAGAACATAACGTGGTACTTACAGCAGTTGAACCTTTTTTGACCGCCTCCTGTGCGTAGTCCACCTGGAAGTGGCCATCAGGTGAGAACACTGTGATGGCACGATCGTAGCTCATCTTTCATTCAATTCACTTTTACATACAATATTATTTCTGTGTCCTTGGCTTGCCTACGCTCTGTAAACAAAAGTAAAAGTAATCAGACTGAAGGAAACAACCAAGCACGAGCTAGCGAGATACTATTGGGGCATGTATTTGCACGTATTTGCATATTTCCGTTAGGGAACGATGCCAACTCTGTAAAGTGCGGTTGTGCAATAACTAAATTCGCCCTTGCACTCCTTCTAAACAACGCAATTTGGCAAAAGGTAAAATCTATCAAACCTTGCCCACTCGGTTCGTAACAGATTCTAGTTTTGGGACAGAAAACTGTATTGGGAAAAATGAAAACATTTGCATAATGTCGGCCAAAATCCATCTTCTCCCACTGCCGGACACTAGGCTTCCTCATCACCATATTTAGTAGTGAGTTGAAACGCCAACCGGGTGCTTCACACTTACACATCCGGTGAAATATCTGTGTAATTGTTCTATCTGTGATGCTGTTCCATTCTATCTGTGATTCTGTGGAACAGCCATCGTCTGATTTATTGCGGCCATCAACCTGTCTCTATTTACGTTGGAGAGCGAGCGTAGTGAATCAAAAAACACCCATACCACCGTTTCTGGACTGATGTAAAACTGTATCTTGGCCTCAAATTGCATACAACCGTTGAAACTTTGTTTGACATATTATTTTACTACATTGATTCCACAATTGAACGTGAGTATGTCATAAATCTCTTTATTTTATTAGGATAATTTGTCATACCCAAATCAAAATTGATGAAGAAAAATCCCCTTTTCTTTTTTTTAAAGTCTGATTTGGAAAACTATTTAGAGTCATTAAAACGTATTCAAAACAAAATGTTTTTAAAAAGTATTCGATACATGTCTGTATTCGAATTGATATAATGTGGATTAGTTTTATTTTTAAATTAATTTCTTTGTGGAATCTCTTTGGCTGTTTTGTTTATGTTTTGCATGTTACTGTTAGTAAAACATTTTTTTTTTTTAAATACCGTTTCTAAACCCAGAGGCGCAACATTGCAAGACTTCCGGGTATAGCTTGTGAAACAGACCAGGGCCCAGATTCACAAAACCTTAAGAAGACATTTCATCTTAACTGCCATTTTTTCCTTAACAATAGATTGACAAAGAAAGTTAATCTTGGAAATGTTGTTAAGCTATTTAGCTTGTTTCTCATTTAGTAAAAGTTAAGAAGAAATTTGATTCTTGAAAATAACGTTTTTAGATTTCTTCTTAATTCCAAGATAGCTAAACCCTTGTCTTAAACTCAGGCAGTGAGAGAATAAGTGCATGAAAGCAATTGAACATGTTTCATTCACCCAAGAACATGTTTTAGAACAGTAATCCCAGTAGGAAATATATAGTATATAGTTAAGAAAAAAATGTCAGTTAACAAGAAATTGCTTCTTAAGGTTTTATGAATTTGGGCCCTGCACCTGCGAAATTCGGCGCGAAAGGACCCGATTTCGTGTTTTTACGAATTAGTTTAGCTATCCAACGTTGCCATGACATCGACTACAAGTGTGATGGGAGAAGGAGAAGCAGTTATTGGAGAAGCAGTTTTAGCAAAGATATAACTAAGCCAAGATAGTTCATCTGTGTCGTTCACAGTGGGCGTAAATGAAGCATTGTGAGCGGAGCAAGGAGATCGGAAAAGCTAAGTACTAGCTGGTGAAATCCTATTGTCGCGTTGTAGCATGTATTTGCATATTACCGTTAGGGCTCGACACGTCTGTGAAGTGCGCGTGTGTACAAACTAAATTAATTCCTTCTTAACAACGCGATATTTTACGACTTGTTCGTAACAGATTCTAGTTTTGGGAACAGAAAAAGGTATTGAGATCAGATGTCTCATGGATGAGAAATAATGTCGGCTCGGTTTCATCTAGTTCCACTCTCTCTCACTACCCGCGACTGGACTTCCATTCAATTCAATTCAAGGGGCTTTATTGGCATGGGGAACATGTGTTAACATTGCCAAAGCAAGCGAGGTAGATAATATACACAAGTGAAATAAACAATAAAAATTAACAGTAAACTCACTACCATATTTCGTGGTGAGAACGTTCTAAACGGATGCTTCCTTCAGCTTTATAGCCATGTGACGTGTCTGGGTTACCTCTTCTCTCTGTGGTCTTCTTACTGTACTGTCTTTGCCTCTATTACTGGGTTGTCTGGATATATCGTAAACATTTATGAAAACAAAAATTTGCTTTATGGTCTTAATTTAAGGTTAGGGTTATGTTTAAAATCACATTTTAAGAAAACAAATTGTAGAAATGGGCGGGGTTTAGGACTTTGTGGCTGTGGTAACTAGGGACGACCCTACTACTGTGAGAAAAAATCTACTGCAGCCTGCAGCCTATGTCTGGTTTATACCAAAAAATTACTGAGTGAGCGTCTCGATCAAAGCGAATCTTTTCATAGACATTATGGAACTCTCCATCTTTGCAACATCACCAAATGTAGAGTAAACTATCAATTTGCGTCCAGGAGAATATTGTTGTTTATTCGTAATTTATTTTCATTTTGGTGTAATCCAGGGGTTCACACACCCCTATGATTTTCATAAAATGGGAAACCTAACTATGTTATAGAGGGCAACTATGTTATAGAGGTCTGCGCGCTAGATATAAGCTACATATTACAATAAAAATAGGCTTTTCATTTTTTCCATTTCCTAATATCACAATGTCGGTTGCATTTTCATCGGCGCGCCCAAGGAGCAAAGGGGAGGTGACACAACAAACTATACAAAAGGTAATGCTATTTCTTTTTGCTCCATTACGTCGTCAAATATGACATATTTTGTCGACTTGAGAGCTTGCATAGTCAGTCAGTGTCAATGGTGGGAAAGTAGTGAACATCAGCACAGAGAAGGCAACTGGTACAGTAGAGCGAGGCAAACAGCGAGGGGATGATATGACACTATTAAAACAGATTGACATTACTCAAAGGCTACTTTTTGTTGTTGTTTCCGTTGCCCCCTAAAACTTCAGTGTGTCTTTCTATGTAAGCTTACATAACGGCTACTATGTTATGCGTTAAAACATCAATGTTGTCTACTAATAGAGCATAAACATCCTAGAAAAATATGCAAGTTTGTTCCGAGTCTGACTGAAATATTGCTTATTCTGGTGCATGCCCTTCATAGGATATTTGTGAACTGTTGCGAGTGATTTTTTTCTTGGATCAATATTGTTTCTTTTGAAAACCATACTCCAAATTGTTACCAAAAATAGCAAGCCGTGACAGAGACGTGAGAGTAGACTAGTGATAATTATTTGGACAGCCAATGAGTGGTAAGAGGCACGTGCACTCGATGAACGGATAGTCTGACATTGGCGACAGAGAGTGATTCATGGAAGGTGTGTGGATTACGGGACAGTTTTGAGCCTACGTGCAACATACTTGGACCTTTGTTAAACCTAGAGGGAATCAGGCAGGCATTGCATTAATTTAGGGTGGCTTTCAAATGTTTTAGGGCATCTGGAAGTATTTTAATCAAACACGGTTAGAGCGCTTAATTTGGATATGCGTACCGTAGTTAATAGAGGACAGCACAGGTTCTCCTTTCTAGTTCACTCTGTTTTTTTTTTGTCACTGATGACGGAATGTTATGATTGGCTGAAGATAATGAAAGACTTGAGTTGCAGGGAAAAAAAGAAACAATGGCTCCGTTCCACTGAAACCGTCTCTTCTGCGACGTTAATGATGCTCCAAGAAAAACATCCGACCCAGATAATTGTGTTGAGCAAGAAAGGGGGGGGGGAGTATTCAGGACAATTTATTATAGTGTAGTAACATTATAGTAAACTACTCTAACGTTTTTTTTTGGTAACACTTTACTTGACACCCAGTGTCATGACACAATCATAATATGTCATAATAGCTGACATAACTTGTCATAACCTGTCATAATATGGTCATGACCCATATATTTACACCTGTTGTGACATACACTATATATACAAAAGTATGTGGACACCCAGTGGATTCAGGTATTTCAGCCACACCTGTTGTTGACAGGTGTATAAAATCGAGCACATAGCCATGCAATCTCCATAGTCAAACAATGGCAGTAGAATGGCCTTACTGGAGAGCTCAGGGACTTTCAACCTGGCACCGTGATATGATGCCACCTTCCCAACATGTCAGTCCACCAATTTCTGCCCTGCTAGAGCTGCTCCAGCCAACTGTAAGTGCAGTTATTGTGAAGTGGAAACATCTAGGAGCATCAACAGCTCAGCCGCGAAGTGGTAGGTCACACAAGCTCACAGAATGGGTCTGCCGAGTGCAGAAGTGCATAGAATGTAGAAATTGTCTGTCCTCGGTTGCAACACTCACTACTGAGTTCCAAACTGCCTCTGGAAGCAATATCAGCCAAATAACTGTTAGTCGGGAGCTTCATGAAATGGGTTTCCATGGCCGAGCAGCTGCACACAAGCCTAAGATCACCATGCGCAATGCAAAACGTCTGCCGGAGTGGTGTAAAGCTCGCCACCATTGGACTCTGGAGCATCTGGAGTGATTAATCACTCTTCACCATCTGGCAGTCCGGCGAACAAATCTGGGTTTGGTGGACGCCAGGAGGACACTACCTCCCCCAATGCAACTGTAAAGCTTGGTGGATGAGGGATAATGGTCTGGGGCTGTTTTTCATGGTTCGTGCTAGGCCCCTTAGTTCCAGTGAAGGGAAATATTAATTCTACAGCATACAATGACATTCTAGCTGATTCTGTGCTTCAAACTTTGTGGCAACAGTTTGGGGAAGAACCTTTCCTGTTTCAGCATGACAATGCCCCCATGCCCAAAGCGAGGTCCATACATAAATGGTTTGTCGAAATCAATGTGGAAGAACTTAACTGGCCTGCACAGAGCCCTGACCTCAACCCCATCAAACACCTTTGGGATGAATTGGAACGCAGACTGCGAGCCAGGCCTAATTGCCCAACATCGGTGTCCGACCTCACTAATGCTCTTGTGGCTGAATGGAAACAAGTCCCCACAGTAATGTTCCAGCATCTAGTAGAAAGCCTTCCCAGAAGAGTGGAGGCTGTTATAGCTGCAAAGGGTGGGCCAACTCCATATTAATCCCCATGATTTTGGAATGAAATGTTCGACAAGTAGGTGTCCACGTACTTTTGGTCATGTAGTGTATATTGCGTTATCTTATGGCTGGTTCTGACACTGACATAAGAGTGTAGGTGTCATTTATTCAAATAATTTATTGGCAGGGAATAACATTTTCTTTGGTTTGAAAGTTTGTTTCTCAAATTCTATGTTACTTTGTGCTGTCATTTTGCCCGGAATAAAAAGTGTGCCTGTTCACAACACTCTGCTCTCCTGCACCTGACTTCACCTCCAATACACACTCCTAACATCTGCTCCTGCATTCATTCCAGTCACCTTATAGCAAGGTGCTCCATCATGCTGGAAAAGGCATTGTTCATCACCAAACTGTTCCTGGATGGTTGGGAGAAGTTGCTCCCGGAGGATGTGTTGGTACCATTCTTTACTCATCGCTGTGTTCTTAGGCAAAATTGTGAGTGAGCCCACTTCCTTGGCTGAGAAGCAACCCAACACATGAATGGTCTCATGATGCTTTGCTGTTGGCATGACACAGGACTGATGGTAGCGCTCACCTTGTCTTCTCCGGACAAGCTTTTTTCCGGATGCCCCAAACAATCGGAAAGGGGATTCATCAGAGAAAATGACTTTACCCCAGTCCTCAGCAGTCCAATCCCTGTACCTTTTGCAGAATATCAGTCTGTCCCTGATGTTTTTCCTGGAGAGAAGTGGCTTCTTTGCTGCCCTTCTTGACACTAGGCCATCCTACAAGTCTTTGCCTCACTGTGCGTGCAGATGCACTCACACCTGCCTGCTGCCATTCCTGAGCAAGCTCTGTACTGGTGGTGCCCCTATCCCGCAGCTGAATCAACTTTAGGAGACGGTCCTGGTGCTTGCTGGACTTTCTTGGGCGCCCTGAAGCCTTCTTCACATCAATTGAACCGTTCTCCTTGAAGTTCTTTATGATCCGATAAATTGTTGATTTAGGTGCAATCTTACTGACATCAATATCCTTGCATGTGAAGCCCTTTTTGTGCAAAGCAATGATGATGGCACTAGTTTCCTTGAAGGTAACCATGGTTGACATAGGAAGAACAATGATTCCAAGCACCACCCTCCCTTAGAAGCTTCCAGGGTGTTATTCAAACTCAATCAGCATGACAGAGTGATCTCCAGCCTTGTCGTCAACACTCACACCTGTGTTAACGAGAGAATCACTGACATGATGTCAGCTGGTCCTTTTGTGGCAGGGCTGAAATGCAGTGGAAATGTTTTTTTGGGATTAATTAATTAATTGCAATTCATCTGATCACTCTTCATAACATTCTGGAGTGTATGCAAATTGCCATCATACAAACTGAGGCAGCATACTGCGTGAAAATTAATATTTGTGTCATTCTCAAAACTTTTGGCCACTACTGTGTGTGTGTGTATGTATATATATATATATATATAATGTGTGTGTCATAACAGTGTTATGACCATATTATAACAGGTTATGCCAGCTGTTATGACATAACGTGTTATGACGCTGTGTGTCAAGTGAGGTGTTACCTTTTTTTTTTACCTCCCAAAGATGCTGGATGAAAATCACCATCTGATACAATATATAATGGATTACCAGAACAAAGGAAAAACAGCAGAATGCACACAGTAGGTGTCACATCTGTCTTCATAGGCCTACTGTTGTGCACATATGCATGTTATAGGTTACTGTATAGCAGATGTTTGCCTGGAAACTCGATGTTGAATTGCATTGAATTCCACTTTGGGCAGAAATTAGTGTTTGCATCAGGAAAGTTTCCTTTCCTGATGTTGAATTAAATTATTTTTTAACATACTTTACCGGTTGTCCGTGCGGTTGGTACTTTTGGCGGTAGGAATGTGAGACAATATATCCACAGGAAAGTATAATTAAATAAACTTTTCAAAGTTCTGATGAATGAATAAATTACTTTTTATTTTCGCATCAAATCGCCAGTTGGCAACCCATCCCTTATGGGATTAATTGACACATAAACAAACAATACAATAATTAACTGTGATAATTCAGTGATAATTGTTCTTCTGGGGTTTTCTGCTGTGCGCATCACATAAAAAGTGAACAAAATTAAAGATAAAAATCAATACATAATAATTAACAAGGTTATCCACACAGTAATTATATCCCTAGAGCAGTAAATAATATACATACATACAATTACATATATACATACACATACCTGTCACGCCTGTTTCCACTCCCCCTCCTTGGCTTGGGAGGCACTCATCCTACGTCAGGCCTCAGCCGGATCGTCAGGGATTTACGTCCAGCCGGCCCGTCAGGCTGCTATGCCTCAGACGGATCACTGGGTTCCCACGCCTCAGCGGGATCGGCAGGCTTTCACGCCCCAGCCGGATCGTCGGGCTCCTATGCCTCAGCTGGCTAGCCAGGCTCCCATGCCTCTCCCGAGAGAGAGAGAGATATTCGATCGGGTTCAAGTCCGGGCTGTGGCTGGGCCACTCAAGGACATTCAGCGACTTGTCCCAAAGCCACTCTTGCATTGTCTGCTTAGGGTTGTTGTGAACCTTCAACCCAGACTGATGTCCTGAGTGCTCTGGAGCAGGTTTTCATCAAGGATTTATCTGTACTTTGCTCCGTTCATCTTTCCCTCGATCTTGACTGGTCTCCCAGTCCCTGCCGCTGAAAATCTTGGTTTCATCAGACCAGAGAATCTTGTTTCTCATGATCTGAGGGTCCTTAAGGTGCCTTTTGGCAAACTCCAAGTGGGCTGTCATGTGCCTTTTACTGAGGAGTGGCTTCCGTCTGGCCACTCTACCATAAAGGCCTGATTGGTGGACTGCTGCAGAGATGGTTGTCCTTCTGGTTCTTAGTCACCTCCCTGACCAAGGCCCTTCTCCCCCTATTACTCAGTTTGGCCAGGCGGCCAGCTCCAAGAAGAGTCTTGATGGTTCCAAACTTCTTCCATTTAAGAATGATGGAGGCAACTGTGTTCTTGGGGACCCTCAATGCTGCAGAATTATTTTGGTACCCTTCCCCAGATCTGTGCCTTGACACAATCCTGTCTCGGAGCTCTATGGACAATTTCTCTGACATGCACTGTAAACTGTGGGACCTTATATAGACAGGTTTGTGCCTTTCCAAATCATGTCCAATCAATTGAAATTACCACAGGTGGTACCACAGTTTTAACGTCAACAGTGAAGAGGCGACTCCGGGATGCTGGCCTTCTAGGCAGAGTTCCTTTGTCCAGTGTCTGTGTTCTTTCACCCATCTTAATCTTTTATTTTTATTGGCCAGTCTGAGATATGGCTTTTTCTTTGCAACTCTGCCTAGAAGGCCAGCATCCCGGAGTCGCCTCTTCACTGTTAAAGTTGAGACTGGTGTTTTGCGGATACTATTTAATGAAGCTGCCAGTTGAGGACTTGTGAGGTGTCTGTTTCTCAAACTAGACACTCTAATGTACTTGTCCTCTTGCTCAGTTGTGCACCAGGGCTTCCCACTCCTCTTTCTATTCTGGTTAGAACCAGTTCTGTGAAGGGATTAGTACACAGCGTTGTACAAGATCTTCAGTTTCTTGGCAATTTCTCGCATGGAATAGCCTTCCTTTCTCAGAACAAGAATAGACTGATGAGTTTCAGAAGAAAGTTATTTGTTTCTGGCCATTTTGAGTCTGTAATCGAACCCACAAAAGCTGATGCTCCAGACATTCAACTAGTCTAAAGAAGGCCAGTTGTATTGCTTCTTTAATCAGAACAACAGATTTCAGCTGTGCTAACATAATTGCAAAAGTGTTTTCTAATGATCAATTAGCTTTTTAAAATGATAAACTAATGATAAGCTAACACAACGTGCCATTGGAACACAGGAGTGATGGTTGCTGATAATGAGCCTCTGTACGCCTATGTAGATATTCCATAAAAAATCTGCCGTTTCCAGCTACAATAGTCATTTACAACATTACCAATGTCTACACTGATTAATGTGATGCTATTTTAATGGACAAAAAATGTGCTTTTCTTTAAAAAACAAGGACATTTCTAAGTGACCCCAACCTTTTGAACGGTACAGTATGTAAATAAGGTATTTCTGTTTTCTATTTTAAATAAATGTTCAAACATTCTGAAAACCTGTTTTCATTTTCTCATTATTGGGTATTGTGTGTAGTTTGAAGATTATATATTTTTTGTGAATTAATTTAAGAATAAGGCTGTAATGTAACAAAATGTGGAAAAAGTCAAGGGGTCTGAATACTTTTCAAATGCACTGTACATATACACATACAGTTGAAGTTGGAAGTTTACATACACTTTAGCCAAATACATTTTATCTCAGTTTTTCACAATTCCTGACATTTAATCCTAGTAAAAAAATCCCTGTTTTAGGTCAGTTAGGATCACCACTTTATTTTATGAATGTGAAATGTCAGAATAATAGTAGAGAGAATGATTTATTTAAGTTTTTTTTCCATCACATTCCTTGTGGGTCAGAAGTTTACATACATTAAATTAATATTTGGTAGCATTGCCTTTAAATTGTTTAACTTAGGTCAAATGTTTAGGGTAGACTTCCACAAGCTTCCCACAATAAGTTGGGTGAATTTTGGCACATTCCTCCTGACAGAGCTGGTGTAACTGAGTCAGGTTTGTAGGCCTTTTTGCTCGCACATGCTCTTTCAGTTCTGCCCATACATTTTCTACAGGATGAGGTCAGGGCTTGACTTTGTTGTCCTTAAGCCATTTTCCACACTTTGAAAATATGCTTGGGGTCATTGTCCATTTGGAAGACCCATTTACGACCAAGCTTTAGCTTCCTGACTGATGTCTTGAGATGTTGCTTCAATATATCCACATAATTTTCCATCCTCATGATGCCATCTATTTTGTGAAGTGCACCAGTCCCTCCTGCAGCGAAGCACCCCCACAACATGATGCTGCCACCCCTGTGCTTTACAGTTGGGATGGTGTTCTTCGGCTTGCAAGCCTCCCCCTTTTTCCTCCAAACATAACGATTGTCATTATGGCCAAACAGTTCTATTTTTGTTTCATCAGACCAGAGGACATTTCTCCAAAAGCTATGATATTTGTCCCCATTTGCAGTTCTTTGTCCCCCAAACTGTAGTCTGGCTTTTTTTATGGTGGTTTTGGAGCAGTGGCTTCTTCCTTGCTGAGCGGCCTTTCAGGTTATGTCGATATAGGACTCGTTTTACTGTGGATATAGATACTTTTGTACCTGTTTCCTCCAGTATCTTCACAAGGTCCTTTGCTGTTGTTCTGGGATTGAATTGCACCAAAGTACGTTAATCTCTAGGAGACAGAACACGTCTCCTTCCTGAGCGGTATGACGGCTGCGTGGTCCTATGGTGTTTATACTTGCGTACTGTTGTTTGTACAGATGAATGTGGTACCTTCAGGCATTTGGAAATTGCTCCCAAGGATGAACCAGACTTGTGGAGGTTTACAATTTTTTTTCTGAGGTCTTGGCTGATTTCTTTTGATTTTCCCATGATGTCAAGCAAAGAGGCACTGAGTTTGAAGGTAGACCCTGAAATACATCCACAGGTACACCTCCAATTGACTCAAATGATGTAAATTAGCCTATCAGAAGCTTCTAAAGCCATGACATAATTTTCTGGAATTTTCCAAGCTGTTTAAAGGCACAGTCAACTTAGTATATGTAAACTCCTGACCCACTGGAATTGTGATACAGTGAAATAATCTGTCTGTAAACAATTGTTGGAAAAATTACTTGTGTCATGCACAAAGTATATGTTCTACCCGACTTGCCAAAACTATAGTTTGTTGACAAGCAATTTGTGGAGTGGTTGAAAAACGAGTTTTAATGACTCCAACTTAAGTGCATGTAAACTTCCGACTTCAACTGTACATACATGCGTTGGCGATTTTAGTATGTAAATCTTGGTGGGGGAAAAAAAAGAAGGTTGGATGCATGCGAGCAAAGCCACTCCACAATACAACACTAAACAATATAGGAATTGCACTCTAACTTTGACATTTTGGGCCCACAAACGGTTAGGGCCTACATAAAGCTGTCCCAACAGCAGTCCCAAAGTCTTACCACTGCTCCACCTGGCTATCAGTGGTGCCTTGTCTGGCAGCAAAACAGTTCAGTTCATTCAGCCTCATTTACTGCCATTAACAAGGGGCATATAAGCAGACAATGAAAGCTCTTACAATATTCTATGTTTACATTTCTCTAAAACAGGTTAAAGGCTACATGTGCACCACCAAGTCAGAACAGTAGGCGTAATTAAATTATTTGGGTGAGATGAGATGAGAGAGGCCTGTAATTTTCATCATAGGTACACTTCAACTATGACAGACAAAATGAGGGGGAAAAATCCAGAAAATCACATTGTAGGATTTTTAATTTATTTATTTGCAAATTTTGTCTGTCATAGTTGAAGTGTACCTATGAGGAAAATTACAGGCCTCTCATCTTTTTAAGTGGGAGAACTTGCACATTGGTGGCTGACTAAATACTTTTTTGCCCCACTGTACATACATACATACATACATACATACATACATACATAAATACATACATATACAGTACCAGTTAAAGGTTTGGACACACCTACTCATTCAAGGGTTTTTCTTTATTTTTATTATTTTCTAATTTGCAGAATAATAGTGAAAACATCAAAACTATTGAATAACACATGGAATCAGGTAGTAACCAAAAGTGTTAAATATTTTGATGACAGCTTTGCCCACTTTTGACAATCTCTCAACCAGCTTCATGAGGAATGCTTTTCCAACAGTCTGGAAGGAGTTTCTACATATGCTGAGCACTTGTTGGCTGCTTTTCCTTCACTCTGTAGTCCAGCTCATCCCAAACCATGTCAATTGGATTGAGGTCGGGTGATTGTGGAGGCCAGGTCATCTGATGCAGCACCATCACTCTACTTATTTGTCAAATAGCCCTTACACAGCCTGAAGGTGTGTTTTTGGTCACTAAGCGCAAACCAAAAATCTCAAATTTGTATTTCCACCAGTCAAATGTCCATTGCTCGTGTTTCTTGGCCCAGGCAGGTCTCTTCTTCGACCATGAAGGCCTGATTTACGCAGTCTCCTCTGAACAGTTGATGTTGAGATGTCTCTGTTACTTTTATTCTGTGAAGTATTTATTTGGGCTGCAATCTAATGAACTTATCCTCTGCAGCAGAGGTAACTCTGGGTCTTCCTTTCCTGTGGCGGTCCTCAGTTTCATAATGGCACTTGGTTTTTGCAACTGCACTTGAAAGTTCTTGACATTTTCCGAATTGACTTACCTTCATGTCTTAAAGTAATGGACTGTCGTTTCTCTTTGCTTATTTCAGCTGTTCTTGCCATAATATGGACTTGGTCTTTTACCAAAAAGGGCTATCTTCTGTATACCACCCCTACCTTGTCACAACACAACTGATTGTCTCAAATGCATTAACTTTTAACAAGGCACACCAGTTAATTGAAATGCATTACAGGTGACTACCACATAAAGCTGGTTGAGAGAATGCCAAGAGTGTGCAAAGTTGTCATCAAGGTAAAGGGTGCCTACTTTAAATATATTTTGATTTATTTAAAACTTTTTTGGTTAGTACATGATTCCATATGTGTTATTTAATAGTTTTGATGTCTTCACTATTATTCTACAATGTAGAAAATAAGAAAAATTAAGAAAAACCCTTGAATGAGTAGGTTTGTCCAAACTTTTTACTGGTACTGTACATATGTATACATATACTTACTGTACACGGTATACATACACATACATACATAACATCTACAGAAAAATTAAACAAGGCATTTGAACTGTCTATCATTTCAATAATGCGCAGAACCTTGTAAACACATGCAAGAGTTCAAGAAAGTATGCATGTTTCTGTAGATGTATGTTTATCTTGTACACATGCTTCAGGTGATAGAAATTTGAACGCCCTACCAGCGCTTTGAAAGTTGTGTAGTTATACTTTCCTGTGGATATATTGTCTCACATTCCTACAACCAAAAGGACCAACCGCGCGGACAAATGGTAAAGTACTTTAAAATGGTATTTTATTCAACATTCTGGCTTGTAGAGATCGTGAGAGGAAACTTTCCTGATTGAAACGCTCATTTCTACCCGACATAGAACGTAGTTCAACGTCAGGTTTCCAGTCAAAGCAGATGTATACTTGGATGAAGATGTTTTAAGCATGAAGATAGTATATCACAGGTTAATGATAGTCATTATGTTAAAGTCTTTCTGTGCTTTGATAGGTATCAGCAGATTCTTCACAGAAACCTGGTCTATCTGGCCACGATAGCAGATTCTAATCAGAACATGCAGTCACTGTTACCTGCGGTAAGTCTGCATGGAGTTACGCAATTTAGTCATTTTTTTCTCTCTCTCTCTCTCGTTATCTCTCAATTTCTCTCACCACACACCTCTCTTTTAATGTCTTTCTTCCTCCCTCACCCTTAGAGCTGCTATTTTTCTGTAACACAATTCTCGAGAGATGTAAATTCACATCTCTCCTCTCTTTCTTTTTTGCCAGCCTCCTACCCCTAACATGGGGAGTATGGGTCCTGGAGGGATGGGGCAGAACGGGGGCAGTGGGCCCATACACTCCCAGAGTAACCTCAACGACGCCATGACACCTGGCCTGCCCCCCCCCTCCATGATGCAGAGTCAGATGAGCAATGGTGAGACCCCCATCTCCACACACGAACACACACACACACCTCCATCCACACACACTCACACACCTTTGTCTGTACGTGTGTACGTGTGTACAATCTCACTGCTGGTTTCTCTGCTCAACTGACTGTCTGCTGCATTGTCTGTCTGTCTGCCCCTCCAATTCACCCCCCTATAGCTTGGCAGCATCTCGGATCTCAAGTCTTCTCATCTCTGCAGACATCATTTTATGGGTGCATATTGATAGTTTAAAGTGGCTTCTTATTCTAATATCTTCATAATCTTCTTCAGCTGCACTGATCCCTTAAGACAGGATAAATGGATGCAATTTGGCAGATGCTAACTGTGCATTTACTTTCACCTGGCCAGTTCTCTCATGGTATTGCACATTAAGGAATGGAAAAATGGAGAGGAAGCCACTTTAGACTATTGAGATGCACCTTTATGTATCCATACAGGTCTTTTTCCTCTTGTCAATCTGTCCCTCCTTGTTTCCACTAATTCTTCTCTCGTTAAGTGTCTCTGCATAATCTCAGCACCCCAAACCTCTTAATTTAGTCCTACACAAGCCTCCTGTGGTGTAGCGATGAACTGAATGTGGTTCGTTTCCGTGGTGCCTGTGGCCATGGTGGCATTACGTGTGCCTCAGGGTCCGGCTGCTTTGACTGCTCAGTGTGTTGTCAGGCCCCAGCCACGCTCCCATGCAGCAGCAGCAGCAGCATGCGGGTCAGACACAGCCGGCTGGGCCCTCCTCCACGTCCCTCAGCCTGCCGGCCAGCACCCACAGCTCAGCCTTGGGCTACAGCCACCCCGTGCCCCCCTCTTCCCAGGGCAGCATGATCCAGGGGCCTGGCCCAAGCCCAGGCTACGGTTCTTCCTCTTCTTCCTCCTCCCGCAGCAACCTCAACATGCAGTCCAACCCAGGTGAGCCAGGTGCAGAGGAACCAGAGACCAAGGACCAGTGGCATAGCAATACGCCATCAAAGCCAATGATATTCAATAATTGAAAACACAATTCCTTTGGAAATACATGATTTCTAATTTGGCTGTTCTATTTTGCTTGCCTCTAGTGAGTCTTGTTGCTAAGTACGTTACTAGTGAATGACGAGTCCATTCCTAGCTCAGGGAGTGTGATTGGCCAGCCCCCACTACAGTAAATGTCAGAGCTCTGGAGGGGAAGGGGGGATGATCAAGGAGAAAGGGAAGCTGAGAGGATGAACATTGGAGGATGAATCTTAGACTGAAAGATGTGAATCTGAGAGTGGAGTGTATTCTGGAGTTTGCGTGAGGTTGTAGTTTTGGCCTAGCTCTCAGCAGGGCAAAGAGAGGGAGGGAGCGATAGGGAGTTGTGCTCTCTCTGAGGATTCTAGAAAATTACGATTGTAATGATTTAGACAGGACACCAGTGAATGATTGACTGATCCAGGGAACCCTGAAGGTATTCCACCTCCACAACTCTTCCACATCGTTCTCTATAACCTCCCTTCTCTTCCCTAGCTTTGAGAAAACCTTTTCTAGTCTTTATACGCTTGAACTTCACAATCCATAACCTCTGAATATCGCATTGTCCCGTATGAACGACAAGAAGATCCAAACATATTCAGTTCATCAGACTGTTAGGCATCCCCTTCCTCCCTCTGGAGTCTAGTATCGTCCCCAATCCCAGTCACCACCCTGCTTCAGGCTCTCCTCTCCTGACCTCTAACCCCTGACATGCATCCCTGCAGCCCGCCCTCGTCTCCCTGGTTGTCAATGTGTATTTATCTCTGTTTTATGCACTGACCCCTCTCTGGCTTCTTTTGCATTTACTGCAGAGATTTACTCCCCCAATTTCTGTTCTGGTTATGAATGATGACGACAATAATGAAGACGATGATGATGTTGACATTGGGTGTGTGTGTTGATGTATAAGATCTCACCCTATAACGGCCCTTCCCCCCACCATCCTCTAGTCTCCATGATGCAGCAGCCTCATTACCCGTCGTCCCAGACTGGGGCCGGGCAGCAGCACTACCAGGGCCAACAGACTGCTATGGGCATGTTGGGGCAGAGCGGACAAGGCAACAGTATGGTGAGCCAGAGGCCCATGGGGACTTACCGACCCACACAGCAAGGTAGGGACCATGTCTTTCTCTGTGTTCCTACAGGCTGCTGCGTTTTGGTTAAGGGCTGCAGGGGCATGCTAAGTCTGCAGGGATGCATGTGGCTCACTGTGGTCTATCGGTGGAGAAGATGGCTGTATGGTTTTGGGTGTAGGTGATTACTTGTGAAAGATGTAGCCAAAGTGAATGCAAAGGACATGGATGTGGGGTGAAACTTTGAGATGTTAATAGTTAGCAGGCGTTTAGGAAGTGTGCGCCTAAAAAACAGACTATGATATGTAGGGTGGATGTAATCTGTCAATGATGCACGTACGTTACCATGGTATCGCAGGTGTGTAGCCTAGAGGATCTGACCTATGGTAATGGTCTGCCAATGACTTTAGGAAGAAGCAGACTGAAGATTTATGGCTGTTGTCACTTGGAGTCCCAGTCTCTGTAAATCACTTTACCCACGCTGTGTCAGCATGTGCCTAAAAATAGTCCCCCAACATCCCCTTGTTTGGTGTGGGATGTGGGCTAGACACGTTCCTCACAGAGACTCGTCAGTAGCTTGTCTGTACTGGATTTCTGAGACACTGTCTCCAGGGCAACAGAGGTCACTAGCCCTGGGTTGTATGTTGTGACTTACCCTGGTCTTATCCCAGCTTGTCCAGGTACAGTCACTGGGTCCTGTCTACATGGACTGTATTGTTCTGACTCCGAGTTGGGTTAAGTGACCAGCTCACAAGCCATCCTCTGATTGGTCGAATGATTGTTGCTTAGGCTCTTCTCTCGACTGTGTCTGGTGATATTGGGTATTGTATTGTCGGATATCACGCTTGGAGATTGTCTTTCTAACACTGTCAGACTTTTTTTGTGGCAAATTGTTGCCGGTGTGTAGTTTATCTCTGACAATGGATATTTATCAATGGGACATTTAAGCCTTTCTTTTGCCATGGAAGATGCTTTCTTCTCTAGCTGTTGACTGCTGTGATAATGGTCCTTTTGCATTACGTCAAAGGATCAATATGTTATAGAATATTTATATTTTGCGAGACTGTGAGTTTCTATCTTGCAGATATAACGATATTTCCAGCAATACATTTGGCAACAGAAAGAAATATATTTTTTTGAGTTGGTAGTTTGTGATGTAAAAGGAAGGAATGGCATCTGTAGTTTTTGCAGACCACCAACAACACCACCACCAACAACACCACCAATACCAACACCACCAATAACACCACCAACACCACTGCTTTCTCATGTGATTGACCCGCTCAGATTTCTGAAAACTTCCATCTCTGTCATTGATCTTTTCAGAAAGTAATATTTATTTTAATTCTCATAGGAATCTATAATTTTTCAGATCATGGTTTGGATAGGGCTGAATATTCTGAAATGAGAATGATTAGACTAAAATGGCAGCCAAAATCCTTCAGTTCTTTGATGCATTTTCTTCCCAACACAAACATTATCAATTCACATTTCAGATAGAGTAGGGAATAGCCATCCTTCGGAACAAAATAAGTGAAAACCAGAATACGTGGGTTTCAACAAAGAGACTTCAGTCTACTTACCGCCTCCTACACTATCATGTATTCAGTCTAATTCTACTTGAACTTCAGTCATTCAACCACAAAAAAGCTTCTCATGACATCATTAGCACCCATATGACGCCACTTCTCCTCTCTCTCACTCTCATACGCACAGACACACACTCATGCACATACTAATGCACGCAGGCACGCATTGTGCATCTCTCACTCTCGTGCCTCTCGTTCTCTCTCACACTCACACACATTATGCTATTCTATCCTCATGGGGAGCTATTTTCCCTAACCTTAACCCCAGCCCTAAACCTAACTAGAGTAACCACTTACTCTAATTGTAACCCTAACCGCTATTCTTAAAATAGCCTTTGTCTTCATGGGGATGTGGGAAATGTCCCCACAAGGAAGAATTGTCCTTGTTTTACCTTACTTGTAGGGACTTTGGGGGATTTAAGGATTCAACCCTAACTCCTAAACCTAATTATAATCCTAAACCTAACCCCTAAGCCTAAAATAGTCATTTTCCTTCTTGGGACTTGTGAAAGGTCCCCACATGTCTGAATTCTCCTTGTTTCATTATCCTTGTGAGGACTTCTGGTCCCCACAAAGATAGAAGAACCAACACACTTTTGTTTTACTATCCTTGTGGGGACCAAACAATTGAATAACAAATCCTATTTTACCTAACCCTTAAGCCCTAACCCTAACTCCTAAACCTAACTCCTAATTCTAACCCCCAAGCCTAAAATAGTAATTTTCCTTCATGGAACCAGTGAAATGTTCACACTGAATTTTCCTTGTTTACTATTCTTGTGAGGACTTCTGGTCCCCAGAAGGATAGTAAAACCAAACACACAGACACTCCCCTCCAACTCTCCAACTCCCAAAGTGTCCTGGCCCAGCCTCCTTTAGTCACCAACAGAGCCCCATTGGTCGGACCAGCTGATTAACCAATCCTGGTGTCGCCTGTCTTGCAGGATGTGCACTGCAGTACATGGGACAAGACGAGTTCTACGGAGAGCAGTATGGACACACTCAGAGCTCCAGTGAGCCCATAAACCAGCAGTATTACCCTGATGGTAATCATTCAGAGCCTTGACCCTCACACACACAACCACACCTTTCAGACATCTCAATCACACACACACATATACATGCCTTCCCGTCTGTGTTATCCCACTGCCCTGTCTTCAGCGCTGAACTCAATAAATCAATCCTCTGGCTTCTTGTCTTTTCTTTATCTTCTTGTGGGAGTTTAATGGGAGTCTTTTGTACGGTCATAATATGGATGGATTATGATTGTTATGGCAAAGTGCAGAGGTTGGTCCCAGAACTGTTACCTCCTGGTGTGTCTCTGTTAATAGTGTTCCCCTTTGGTGTACCTAAACTTGCAGTTGGTCCCAGAGATTTCCCAAAGCCCCAACTGATTGTAGGGTGTTTGTGTGTGCTTTGTTTAAATGTGAGTTTGAGTGTCCGAGGCACGGCAAATGTCTGTTTGTGCTCTTGTCATCTTATGGGTGCACACCTATGTATGTATAAGCTTTATGAACTGTGAGAGGACCAGGCTCTCTAGCATATGTGTGAGGATCCACATTGTTTATTATAGAGTTTAGGGTTTTGGCACGTGCTCATTCCTGCCCACTCCAGGTCATGGCGAGTACTCCTACCAACAGTCGTCCTATGGCGAACAGGGCTATGAGAGGCCCTTTGACGAGTCCTCACAGCACTACTACGAAGGAGGTATGTTCCCAAACCACATCAGACTCATGCCTAATAAGCATAAAGGTTGTGATAGTATTGTAGCTGCTAGCTATCTGCCACACTAGGCCTAATCTCAGACGCCCAGAAGTAAAATATAGCAGATGCTTGATTACTATTTATGTTATGTGCATCTGTCCACGAGGAACTACAGTCCGCTTAATACAAGTCTGAAGTCAATCTTGAAGTAGTTACATCCCTACTTCTGACCCCCAGGCAACTCCCAGTACAGTCAGCAGCAAGCCCAGTACCAGCATGGCTCAGGTCAGCAGCAGCCCTTCAGCCAACAACAGTACCCCTCACAGCAGGGCTACAGCACACAGCAACAGGGCTATGGTAAGGAACACACACACAGGTGCGCACTTGCCTATGTTTTGCTATGGACATGTTGATGCAGATGGTTGGGAATTGAACATTAAATCAGTAAATTGTTATTTTGAGAAGATGATTGTTTTACTGTTACATCTGTCAGAGTGATTGAATACTTGGTTGATTGACTGATTTGGTCTCCAGGTCCAGGTCAGGGTGCGTCGTCCCATTACTCCCAGTACCAGCAGGGTCAGGGCCAGCAGTATAGCTCCTACCGCTCCTCCCAGGCTGCCCCTGGGGCACAGACACAGAGGCCCTACGCTTACGAACAGGTACAGCTACAGCTACCCCTGACCCCACGTTTTGAGGAGGACGGTGCTGTCCAACCAAACATTGGGTAAATTGGGCAACTCACACCGCAAATTACCACAATGGCGATGCCCATGGGTTGCTTTTAATCATGAGAAAGTATTAATGATCGAAAGTATTCCCCATCTCATGCTGACCTGAAATGACTAAAGATTTGTGCTTTCTTTTCTACCTCCCACTCCCTTAGGGTCAATATGGAAACTACCAGCAATAAGGCACCACCTCCTGGGCAAACTGGTGGACAGGTTAGGCAAGGGAACAGTTCTGTGAATGCCCCTTAACAGTCATGTGTAAACCAGTCTGAGTAAATGAGTTAGATTAAGCTCTGAATCCTTTTAGTTTGCTGAGAGACAGATTAGAAGGCTAGAATATCAGCTCCATTGTCCGCTTGTTCACTATTTTCTAGCTAAGTAGAGGTTAACTGGTTCAGGAGATCCTGTATGAAGCACCTCTCATCTCTGCTTTCTCTCCTCACCCTCTATAAGAGGCTTTGAATTAGGGGGGTATCTGGTAACAAATCGGGGCATCCTCAATAGTATTATTATATAAACATGGGCACTATATGTGTTTTAAACTCATGTGAAATTTTAAACCTGCCTCTAAATGTCTTCCTTCCTTGGTCTGTGACCTCTATCAGCCTCTACCTGGCTCCTCATATCCTCCCTTTCTGTCTTTGTCTTTCACAGGGTGCACAATACAAGTGCTATCCTCTCTTTAAGAATGTAATTGGAAATGTGCCAATTAGGTTGTTCACATTTACATAAGATTGATCTAATATAATACATTCAGCATCTATTATTCATTGTAGAGAATAACTTAGAGTTGAGTCTTGATAAGTGTACTTTGATTAAGGTGAAAATGGGGCTTGTCGGTGGTGTTCAACCTGTCTTCAGGTTGTGTTTTTTTAAATCTGTGAAGTTGTGTAGGTCAGTGTGTGGTGTGACCGACTGTTTTGTGTTAACACTCTCTTTGTGTAAGAAGAACCAATGTTTTAGTAAGGTAATAGACACAATAGCTGGTGAATTGACAAGTGTGCATCAACTACACTACATTGCCAAAAGTATGTGGACACCTGCTCATCGAACAGACTGCCAGATGGTGAAGCGTGATTCATCACTCCAGAGAACGTGTTTCCACTGCTCCAGAGTCCAATGGCGGTGAACTTTATACCACTCCAGCCGACGCTTTGCATTGCACATGTTGATCTTAGGCTTGTGTGCGGCTGCTCGACCATGGAAACCAATTTCATGAAGCTCCCGATGAACAGTTATTGTGCTGACGTTGCTTCCAGAGGCAGTTTGGAACTCAGTAGTGAAGTGTTGCTCGACTTTATACACCTGTCAGCAACGGGTGTGGCTAAAATAGCTGAATCCACTAATTTGATGGGGTCCACATACTTTTGTATATATAGTGTATCAACACCATCATAATCTCATCACATAATACAGTATGGAAAATCCATGTCCATGATCAACCCCTTTTGTTCATTCTTAAATTTGGTCTGATTGCCTTTCTATTTTTTAACTAAGTGTTTTTTTAAATTAGGCTAAATCATTTAACTTTTATATGGTATATTGGAACTTTTTCCATCCTATATTTATTTATCAATATACAATTAATTTTATTTAATTATCAGATGTTTCAGTATTTATTATTCTGTTTCTTTCTCTGTAATGCACTTTTATTTATCATAGTGTCATTCAAGTTGTTTCTAAGAAATGATTTCCAAACAGAAGAATGTGTTTGGCAATCGGTACAACACCTTTTCAATACGAGCAATACAGTCAGTCATTGGAGCAGAGTGATATTATCAGTAGGCTTGTAATTAGATTTTCTGTGTGCTACCACACATTTTTGAGTCTATAGCCTATTAGAGTACAAAAATGAAAGTCTTTATTAGCCTTGTGTCTTGTTGAATACATAACCCAAAGTATTATTGTTGCCAATTGGGTTTGGATTTTGCTTCAACTGTCTTAGCCCATATGAATGGATTTTTCATTTAAAAAAATTACGTTCTTACGAAATTGATGTAGTCATAGCCTATGTCTGTGAGTGCATATGACATACTGACATATTTGGTTTGCCAAAGTTTGCCATTTGTCTTGCTCAATTGACTATATTTGACGTGATCATAGATCAAGTTCGGGGTAAGGCCTTAGTGTTTTAGAAGACAATTGTCAAATCAGTTTGTCACACAAACACATTGCCTTATTATTTATTGACAAAGTACAATAAAGAGATTTTGTAAAAAGATTTTGTGGTGGTTTTTATTTACCTCAAAAGATTTTATCATTTTTGAAAATCATGGTATGCTTTGTTGTATAGGCCACCATTAATATATCCTCTGTAATAATCGTAGTAATGTCAGACTAGAACTCTCCTATATGGTGCTGAAATGATATGAATCTCATAAGGGGACAGCACAAGTCATTACACCTGGAAGTTGCCATAACTTACCAAGACAGTGGGAATATCTGGCTGTCAAACAGCTCACCTGTATGTTAAATTAACTATACAGTGACAATCATAGGCTTCTTTTAATTGCATAATAATGTATTATTATCCCTAGCCGTGTCCTCAGAGCATGTGCAGACCAGCTGGCTAGAGTGTTTCCAGACCTATTCAATCTCTCCCTATCCCAGTCTGCTGTCCCCACTTGCTTCAAGATGTCCACCATTGTCCCTTTACCCAAGAAAGCAAAGGTAACTGAACTAAATGACTATCGCCCCGTAGCACTCACTTATGTCATCATGAAGTGCTTTGAGAGGCTAGGTAAGGATCATATCACCTCCACATTACCTGATACTCTAGACCCACTTAAATTTGCATACCGCCCCAATAGATCCACAGACAATACAATTGCAGTCACACTGCCCTATCTCATCTGGACAAGAGTAGTCCCTGTGAATAGTCCCTGCGAATAACATCTAATAGTCCCCGTGATATGCAACTGTTCAGAGAAGTCAGGAACCAATACACACAGTCAGACAGGAAAGCAAAGGCTAGCTTTTTCAAAGAGAAATTTGCATCCTGTAGCTCTAACTCCAAAAAGTTTTGGGACACTGTAAAGTCAATGGAAAACAAGAGCACCTCCTCCCAGCTGCCCACTGCTCTGAGGCTAGGTAACACGGTCACCACCGATAAATCCATGATAATCTAACATTTCAATAAGCATTTTTCTACGGCTGACCATGCTTTCCTCCTGGTTACCCCAGCCAACAGCTCCGTCCCCCCCGCAGCTACTTGCCCGAGCCTCCCCAGCTTCTCCTTCACCCAAATCCAGATTGCAGATGTTCTGAAAGAGCTGAAAAACCTGGACCCGTACAAATCAACTGGGCTAGACAATCTGGACCCTCTATTTCTAAAACTATCCACTGCCATTGTTGCAACCCCTATTACCAGTCTGTTAAACCTCTCTTTCGTATCGTCCGAAATCCCTAAAGATTGGAAAGCTGCCGCGGTCATCCCCCTCTTCAAAGGGGGTGACACTCTAGACCCAAACTGTTATAGACCTATATCCATCCTGCCCTGCTTCTCTAAAGTCTTTCGAAAGCCAAGTTAATAAACAGATCACTGCCCATTTCGAATCCCACCGTACCTTCTCCGCTGTGCAATCCGGTTTCCGAGCTGGTCACGGGTGCACCTCAACCACGCTCAAGGTCCTAAACGATATCTTAACCGCCATCGATAAGAAACATTACTGTGCAGCCGTATTCATTGATCTGGCCAAGGCTTTAGACTCTGTCAATCACCACATCCTCATCGGCAGACTCGACACCCTTGGTTTCTCAAATGATTGCCTCGCCTGGTTCACCAACTACTTCTCTGACAGAGTTCAGTGTGTCAAATCGGAGGGTCTGCTGTCCGGACCTCTGGCAGTCTCTATGGGGGTGCTTTACAAAATAGCCTCCAATACCCTACTCAACAAATTGGATGCAGTCTATCAAGGTGCAATCCGTTTTGTCACCAAAGCCCCATATACTACCCACCATTGCGACCTGTACGCTCTCGTTGGCTGGCCCTCGCTTCATACTCGTCGCCAAACCCACTGGCTCCATGTCATCTACAAGTCCCTGCTAGGTAAAGTCCCCCCTTATCTCAGCTCGCTGGTCACCATAGCATCACCCACCTGTAGCACGCGCTCCAGCAGGTATATCTCTCTGGCCACCCCCAAAACCAATTATTTCTTTGGCCGCCTCTCCTTCCAGTTCTCTGCTGCCAATGACTGGAATGAACTACAAAAATCTCTGAAACTGGAAACACTTATCTCCCTCACTAGCTTTAAACACCAACTGTCAGAGCAGCTCACAGATTACTGCACCTGTACATAGCCCACCTATAATTTATCCCAAACAACTACCTCTTTCCCTACTGTATTTATTTTATTTATTTATTTATTTTGCTCCTTTGCACCTCATTATTTTTCTTCCACTGCAAATCTACCATTCCAGTGTTTTACTTGCTATATTGTATTTACTTTGCCACCATGGCCTTTTTTATTTTTTTACTTTCCCTCCCTTATCTCACCTCATTTGCTCTCATCGTATATAGACTTGTTTATACTATATTATTGACTGTATGTTTGTTTTACTCCATGTGTAACTCTGTGTCGTTGTATGTGTCGAACTGCTTTGCTTTATCTTGGCCAGGTCGCAATTGTAAATGAGAACTTGTTCTCAACTTGCCTACCTGGTTAAATAAAGGTGAAATAAAATAAATAAATAAACATTGAAGAATCTCAAATATAAAATGTATATTTTTTGACAGGTACTGTATATATATAACCAATTATGAATGTTTAGCTGCTTGTTCAGCTTCGATTTATTTTACTGTTTTAATACGTAAAATAAATCGACTTTCCGCTAGTTTTGTATCCGTATTGTATTATTTATGAAGAAGCAATGTGTAGACCCATCGCTGTGATTTGCTGTGCTTTTTGACCCTCCGTAGGTCCCGTAGGTAGATCTCGTTGAAGATGACATTCAAAATAGGTACCGTGTAGCTCATTTGATCTAAAAGCTACATATTACTTAGAGTTGCAGATGGCGATGTTATGTGTAAACTCTAGATAGATTATTGTTGTCATTTGTTATCGTTTTAATTAGCTATTCGGTTTATTGACGGTGATTTCGTTAACTAGCAATAGTAGCTAACATTAGCTTGCAGGCTACAGCTGGTCTAACGCAGGGTTTTCTGGGTGCACGTTTTGGTTTTTGCCCTAGCTCATCACAGCTGATTCAAATAATCAAAGATTGAAGATGGGTTGGTTATTTGAATCAGCTTTGTAGTGCTAGGGCAAAAAAAACTAAACGGTGCCCAGGACAGAGTTTGGGATACCCTGCTTTAACGAAACGAGGTCAGGGCTACACTGGCTGTCTCACTACAAAATAACTACGGTCTATGCTCTGAGATTACATTTGATTATTTTGCAATGTTAACTACATTGACCAAATTTCAAAGCCGAAGATGGTTTGTCCAAGAGATAAGTCGACTATTTGCACAAGTTTGCGTTAGGCACGAGTTCATTGGCAGCTTGTTGCTAGGGCTCAAAAGCAACTTGGCAGCACAGAGGAAAACAACTGGAATCATGAATGTCAGCACGTCCTGTGCATTGTGCGCCAAACCTCGAATTTCTAAAAAGAAAGAACTTTCAGAAAAGAAACTGGTATGTCATGATATAATAGGCAGATGGCTATCTCATATCCTCTGTCCTCATCACACTAGCCAAGCACACGTTGGTTTGTTTATATTTGCAATACCCAAGTTAGCTAGTTTGTTTAGATTGCTTGTTTTCTTGGTCTTCTGCTTGTTTTCTTGGTCATCTGCTCTATCATGCACTCACACATGGATAAGTAGATATTGATGACACTATGAGTTAAGATGAAACATTGGTGCTATGCCAGTCCAGTGTGATATGAGTTTAGACCAATGACTTGTGTATATAGACTGCAGGTGGCTAGTTAACGAAGCTTATGTTAATGTTCACTTTGGGTCTCTCTCTCTCTGTTGCTCAGACTCGCCACTTTGTGGACCACCGCAATGTAAAGCTAGTGGCTGGAGCAGGTGGAAAAGGGGCCTGCACCTTCCACAGTGAGCCCCGGAAAGAGTGGGGTGGACCAGATGGAGGGAATGGAGGAGATGGTGGGAACATAATCATCAAAGGTGTGTCAGACACACCGTCACACTCAAGTGTTGCACTGTTCCCAAACAGAATTGTTTATTAGAGGTCGACCGATTATGATTTTTCAACGCCAATACCGATTATTGGAGGACCAAAAAAGCAGATACCGATTAATCGGCCAATCTTTTTATTATTTACATTTTTTTATTTTTTTTATAATAATGACAATTACAACAATACTGAATGAACATTTATTTTAACTTAATATAATATATTGATAATCAATTTAGCCTCAAATAAATAATGAAACATGTTCAATTTGGTTTAAATAATGCAAAAACAAAGTGTTGGAGAAGTAAAAGTGCAGTATGTGCCATGTAAAGAAGCTAACGTTTGAGTTCCTTGCTCAGAACATGAGAACATATGAAAGTTGGTGGTTCCTTTTAACATGAGACTTCAATATTCCAAGGTAAGTTTTTTTTTTTTTTTTATGTTGTAGTTAATATAGTATTTATAGGACTATTTCTCTCTATACCATTTGTATTTCATATACCTTTGACTATTGGATGTTCTTATAGGCATTATAGTATTGCCAGTGTAACAGTATAGCTTCCGTCGCTGTCCTCGCCGCTATCTGGGCTCGAACCAGGAACACATCGACCACAGCCACACTCAAAGCAGCGTTACCCATCGCTCCACAAAAGCTGCGGCACTTGCAGAGCAAGGGGAATAACTACTCCAAGTCTCAGAGCGAGTGACGTTTGAAACGCTATTAGCGCGCACCCCGCTAACTAGCTAGCTATTTCACATCGGTTACACCAGCCATTAGGTTGATAGGCTTGAAGAGCTGCTGGAAAAACGCACGAAAGTGCTGTTTGAATGAATGCTTACGAGCCTGCTGCTGCCTACCATCGCTCAGTCAGACTGCTCTATCAAATCACAGACTTAGTTATAACATAACACACAGAAATACGAGCCTTAGGTCATTAATATGGTTGAATCCAGAAACTATCATCGAAAACAAAACGTTTATTCTTTCAGTGAAATACGTAAGCGTTTGGTATTTTATCTAACGGGTGGCATCCCTAAGTCTAAATATTCTTGTTACATTGCACAACCTTCAATGTTATGTCATAATTACGTAAAATTCTGGCAAATTAGTTCGCAATGAGCCAGGCTGCCCAAACTGTTGCATATACCCTGACTCTGCGTGCAATGAACGCAAGAGAAGTGACACAATTTCAACTGGTTAATATTGCCTGCTAACCTGGATTTCTTTTAGCCAAATATGCAGGTTTAAAAATATATACTTCTGTGTGTTGATTTTAAGAAAGGCATTGGTGTTTATGGTTAGGTACAGTCGTCCAACGATTGTGCTTTTTTTGCAAATGCGCATTTGTTAAATCATCCCCCAGCTTTGCATCGATTATATGCAACGCAGGACACGCTCGATAAACTAGTAATATCATCAACCATGTGTAGTTATCACTAGAGATTATGATTGTTTGTTATGAGAAGTTTAATGCTAGCTAGCAACTTACCTTGGCTTCTACTGCATTCGAGTAACAGGCAGTCTCCTTGTGGAGTGCAACGAGAGGCAGGTGGTTATGGCGTTGGAATAGTTAACTGTAAGGTTGCAAGATTGGATCCCCCAAGCTGACAAGGTGAAAATTTGTCGTTCTGCCCCTGAACAAGGCAGTTACCCCACCATTCCTAGGCCGTCATTGAAAATAAGAATGTGTTCTTAACTGACTTGCCTAGTTAAATAAAGGTATAAAAAATTGGCAAAATCGACGCCCAAAAATACCGATTTCCGATTGTTATGAAAACTTGAAATCGACCTTAATTAATCGGCCATTCCGATTAATCGGTCGACCTCTACTGTTTATACATTGTTTATAATCTCGTTACAATGTGTTGGTCTTCTGAGGTGCTCTCGTTTGGCTATTCAGATCAATATTTTGATCATCAGGAGATCCACAATAGGCTTACAATTTCACACAAGGATATAATCAGGCCGAAGAACATTTTTTTAATTTGTAGGGATATTTTAACCAAGGCATTGGAGACGGTTTTCGTATGTGTACTTCAAGCCATCAAGTCCTATTTCCGAATATCTGTGATTTGCGTGCCTCCAGTCGACCTGCAGGTGAAATCCCTGGCGCAGGTTGCCCCCTTTTACAAAGGAGACAACGGCGATTCAGGAGGCAGTAAGAACTGCTACGGACGCAACGCCAGCACAACCTACATCGCTGTGAGTTAGTTCCCATGACTACAGCTGGGGTGTTCCTTTTAATTAGGGGTTCTTTATATTATTATTATTATTATTTTTTTTAAAAACTTTCGTTTAGCCGTGTAATTGCCACAAATACCAGATACTCAAATGCTGACTGTAAAATAGTGTAACTGAATATCGTTTGGTATTTTGTGATGGTGCAGGTGCCAGTGGGCACGGTGGTGAAGGAGCTAGGGAAGACGGTGTCAGACCTCTCCCAGCACAACCAGGAGTATGTGGCTGTGTTTGGGGGGGCAGGGGGAAAGGGAAACCGCTTCTTCCTGTCCAATGAGAACCGCGCCCCCATGACGGCCACCCTGGGAGAGAGGGGACAGGAGAGGGTCCTCCAGCTGGAGCTGCGCACCATGGCCCACGCCGGACTGGTGAGACACGGAAGAGGGATTCACTCCACTGACTAGGCCTATCTTATTAAATGTGGGCTGGTTAAAATAATGTTGTAGAAATATAAATGGTATGTAGTCTATCCCCCAAAAATGTATGACATTTTCTTGATTTACCTGTTGGTGTGTGTCTTCCACTCCAGGTTGGGTTTCCCAATGCAGGGAAGTCTTCCCTTCTAAGGGCCATATCCAATGCCAGGCCTGCTGTGGCTGCCTACCCCTTTACCACCCTTAACCCCCATGTGGGTATTGTCAACTACAGGGACCATGAGCAAGTGGCAGGTAAAGGAGTTTTTGATTTTAGTATATAATGTTGGGCACAAAGGTTGGTGTTGTAGTTTACTGTCCCCATCCTCTTGTCTAGTGGCTGACATTCCTGGTATCATCTGTGGGGCCCATCTGAACCGAGGCCTAGGGATCTCCTTCCTGCGCCATATTGAGCGCTGTCGCTTCCTTCTCTTTGTCCTGGACCTGTCCTCCCCAGAACCATGGACTCAGCTCCAACAACTGCGCTATGAGCTGGACCAGTACGAGCCCGGCCTCACCCACCGGCCCCACGCTATCGTAGCCAACAAAATGGACCTGCCTGGGGCTCGGGGAAACCTTGAGGCCCTCCGGGGCCACGTGGCCCACAGGGTGATCCCTGTGTCTGCCCTCACAGGCCAGAACACAGAGGAGCTGATCCTGCACCTCAGGGAGTTATATGATGGCTATCTACAGACCCATGGACAGGGCAGTGGGCAGGACATGCCCACCAGGTGGTAGGTCTGCCCTGGAAAAGGACTGAAAGACTTCCATGCCTTTTCCTCACTGCGCCTCACCTGCTAAGTGTATTTTGTTTAAATTATAGATCTAAATAAATACACTGCTCAAAAAAATAAAGGGAACACTAAAATAACACCCTAGATCTGAATGAATGAAATATTCTTATTAAAAATACTTTTTTCTTTACGTAGTTGAATGTGCTGACAACAAAATCACACACAAATTATCAATGGAAATCAAATTTATCAACCCATGGAGGTCTGGATTTGGAGTCACACTGAAAATGAATGTGGAAAACCACACTACAGGCTGATCCAACTTTGATGTAATGTCCCTAAAACAAGTCAAAATGAGGCTCAGTAGTGTGTGTGGCCTCCACGTGCTTGTATGACCTCCCTACAACGTCTGGGCATTCTCCTGATGAGGTGGCGGATGGTCTCCTGAGGGATCTCCTCCCAGACCTGGACTAAAGCCTCCGCCAACTCGTGGACAGTCTGTGGTGCATCGTGGCGTTGGTGGATGGAGCGAGATGATGTCCCAGATGTGCTCAATTGGATTCAGGTCTGGGGAACGGGCGGGCCAGTCCATAGCATCAATGCCTTCCTCTTGCAGGAACTGCTGACACACTCCACCCACATGAGGTTGTCTTGCATTAGGAGGAACCCAGGGCCAACCGCACCAGCATATGGTCTCACAAGGGGTCTGAGGATCTCATCTCAGTACCTAATGGCAGTCAGGCTACCTCTGGCGAGCACATGGAGGGCTGTGCGGCCCCCCAAAGAAATGCCACCCCACACCATGACTGACCCACCGCCAAACCGGTCATGCTGGAGGATGTTGCAGGCAGCAGAACGTTCTCCACGGCGTCTCCAGACTGTCACATATGCTCAGTGTAAACCTGCTTTCATCTGTGAAGAGCACAGGACGCCAGTGGCGAATTTGCCAATCTTGGTGTTCTCTGGCAAATGCCAAACGTCCCGCACGGTGTTGGGCTGTAAGCACAACCCCCACCTGTGGACGTCGGGCCCTCATACCACCCTCATGGAGTTTGTTTCTGACCGTTTGAGGAGACACATGCACATTTGTGGCCTGCTGGAGGTCATTTTGCAGGGCTCTGGCAGTGCTCCTCCTTGCACAAAGGCGGAGGTAGCGGTCCTGTTGCTGGGTTGTTGCCCTCCTACGGCCTCCTCCACGTCTCCTGATGTACTGGCCTGTCTCCTGGTAGCGCCTCCATGCTCTGGACACTACGCTGACAGACACAGCAAACCTTCTTGCCACATCTCGCATTGATGTGCCATCCTGGATGAGCTGCACTACCTGAGCCACTTGTGTGGGTTGTAGACTCCGTCTCATGCTACCACTAGAGTAAAAGCACCGCCAGCATTCAAAAGTGACCAAAACATCAGCCAGGAAGCATAGGAACTGAGAAGTGGTCTGTGGTCACCAACTGCAGAACCACTCCTTTATTGGGGGTGTCTTGCTAATTGCCTATAATTTCCACCTGTTGTCTCTGCCATTTGCACAACAGCATGTGAAATGTATTGTCAATCAGTGTTGCTTCCTAAGTGGACAGTTTGATTTCACAGAAGTGTGATTGACTTGGAGTTACATTGTGTTGTTTAAGTGTTCCCTTTTATTTTTTTGAGCAGTGTATTTATTCAACTGTGAAAATGCAATTGATTTAATAAATGCGTTTCAGTAAATCTGATTCCTCATTGTTTTATTTACACAAGTACTGAGATCTGTGTACAAGGGTCAGTACTGATGACATCAGATAGTTATTGTGATCTCATATGTACTTGTGTTTTCCCTTATATCAACATCACACATTTTACCCCTTGGGGATGTCTAGAAACACACTTCATCAAAAATGCAAGTACTGGTACATCTTAGACATTTGGATTATTTTAACTACGCTGATAAAAAATATTAACGCAACAGGTTTCCTTATATGAACTGTAGCTCATTAAAATCTTAAATTGTTGCATGTTGCGTTTTATATATTTCAGTACAGGAATTCTCATTGATGCATCTGTCACCTTCGCTAAAGGATTTTTCTGTGTTTCTTGGTTGAAAAACAAAACAGCAGTGAGTTTCTGCTGACCTTTGACCTCTGAGAGCAAACTAGATCAGGTATGGGCTGGCACACCATGGCTAGGTTTCATTCTAGAAAACTGATCCCTCTGTCCTTGTTATATGGCAGAAACTAGGTGGAGCTAATGTATGTAAAGGGGAAACAATTAGAGAATAGAAGGGGATAAAATAAAATGTAGTGCTTGTGTTGTGGATGGGGTTGGGTCTAGTCATGTGACAAACAAAACAACATCAAATTTAAACTTGAGTGGGTGTGCAAGCAGGTTAGCAGGAAATAGCTAGGCTTTAACAGCAGTAGAGCTCTGTTGATGGTTTCTCACAGATCTTTCACGTTGGAACCTTTCAGATTTGTGTCTACTTATTTCTACTCCACTTAGAAACACAATCATCAGCCTACACTCAGACCAGTCAGTCAAATAAAAATGGACAAAGACAGTTGTACACTAATACAGCGTTCGTGCTATAAGAATTATCGGAAGCTCCAAGTTCCCTGTGGGAAATTTTGCTTGATAGACACACCAAATCGTAATTACAAGTGGGAAACTTGTGTTTGCAAGTTGTGACTTTTCACTCACTGACCTTTTACCTTTTCAACCAAAATATGACAAATCAGTTTATTACAATACATATTGACCTTATCAATATGTATAATGTAGCTAATTTGACCATATGTCAATGTTAAACAAGCTAGCTAATAGCTGGGAACTCGGAAAGAAATGTGGTCAAATCATGACATCAGTGATCTTCAGGTCAGAAAGTCGGAACTCTAGTTTCCGATTTAGAATTCCGTGTTGGATGACCGTTCAAAACGATTTATCCTAATCGGATATCGTTTTCCCCCTAGTTCCCAGTTGTCTTGAACACGCTGTAGCAGGAGATTAACCTAGTTGTTTTGAACGCGGCATTACAGAGACTCACCAACCAATCGAATAAGAGAAAGGAGGCCTAATCAGCCGGCCGGATAAAGAGTGAAATGTAAATTAGCCAATGAGTGTTAGACTGAGCAGCTGGATATCATTTAGACTAGCCAATCACAATAATGCCATAGAGTGGAATCTGCAGTGGAATATGCCGGAACATTGGCAGTGCATCCTGGGTAAGAAAACATTGACAGGTGTATGAGAACAGTCGAGATAGGGAGAGTATCGCGCAGGATGAAAGAAAGAGACCTGGATAGAGAGCCGCTGGGGTGTGTAAAAGCTTTCATCCTTGCGACAAATGAGAAATAGAACGACAATTCTAATGGCTTCTGAATGATGTTCGGGGAGTTAATGAGTTTAACACGGGTGCAGTGTAGTGTGTTGAGCATGGCCACTTCTGCAGCAGACGTCTGTACTTTTAAAGGATGACCCACGACACCTGCCCTCAGGGCGCTGTTATTGTGGTCTGCATGCTGCTGTTGCGTCACATGTTCATTGTCAACTCGACGGGCCTCCACTACAGCTCAGTTTGTTCTCCCCTGAGGTGAGGTGGAGTGCCTCCTCTCCACACATGTATTTAATGAGGACATTGTTGACCTGTGAAAAGGTCTACTTTTAATTATTGATTCATTCAGTATCATGTTGTTTATTCCATTTGGTTCTGCATTTGAAGTCTCTTTCTCTCCCACAGACCAGCATGTGAGAGAAATGGACAAAGAGAGTGAGAAGTGGGCCAGAATTCTGTGGGACTACCTTTGTCTGCCCCATTCTCTGGAAAAGGCAAGCCTTCATATCTGATTGTACAGACACATAAGATACGTTTTGACTGGATTTAAAATGAACTGCAAACAGAATTGTAAGCAGTATGATGCTACATCCTTCCCCATTATCTTTTGATTTGATATGATTATATGATGTGCTCTTCTGGCTTCACCAAAAATAACAACATATGTTGTTCTGTACTATATGTCATCTGTACTCTTTTAGGATGATGTCATACTCCTAGATTTTCTCTCAGGGTTTTGTAACAATCAATGCTGTCACCTCTGTTGAATAATCATGTATGTTCTGTCAGTGATGTCATAATTTGAAATGCCATGATGTCCTTTGTTGAAGTGCCATAATCCTGTCATAGTGATGTCATAATTTATGTATCTGAAATTGCATCATAATCCTGTCTGATCTCAGAGTGATGTCATAATAGGCCTGGGTTGCCATGATGTGCGTGTGGCGGAGAGGTCAGCCGCTCTCTTCCTGGAAGGGTGGGCTCCTTGGCTGCTCTTCACTGGTTACCAAGGCAACCAGACTGCAGGTCAGCAAGACTGAGCATCATTCTCTCTTTCTGTCCCTCTTTCTGCCAATGCAAGAAAGCACAAAGGCACGCACACATACCATTTTTCTACCCAATGTCTCTGTCTGATGTGTGTCTTGTGTGGTCCAGGTGTGTGGTCGAGGCCAGAGGCTGACGTGTTCCTGGATGTGGCTCTGAGGATGGGAGTGCCCAGGGTGAACATACTGCTGGAGACAGAGGCCACCAACACTGGAGACAACATCTGCTTCTCATACAGGCTCCTCAAGGAGAGAAACATCCCAGGTGAGACTCTCCTCATTAGACACAATGATGGAGAACCTTTCTTATGAAATGTCTGTTATTGTTGTTACGTTATTCTACAGCTAGGGGGCAGGACAGCACAACTGAATCACTGGAACACATTTCAGCCAAGCCAATATTATATTCCTATTACAGGAGGCTGTTGAGGGGAGGACTGCTCATAATAATGGACTGAACGGAAAAAATAGAATGGCATCAAACACATGGAAACCATGGCATTTCATCAAACACATGGAAACCATGGCATTTCATCAAACACATGGAAACCATGGAATGGCATCAAACACACACACTCCAGCCATTACCACGAGCCCGTCCTCCTCAGTTAAGGTGCCACCAACCTCCTGTGATTCCTATATACAGTATGCTGATGTGTATTTTGTCATGTACCCATTTGTGGTTGTCATGTCTACCCCAGCCAACAGGGTGATCCTGGTCCAGCAGCCCTTTATGGAGCGCAGGGTCTCTGCAACATTCCTGCGCCAGTGGCCTGACCAAGGGGAACACACGCATGCCATTGTTACCTCCCCCCAGATGGGCATCTCTGCCTACCCCCATCCCACTGTGGGCACTGCCGCGGACCTCATCACATACATGCTAGGTATGTACTCTGTCCATAATCCCAGGACTTGTGTGTTGTCTTAAAGCATTTAGACCATGTAAAATAAATATTTCTATGGTAAGCCCACCTGTCATCTTTCTAGTGCAGGAATGTATGAAGGATTTCAGAATCAAATATTGTAAAAGACGTGTAGAAACAACAGACCAGAGTATGATGCTGTGAGTAAGGTGTAAACGTGTCTTCCAGGTGTTCTAGAGAGGATCCGTGACTACCCACAGAAAGGTTTCCAGGTGGAGCAGGAGATCACACCCAGTGCTCTCTCTGCCTACCACTGGTTCCTACAGGCTGGCTACATTCCCAAGTGAATACACAACACACACACACACTTGTGCTTAAGTTTCGCTATGGGCATGTTGATGCTGCTGATGGTTGGGAATTTAACATTAAATGACAGTAAATTCATATTTTGCGAAGATGGTTGTTTCATTGATACCGTGACCTGAGGCGTATGAAAATATGCCACAGAACTCAATTTGTGCTTTCCCTTATTTACATACCATATAGAATATACATTAAAAGACAACCTCAAAATATACACCCAAATAAAACAACTGGACTTAAGCCCAAGTGTTTAATTGATAATAATCTTAAACATGACCATCATATGTAACATCATTAGACTATTTTTATCTTGCCATATGTGGGTAAGAGATGGTATGTTAAAAGAATGACCTTTCTCTCTCATTCACCATTATAGCACTATTTCATTGCAGCCATCGCATTTGTAAAATCAGAGCTAAAAAGTAATTGACATTCAAGTATTTTCCACTCCATGTTGCTCACTTCCCTGGTCTGTTCTCAGTGCAGAAATCCATTTGTTTTTTGCTGGCTGGTCAAACCAGTGAGCCCTGGCCAGTGTACAATAGAGTAGAATGTAGCATGCCTGATATGTACAACCAGGCTCCCTACGGCACAGCTGTACATAGCTACTGCCCATGTAAGATCCATTGGTAAATTGCATTTATTTTCCTTCCAGCACTGAGTTCCATCTTGGTCTTTGTATTGGTCATTGATCTCCATAGTCCTGTGTATTTTATGCTTGAAAAAAAAGTAAGTTTAACATTGTTTGTTGTTATCCAGATTTTCCAAGAGGAGGTTTGCTGTTCTACCTCATTTTTAAGCATGAGTGATCAGTTCAATTTATAATCCATGAAAGCAGCCGGTACCTAGCCTGTTATGCCCATGCTAACTAGCCAGTCCTGGCAGAGCCTCTTGCCCAAGAGGGTGAGGGAGAGGTGGGCTTAGGATGCGCTGGGGTATGGGGTGTTGCAAATGGAGGCCAGCGTGTTGAACCTGGCGCCCAAGTAGAGTAGCTTTTCCTGGTCTCGGATGGCAATAGCACCCAGCTGGAGGTCGGTCTCTAGGTCCCCCTCTTTAGCGTAGGGGTGGGGGGCATAGTCCCCCAGCTCCTCTCCGGGAATCTGCAGAATTAACATCCTCTGGAGAAGGGAGGGATTGGAGGTCACAAAAAGGTTAATGAAGGGATAGAGTTCACCAGATAGATTTAAAAAATAAACAGAAACAGTTTTTTTGTTTTTGTCACAGTCATGATTGTTTGACTGTTGCACATTGTTACATGATTGAGTAGAGTCACCAAGGGCCTGGTGTTATTGAGAGAATAATTTTCTCCCCATGAGGAGTATCTTGTTTTTGTCATCATTGATCTGCTCATCGTTGACCCCTGAGTGATCAGAAACATACTCTACACACACAACCAATACAATGCAACATTAATCAAGTCAACTACTTTTTCTGAGAGTTCCACAAGTTTAATTGAAATTTTAGATCTTGAAATACCTGTCCATAACCATTGGAGTAATTTTGTGGGCGCACTCTGAAACCAAATTCAAAATGTTGCTGTAGTTCAGTGCCACTGAAAATGTAATTGACAGGTCAAAAGTGGATGACGGTAGTAGATTTATTAGACTTACAGTGCCTTGCGAAAGTATTCGGCCCCCTTGAACTTTGCGACCTTTTGCCACATTTCAGGCTTCAAACATAAAGATATAAAACTGTATTTTTTTGTGAAGAATCAACAACAAGTGGGACACAATCATGAAGTGGAATGACATTTATTGGATATTTCAAACTTAACAAATCAAAAACTGAAAAATTGGGCGTGCAAAATTATTCAGCCCCCTTAAGTTAATACTTTGTAGCGCCACCTTTTGCTGCGATTACAGCTGTAAGTCGCTTGGGGTATGTCTCTATCAGTTTTGCACATCGAGAGACTGACATTTTTTCCCATTCCTCCTTGCAAAACAGCTCGAGCTCAGTGAGGTTGGATGGAGAGCATTTGTGAACAGCAGTTTTCAGTTCTTTCCACAGATTCGATTGGATTCAGGTCTGGACTTTGACTTGGCCATTCTAACACCTGGATATGTTTATTTTTGAACCATTCCATTGTAGATTTTGCTTTATGTTTTGGATCATTGTCTTGTTGGAAGACAAATCTCCGTCCCAGTCTCAGGTCTTTTGCAGACTCCATCAGGTTTTCTTCCAGAATGGTCCTGTATTTGGCTCCATCCATCTTCCCATCAATTTTAACCATCTTCCCTGTCCCTGCTGTAGAAAAGCAGGCCCAAACCATGATGCTGCCACCACCATGTTTGACAGTGGGGATGGTGTGTTCAGCTGTGTTGCTTTTACGCCAAACATAACGTCTTGCATTGTTGCCAAAAAGTTCAATTTTGGTTTCATCTGACCAGAGCACCTTCTTCCACATGTTTGGTGTGTCTCCCAGGTGGCTTGTGGCAAACTTTAAATGACACTTTTTATGGATATCTTTAAGAAATGGCTTTCTTCTTGCCACTCTTCCATAAAGGCCAGATTTGTGCAATATATGACTGATTGTTGTCCTATGGACAGAGTCTCCCACCTCAGCTGTAGATCTCTGCAGTTCATCCAGAGTGATCATGGGCCTCTTGGCTGCATCTCTGATCAGTCTTCTCCTTGTATGAGCTGAAAGTTTAGAGGGACGGCCAGGTCTTGGTAGATTTGCAGTGGTCTGATACTCCTTCCATTTCAATATTATCGCTTGCACAGTGCTCCTTGGGATGTTTAAAGCTTGGGAAATCTTTTTGTATCCAAATCCGGCTTTAAACTTCTTCACAACAGTATCTCGGACCTGCCTGGTGTGTTCCTTGTTCTTCATGATGCTCTCTGCGCTTTTAACGGACCTCTGAGACTATCACAGTGCAGGTGCATTTATATGGAGACTTGATTACACACAGGTGGATTGTATTTATCATCATTAGTCATTTAGGTCAACATTGGATCATTCAGAGATCCTCACTGAACTTCTGGAGAGAGTTTGCTGCACTGAAAGTAAAGGGGCTGAATAATTTTGCACGCCCAATTTTTCAGTTTTTGATTTGTTAAAGTTTGATATATCCAATAAATGTCGTTCCACTTCATGATTGTGTCCCACTTGTTGTTGATTCTTCACAAAAAAATACAGTTTATATCTTTATGTTTGAAGCCTGAAATGTGGCAAAAGGTTGCAAAGTTCAAGGGGGCCGAATACTTTCGCAAGGCACTGTATATAGCCTACCTTGTGCAGAGAGGTTCCTCGTTGAAACTGTTCCCGTTGCTCTTGGTATGAGGAAAAATACCCTGAATATCCTGAACATACCGGTGCTCGCATACTGGTGGACTCCTGTTCAGCCTGGGGAAAGAGAGTATCATATTTACTTTGCATGAATCAACAATTTTCCATTTGCCAAACATGCCCAGTGTGAACCAAAACAGTACTGATGAATGGTGATTAAATATGGCTGGTTTCCTAACCGGCATCTTGATTGGTAGAAAATCAGCTTTTGTTCCCAGCAGACTGTCCACTTTGAGTGTGATACATGTAGACACCTATGATCAAAATAGCATATTGTGTGATGGAAAAAAGCAATGACCAGAGATGAATGTGATGGTAATGTCTGTTGTTACCTTGCAATCAGTTCCTGGGATCTCAATGTTAGATTTGATCTGACGTTCTTCAGAGTTTTCATCTGTAGGGATCAGCTTCAGTTCTTTTTTACTGGTCAACAGGAGGGACAACAGTAGAAAACCTAGGAGGAACTCACACTTGAATAAATACAAATCTCCACACACACTGAAGTTCTAACGAGCTATACCAAATCAACACTAGGTGGGGGTGTAGGCCAGTATGTCTTTCTCAAGTGTAAGATTCAGATCAGTGGTGAAGTTTCCCCTAGGCACAGATCTAGGATCAGCTTCCCCTCCCCAATCCTAACCTTAACCATTAGTGGGTAAAATGCAAAACTGGCCCACAATTAACATCTAGGGGAATCTTCACCCTACTCCTAAGATTGACTTACTTAGCAGTAGCAGCGTGACACCGATGACAATCCCTACAGCCCTCGCTCCAATCTTGGTTCCAGAGGCCCTGCCGAGACTGCAGCTGGCCACCAGAGCAGTCATACACGGTGACGGATAGGTTGTGGAGGGCTCCCTGACCCTGCTGGTCCAACACCATGAGCAGCAGGTCGTAGTGACCTGCGTACCCTGGGTTCTCCTTCACCAGGTTCACTGTGTATCCTGGAGGGATGTGTAGTAAGAAAGAGTCATTAACAGCATTAGTTTAGCTAGTTTATGACTGCATGAAGTGTAGGCTAATAGTATGAGACTTGGGCCTACTTGAGGTGTGTGAAACCTACAATAGTGGTGTGTAAAGGTCAAAGAGACCATATGTAATAATGGATGAGGAATGAGATTCCAGATTGTGTACACACTTTAAAAAAGGTGCTTTCAAGAACCTAACAGGGTTCTTCGGCTGTCCCCATAGTAGAACCCTTTTTGGTTACAGGTAGAACCCATTTGGTTCTAGGTATAACTTTCCACCGATGGTTCTACATGGAACCCAAAAGGGTTCTATCTGAATCCAAAAACGGTTCTACCTCGAACCAAAAAAGAGTTCTCCTATGGGGACACCCGAAGAACAGGTTTTGACGGTGTGGGTGAAGATTGGCGGATCGTTGACATCCTCCACCGTGACTGTCACCTGATGTTGTGCACTGAAGTCCACAAGCAAAGGGAAAAGGTGATCAGAGGAAAGCGTGTAGATGCGAGAAGGAATTCTACAACGAGCAAAATTATCATGCTGTTTGTATGTGGCTGCTATGAAAGGGAACTGTGTTTGCGTGTGATCAGGGGTGTATTAATTCCGCCGATCCTGTTGAAAAACGTTTCTTAGACGTAAAGAATTGGGGATTAACATACCTGAATTTGTCCAATAGAATCTCTTGTTTGCAACTATTGGACTGATTACACCCTAGATCAGCTAGACGCAGACAAGAGTGTGCAAGACGGTATTGGATGTGTCACTGTCTGCCACCTTCATTACAAAATGTTCCTCTCGACCTGTTCACCTAAGTTGTAAACTTTCATTCATAGACTAGGTTTTAGCAACCTCATAAGTATAGAGAAATATTAGTATCATGTAGTAGACTAAACCTATCGATGTTACATTGAGCTGGGTGAATGGCAGTCTATTACCAATATGCTGTAATAGAAATGGCCATGCTCATAAAAAAAACCCATTAATGTCACCGACTGCCATTGGTAATTTAAATCCTAGTCTGAATGAAGACAGATGGTTCGGTCCCTCTCACAATAAAACTCCTATTCCACAAGTCACCAGAGGGAATCTCAAATGGTCTTCCCAAACTGTGTCCAAATTAATAGTTGCGCATGATAAACCACTGTGTCTGTCTGCCCGTCAGTCCATTGACCCTGCATCCCTCTATTCAGCAGATAATCGATAGCAAACATCAATCCTTACCAGTATCATGAGCAGACATGTAGTTGTAGTCATCCCCATCATGTATCCAGATGTGTGAAATGATGTTACTCCAATGCCACAGAGTGTGGGCTTGATCCCTAAGTACAATACAGATACAGGCCACCTGAGGTGAAAACACAGCTCAAGAGACGTGTCCTGGCTTCAGTATTTATCTCTCTCTTGCTCTCTTTTACTGTCTCTCTCTCTCTGAGGCCTTAGTCAGTCATGCAGTAACTACAGTACCAGTCAAAAGTTTGGACACACCTACTCATTCAAGGGTTTTTCTTAATTGTTTTACTATTTTCTACATTGTAGAATAGTGAAGACAAACTATGAAATAACACATATGGAATCATGTAGTGACCATAAGTGTTAAACAAATCAAAATATATTTTACATTTGACATTCTTCAAAGTAGCCACCCTTTGCCTTGATGACAGCTTTGCACACTCTTGGCATTCTCTCAACCAGCTTCATGAGGTAGTCACTTGGAATGCATTTCAATTAGCAGGTGTGCCTTGTTAAAAGTTAATTTGTGGAATTTATTTATTTCTTAATGCATTTGAGACAATCAGTTGTTGTGGCAAGGTAGGTTTGGCAAGAACCGCTCAAATAAGCAAAGATAAATGACAGTCCATCATTACTTTAAGACATGAAGGTAAGTCAATCCAGAAAATTTCAAGAACTTCAAGTGCAGTCGCAAAAACCATCAAGCGCTATGATGAAACTGGCTCTCATGAGGACCGCCACAGGAACGGAACACCCAGAGTTACCTCTGGAAGAGGATGCGTTCATTATAGTTAACATTAGAGTTAACTGCACCTCAGAATTTGCAGCCCAAATAAATACTTCAGAGTTCAAGTAACAGACACATCTCAACATCAACTCTTCAGAGGAGACAGCGTGATTCAGACTTTCATGGTTGAATGGCTGCAATGGAACCACTACCAAAGGACACCAATGTGAAGAAGAGACTTGCTTTGGCCAAGAAACATGAGCAGTACGCCATCCCATTTGGGTTGTGCTTAGTGGGACTATAATTTGTTTTTCAACAGGACAATGACCCAAAACCCACCTCCAGGCTGTGCAAGGGCTATTTGACCAAGAACGAGAGTGATGGACCCCCACATTTTTTGCAAAAAAAAAAAAACATTCTTTGGGCTTGCCTGTTTTGCATGTTATTTTGGTATTAATACGTGTCACATATCAGTTTGCAAACAATGTACAAAAATAATTAGAATTTAGTTAATAAAACCAAGTACAAACATGGTCTCTTTTTTGTTTTCTTGAATAAACAGCTACAAAATGCAGGTGTTTCAGCCTAGCTCAGTGATTTCTGTGGTGATGGGGCAAGCCAGCAGAAAATACAGAGTGTCCCCATGAGTGACAGTATTCTGTCCCTCATGGGGACACTACATCACTGCAAAGTCTAAGGGGAGACCTCAAACATTCTAGCCCCTTGGGTGATGCCCTAGAGTTACATTAGAAGTGCCCATCCAAGAAGGGTCAAGGACATTAGCCACAGATAAAATGACATCAAATCACTGGTCTTATCAGTAGTCTTGTATGTCTTCCATTTCCTAATAATTGCTCCCACAGTTGATTTCTTCAAACCAAGCTGCTTACCTATTGCAGATTCAGTCTTCCCAGCCTGGTGCAGGTCTACAATTTTGTTTCTGGTGTCCTTTGACAGCTCTTTGGTCTTGGCCATAGTGGAGTTTGGAGTGTGACTGTTTGAGGTTGTGGACAGGTGTATTTTATACTGATAACAAGTTCAAACAGGTGCCATTAATACAGGTAACGAATGGAGGACAGAGGAGCCTCTTAAAGAAGAAGTTACAGGTCTGTGAGAGCCAGAAATCTTGCTTGTTTGTAGGTGACCAAATACTTATTTTCCACCATAATTTGCAAATAAATTAATTAAAACTCCTACAATGTGATTTTCTGGATTTTTTTTCTCATTTTGTCTGTCATAGTTGAAGTGTACCTATGATGAAAATTACAGGCCTCTCTCATCTTTTTAAGTGGGAGAACTTGCACAATTGGTGGCTGACTAAATACTTTTTTGCCCCACTGTAGCTGGATATACGCTGCACTTGCAAGATAGAACAGCACATTCCGGTAAGCAAAGGGGGGGTGGTCTGTGCATATTTGTAAACAACATCTGGTGCACGAATCTAAGGAAGACGCTAGATTTTGCTTGCCTGAAGTAGAGCATATTGTGATAGATTGCAGGCCACAATAATTACCTAGAGACTTTTCAGCTATACTTTTCGTGGCTGTTTATTTACCACCACAGATAGATGCTGGCACTAAGACCGCACTCAGTCAGCTGTATAAGGAAATAAGCAAACAAGAAAACCACTCACCCAGAGGCGGCACTCCTAGTGGCCGGAGACTTTAATGCAAGGAAACTTAAATCAGTTCTTCCAAATTTCTAGCAACATGTTAAATGTGCAACCAGAGGGAAAATAATTCTAGATCACCTGTACTCCACACAGAGGCGCGTACAAAGCCCTCCCTCACACTCCATTTGGTAAATCCAACCACAACTCTATCCTCCTGATTCCTGCTTACAAGCAAAAATTAAAGCAGGAAGACCAGTGACTCGGTCTATAAAAAAGTGGTCAGATGAATAAGATGCTAAACTACAGGACTGTTTTGCTATCACAGACTGGAACACGTTCAGGAATTCTTCCGCTGGCATTGAGGAGTACACCACATCAGTCCCTGGCTTTATCAGTAAGTGCATTGAGGATGTCATCCCCACAGTGACTGTATGTACATACAGTGGATTTACAGGCAACATTCGCACTGAGCTAAAGGGTAGAGCTGCCGCTTTCAAGGTGCGGGACTCTAACGCGGAAGCTTACAAGAAATCCTGCTATGCCCTGCGACGAACCATCAAACAGGCAAATGCAGGGCTAAGATCGAATCATACTACACCGGCTCTGACACTCGTCTTATGTGGCAGGGCTTGCAAACTATTACAGACTACAAAGGGAAGCACAGCCGTGAGCTGCCCAGTGACATGAGCCTACCAGATGAGCTAAATCACTTCTATGCTCGCTTCGAGGCAAGCAACACTGAGGCACTGAGCATCAGCTGTTCTGGACGACTGTGTGATCACGCTCTCCAAGGCCGACATGAGTAAGACCTTTAAGCAGGTCAACATACACAAGGATGCGGGGCCAGACAGATTACCAGGACGTGTGCTCCGGGCATGTGCTGACCAACTGGCAGATGTGTTCACTGACATTTTCAACATGTCCCTGATTGAGTCTGTAGTACCAACATGTTTCAAGCAGACCACCAAGAACACAAAGGCAACCTGCCTAAATGACTACATGACTACAGACCCGTAGCACTCACGTCCGTAGCCATGAAGTGCTTTGAAAGGTTGGTAATGGCTCACATCAACACCATTATCCCAGAAACCCTAGACCCACTCCAATTTGCCCAAACAGATCCACAGAGGATGCAATCTCTATTGCACCCCACACTGCCCTTTCCCACCTGGACAAAAGGAACACTTATGTGAGAATGCTATTCATTGACTACAGCTCAGCGTTCAACACCATAGTACCCTCAAAGCTCGTCACTAAGCTAAGGATCCTGGGACCAAACACCTCCCTCTGTAACTGGATCCTGGACTTCCTGACGGGCTGCCTCCAGGTGGTGTGGGTAGGTTGCAACACATCTGCCACTCTGATCATCATCAACACTGGAGCTCCCCAAGGGTGCATGCTCAGTCCCCTCCTGTACTTCCTGTTCACCCTCGACTGCATGGCCAGGCACAACTCCAAACCATCAGAGACTCCAGTCACCCAAGTTATAGAGTGTTTTCTCTGCTACCCTAAGGCAAGCGGTACCGGAGCGCCAAGTCTAGTACCAAAAGGCTCCTCAACAGCTTCTACCCCCAAGACATTAGACTGCTGAGCAATTCATAAAAATTGGGACAATTTACATTGACCCCCCCCTCTTGTACAGATTACCTCAACTAGCCTGTACCCCTGCACACTGACTCGGTACCGGTGCCCCCTGTATATAGCCTCGTTACTCTTACTGTGTTACTTTTTATTATTGCTTTTTATTTTAGCCTACTTGGTAAATATTTTCTTCTTCTTGAACTGCACTGTTTGTTGGTTAAGGGCTTGTAAGTAAGCATTTCACGGTAAAGTCTACACTTCTTGTCTTCGGTGCATGTGGCAAATAAAGTGTAACGACCCTGGGTTTATAAGCGCGGAAATCGACCCTGCCGCTCGAGCATGCTTTTGCGGCACAGTCGATAGCGCGCCGGACCTCGGGCTCGAAGGTCAAGGGTTCGAGACCTGCTCCCTGCTGTTTCATTACAAAAGTATGATTTGATTTGATAAATTGGACACACCTGAGTGTCATTAATGTCTCTAGGACGGTCTAATAGGATAAAGTGCCAGGGCTGAATTCTTGTCCCAGTCCATCCGTGATGGGAAGTCAATTCAGCCCCAATGTCATTTACTTTAGAAGGTGGAAACTGTATAAAAAAATATTAGGACTTGCAATAATGTTAGTAATAGAAATTGGTTTTCTAGCAAATGCTTATGTATTATAAACAAATCAAACTGTTAGCTCCTTATCGATCCTCTGCTTAGGATATGTATTACATAAAGTTGCAGCTCTACTGCAACATAGAGTACAATATTATCTAGTGCTTGATGTTGTGTGCATACTGTTTTTTATATGGCACAAACTTTACAGGATCAAGTCTTGTACCGCACCTCTACACACTCTAGGTCTCTCCATTCCTCTATTCTGTAGTATTACAGAACCTGTTCTACAACTTTGTCTGTAGCATCAACAGGAAGGGAGGGTCAGAGCATGTACTATCAGCATGATTCAAACTCAGTTTGCTGAGGGATCATTAGAATGGGTTAGATATGGGTACACATTTAGATCTTAATTTGAACCAGTTTGCTATAGCAGGAAAATAATCCTGCAGCAACAGCAAATGTGCATTATTATGTGGATTATAATTAATGGCCATTTTTGTAGGGGTTGATATATTCTTCATAAGAGAAAATCAAGTCTGAAATGTCCAAGTGAAAATTACGAACTTCAGAAGCCTTTTTAAACCTGAAATACACTACACGTTTTAAGATCTCCTGCAAAAGAGTGGTCAAATTAGTGCCAGGACTACACAAAAAATGACCTTCTCCTATTCACATGAATTGTTACAGTGGGTGTGTCAGTTTTACGGAGAACACAAGGGGGTGTTCCAAGGAATCCATGTCATTGAAGTGATTTCATGTCATGTTTAGTGTGACAACCCTTGAAAACCATTTAGGATCATAATCGTGTTTGTTGTGAGGTATGGCTGAGAGATACGGAGACACATTTCCATGACGCGCATACTTTAATCAAATTTGAAATATAAACAAAAACATTTTGATATATTGACTATTGATACAAAAGTGGCATAGTGGATGTTAGCAGGGAGTAAAAGAGAAGCAAAGAGAAGAAAAAAAAGACCAGTGCGCAAAAGTGAAGGAAACCAAGTCTAGTATTATACAGTGAACCTTTACGTTATGTTTAGGATACACAACAGCTCAGCTTTGATTGCTCTTAAAGGTTTGGTGAGGGCAGGGCAGGGCACACACTGGTTCCAGGCTCTCAGATTAGCCATGGTTAGGCATTGTCACTTTTCTGCAGATAGGTGATGATTCCAAAATAGCTATCAATTGTTCTCCTGAATCTGCTGTGTCCCAATTCTATACTACCAGATATCGTGTTGGATTCTACTGCATCGAGGTCAAGAAATTAGTTGAAAGCAACATGTGTAAATCATTATCCTAAACAGAGAGAGGTTATGAATTATCATTCGCACAATAGTAAAACTCCCACAGAGGTGATGTTGACGTTTCCATTCAAGTGTTGGCATCGAAGTTATCCCATTCTGGCATAGCTCGTAGATCAAGAGATGATAAGCTGCTGCTGAAAAGTACTGTGAAGCGTGATGATAAAAAAACACATTAAACAACTAAACAACAGTGGTGGAAAAGTACCCAATTGTAATACTTGAGCAAAAGTAAAGATACCTTAATAAAAAAGTACTCAAGTAAACGTGAAAGTCACCCAGTAAAATGTACGGATAGCCAGGGGTACACTCCAACACTCAGACATTATTTACAAACAAAGCATTTGTGTTTAGTGAGGTTGCCAGATTAAAGGCCCTATCGATGACCAGGGATGTTCTCTTAACAATTGTGTGAATTGGAAAATGTTCCTGTCCTGCCAAGCATTCAAAATGTAATGAGTACAAAATGTAATGAGTTATTTTCTTTAGTAATGTATTAGAGTAAAAATAAAAGTTGTCAAAAATATAAATAGTAAAGTACTATAAAGTATTTATGCTCAAGTACTTACTTTACACCACTGCAAAACAATCACCATACAAACACACCCCGGCCCTGTCAAAACATAAATTCATCCGAGCATGATGTGGTTTATTCAGTGCAGTGATTCATTGTGTCTTCAGACATCCAACACATCAAAGTGTCTCTCCCAGTCCCTCCTTGTGTGGGTAAAAGCCAATCCAGCTTGGTTTTGGTCGGTATTTTTTTCCCTCTGTCATATATGACACAAAGCATGATCCAGAATCTCAATGGACGATGTTTGGTGTAACTGTGTCCTCTTCTCCAGCTGATGGCTCTCACCCTATCAGTGTCGTAGAGCAGTTACGTTAGAACCATCTCCAGTCCCAGTCCAGCCAGTTGTGTGTGTTTGTGTTTGGGGTTTGTGTTCATGTGTGTGCGTGTCTACAGCCTGATGTTCCTCTCCTGCATGTCCTTCCGACAGATGCCCCCCAAGGTGTTGAACTTTGACCCCAGGTCCCCCAGGAACTCCAGGTTGTCATCTAGATTGTTTAACGACAGCTCGTCCAGTGACTGGCACTTGCTGCCTGTCCCCTCGTAGCCATACCCGTAGGGTTGGTAGTCCACCTCGTCTCCAATCATATGCAGCTTCTGGAGATCCAATGTGTCAATGTTAGAAAAAAGTTATCTTAAATCATACAGTGCCTTGCAAAAGTATTCGGCCCCCTTGAACTTTGCGACCTTTTGCCACATTTCAAGCTTCAAACATAAAGATATAAAACTGTATTTTTTTGTGAAGAATCAACAACAAGTGGGACACAATCATGAAGTGGAACAACATTTATTGGATATTTCAAACTTTTTTAACAAATCAAAAACGGAAAAATTGGGCGTGCAAAATTATTCAGCCCCCTTCAGTTAATACTTTGTAGGGCCACCTTTTGCTGCGATTACAGCTGTAAGTCGCTTGGGGTAAGTCTCTATCAGTTTTGCACATCGAGAGACTGACATTTTTTCCCATTCCTCCTTGCAAAACAGCTAAAGCTCAGTGAGGTTGGCTGGAGAGCATTTGTGAACAGCAGTTTTCAGTTCTTTCCACAGATTCTCGATTGGATTCAGGTCTGGACTTAGACTTGGCCATTCTAACACCTGGATATGTTTATTTTTGAACCATTCCATTGTAGATTTTGCTTTATGTTTTGGATCATTGTCTTGTTGGAAGACAAATCTCCGTCCCAGTCTCAGGTCTTTTGCAGACTCCATCAGGTTTTCTTCCAGAATGGTCCTGTATTTGGCTCCATCCATCTTCCCATCAATTTTAACCATCTTCCCTGTCCCTGCTGAAGAAAAGCAGGCCCAAACCATGATGCTGCCACCACCATGTTTGACAGTGGGGATGGTGTGTTCAGCTGTGTTGCTTTTACGCCAAACATAACGTTTTGCATTGTTGCCAAAAAGTTCAATTTTGGTTTCATCTGACCAGAGCACCTTCTTCCACATGTTTGGTGTGTCTCCCAGGTGGCTTGTGGCAAACTTTAAACAACACTTTTTATGGATATCTTTAAGAAATGGCTTTCTTCTTGCCACTCTTCCATAAAGGCCAGATTTGTGCAATATACGACTGATTGTTGTCCTATGGACAGAGTCTCCCACCTCAGCTGTAGATCTCTGCAGTTCATCCAGAGTGATCATGGGCCTCTTGGCTGCATCTCTGATCAGTCTTCTCCTTGTTTGAGCTGAAAGTTTAGAGGGACGGCCAGGTCTTGGTAGATTTGCAGTGGTCTGATACTCCTTCCATTTCAATATTATCGCTTGCACAGTGCACCTTGGGATGTTTAAAGCTTGGGAAATCTTTTTGTATCCAAATCCGGCTTTAAACTTCTTCACAACAGTATCTCGGACCTGCCTGGTGTGTTCCTTGTTCTTCATGATGCTCTCTGCGCTTTTAACGGACCTCTGAGACTATCACAGTGCAGGTGCATTTATACGGAGACTTGATTACACACAGGTGGATTGTATTTATCATCATTAGTCATTTAGGTCAACATTGGATCATTCAGAGATCCTCACTGAACTTCTGGAGAGAGTTTGCTGCACTGAAAGTAAAGGGGCTGAATAATTTTGCACGCCCAATTTTTCAGTTTTTGATATGTTAAAAAAGTAGTATATATATCCAGTAGTATAATATCCAATAAATGTCGTTCCACTTCATGATTGTGTCCCACTTGTTGTTGATTCTTCACAAAAAAATACAGTTTTATATCTTTATGTTTGAAGCCTGAAATGTGGCAAAAGGTCGCAAAGTTCAAGGGGGGCGAATACTTTCGCAAGGCACTGTATTTGAATTAGATTCTACAAAATCTTATAAACTCTCAATACTAGTAACTAAACAAGTAGGCTATTTATATGTAATAGATCCAATAGAGGGATACTTCTTACATTACAGAATTTGTATTAATGATAAGACAAATATTAGCACCATTTGTTCTTGTTTTCAAGACCACATGGTGCATCACACACATCTTTACCTAAATGTCTCTCTCTGTTCCAACACCACAGGCTACTTACTGTATGCAACCTTTTCCACATGTCTGCATGTCACATACAGTACCAGTCAAACGTTTGGACACACCTACTCATTCAAGGGTTTTTCTTTATTTTTACTATTTTCTACATTGTAGAATAATAGTGAAGACATCAAAACCATGACATAACACATATGGAATCATGTAGTAACCAAAAAAGTGTTAACCAAGTCAAAATATATTTTATATTTGAGATTCTTCAAAGAAGCCACCCTTTGCCTTGATGACAGCTTTGCAAACTCTTGGAATTCTCTCAACCAGTTTCATGAGGTAGTCACCTGGAATGCATTTCAATTAAGAGGTGTACCTTGTTAAAAGTTCATTTGGGGAATTTATTTCCTTCGTAATGCATCTGAGCCAATCATTTGTGTTGTGACAAAGTAGGGGTGGTATACAGTGGGCTCCAGTGTAGCGCAACGGTCTAAGGCACTGCATCTCAGTGCTAGAAGCGTCACTCCAGGCCCTGGATCGATTCCAGGCTGTATCACAACCGGCTGTGATTGGGAGGCCCATAGGGCGGAGCACAATTGACCCAACGTTAGGGTTTGGCCGGGGTGGGCCGTCACTGTAAATAAATATGTGTTCTTAACTGACTTGCATAGTTAAATAAAAAAATAAAAACTGAAGATCGCCCTATTTGTTAAAAGACCAAGTCCATATTATGTCAAGAACCGCTGAAATAAGCAAAGAGAAACGACAGTCCATCATTACTTTAAGACATGAAGGTCAGTCAATGCGGAACATTTCAAGAACTTTGAAAGTTTCTTCAAATGCAGTCGCAAAAACCATCAAGCTCTATGATGAAACTGGCTCTCATGAGGACCACCACAGGAAAGGCAGACCTAGAGTTACCTCTGCTGCATAGGATAAGTTACCAGCCTCAGAAATCGGCAATTAACTGCAACTCAGATTTAAGCCCAAATAAATGCTTCACGGAGTTCAAGTAACAGACACATCTCAACATCAACTGTTCGGAGGAGACTGCGTGAATCAGGCCTTCGTGGTTGAATTGCTGCAAAGAAACCACTTCTAAAGGACACCAATAAGAAGAAGAGACATGCTTAGGCCAAGAAACATGAGAAATTGACATTAGACTGGTGGAAATCTGTCCTTTGGTCTGATGAGTCCAAATTTGAGATTTTTGGTTCCAACCACTGTGTCTTTGTGAGATGCAAAGTAGGTGAACGGAGGATGTCTGCATGTGTGGTTCCCACCGTGAAGCATGGAGGACGAGGTGTGATGTTGTGGTGGTGCTTTGCTGGTGACACTGTCTGTGATGTATTAAGAATTCAAGGCACATTTAACCAGCATGACTGCAACAGCATTATGCAGCAATGCACAATCCCATCTGGTTTGCACTTAGTGGGACTATAATTTGTTTTCAACAGGACAATGACCCAAAACACACCTCCAGGCTGTGTAAGGGCTATTTGACCAAGAAGGAGAGTGATGGAGTGCTGCATCAGATGACCTGGCCTCCACAATCACCCAACCTCAACCCAATTGAGATGGTTTGGGATGAGTTGGACCGCAGAGTGAAGGAAAAGCAGCCAACAAGTGCTCAGCATATGTGGGAATTTCTTCAAGACTGACTACCTCATGAAGCTGGTTGAGAGAATGCCAAGAGTGTGCAAAGCTGTCATAAAGACAAAGGTTGGCTACTTTGAAGAATCTCACATATTAAATATATTTTAATTTGTTTAACACTTTTTTGGCCTCTTACCCGGTCTATGTGCTCTGAGATGTGCTGGTTTGACAGCAAGCCGAAGGAACGGGAATACCTCGAAGAGTTACTCTGAGGAGAGAGTGGAGAAAACACAAAAAACAAACATGGATGATTGATGGAGGAACAACAGTGTATGTCGTGTGTGTCAATGGTGTGGTGTCAAGTCGACCACATCCTGATGTGCACGGCAACACTTACCCTCATGGTATTGTTCCTGCTTGTAGTCTGGTACTGCAATTAGAAAATACACATTCATATTATACGGATCGACTGCATTAACGCACCCACTTCACTGTATAAAACCTTGATAACCTGTAGTTAATCTGTAATAACCTGTATCTATACACCTGTCAAATCATACAGCACTATGGTAAATAATTCATAAAAGGAGGGTTATGTTTCCCTCTAGTGGCTGCCTGGAGATGTCACTCACCATGCCCCGCCCACCCTGGCTTCTCAGAGTTCCGTTGGCCTCGCCCATTCTCTGGAATGTTCCCCCTCCTGAGAACCCTCCCTCTCCTGACGAGGACACCTGGGTGACCTGGGGAGAGATGGAGGTTGAGTTCTGAGACACAGGCGCTGCTGCTGGGACTGTACTGGATGGCCGCTGTTTTGCAAGCTCTGACCCAACTTCACTATTTTGTGATTCTTTTGTCATTCATTTTTACTTTATTTTCATGAAATGTATCCTCTATCATTTCTTACAACCGACAAGAACATTTATCAGCAGTTAATTACCTAAATTCAGCCTTCATCTTCAACTCCTCTGCCCTGAGCTCGTTTTGTAATTCCGACCCAATTTTTGGGATACACAAGAGGAAACGCCGGCATTACAGAGGCAAGAGAGGAAGGATTCTGAAGCGTGTAAGGCGAAGGGAAAACCGGCCACCTCTTCCCTCCATTGTACTTTCCAATGTCACTTGATAATAATTTGCTTCTAAAGTGATTCTCGAACTGCAATATTCTCTGCATTTCTGAAACATGGCTCTTGGTCTCCCTCACCACTAGGGGTGAAAAAGTCGTTGACCACTGTTATTTTACCCACAAGCAAGCATACAAGGCCCTCCCTCGTCAGCCATTCGGCAAATCAGATCATAACTCTGTACTCCTGCTTCCTGTTTACAAGCAGAAGTTCAAACAGAAAGTACCCGTGACACAATTCATTGAAAAATGGTTACAAGAATCAGAGAATATGCTACAGGACTACTTGGCTAGCGCTGATTGGAATATGTTTTGAGACTCCGCCGATAACATCAACAAGCTAACAACTTCCCTCACCGGCTTCATTAGGAAATGCATCGGCGAATTTGTCCCCACAGTGAAGGTTTGCTGCGTCAAAAGCCCTGGAATAACACTGAGGTTGGCGCTAAACTAAAGGATAGGGCTACCGCAGACAGGGCTTTCGCAGCCAACCCTGAGGCTACGGCTGAGGACTGGAACAAGTACAAAAAGTCCTGCTATGTCCTCCGCAGAGTCATCAAACGAGCAAAAGGACAATATAGGAATAAGGTGGAATCATATTACACATGCTTAGACGCCCTCCGCATGTGGCAGTGGCTACAGTCCATTACGAATTACAAAGGAAGACCCAGCCATAAACTGCCCAACATTGCCTCTCTATCAGATGAACTCATTGCATTTTATGTATGCTTCGACAATACCAACATTGTGCCGGGTGTGAGGGCCGTCACCGAACCCAGATGATTGGGTGATATCGCTCTCCGAGGTCGACATGACTAAAGTCTTTAATCAGGTCAACACTCACAAGGCCGCGGGGCCCGACAGTATTCCAGGGCGTATTGTGCAGAGCATGTGCAGAACAGCTGGCAGGCATATTCACAGTCATTTTCAACCTCTCCCTGTTCCAGTCTGTAATCTCCACGTTTTAAGATAAAAACCATCACTCCTGTTCCCAAGAACTATAAGGCTTCATGCCACAATGACTACCTCCCTGTGGCACTCACATTTGTAATCATGTGGTGGTTTGAGAGGCTGGTTATGGCACACATCAACTCCAATTTGTACACCAACAGATCCATAGATGACACAATCTCAATTGTACGCCACACTGCCCTCACCCACATAGATAAAAGGAATACCTATGTGAGAATGTTGTTCATTGACTACAGCTCAGTGTTCAATGCCATTGTCCCCTCAACTCGTAACCAAGCTTACGACCCTGGGACTAAACACCCAGGTGGTGAGGGTAGGCAACATTACCTCTGCCACGCTGACCCACAACATAGAGGCCCCACAGGGGTGTGTGCTTAGTCCCCTCCTGTACTCCCTGTTCATCAACGACTGGTGGCTATGCATGATTCCAACACCATCATCAAGTTTGCTGATGACACAATGTAGGTAGGCCTGATCTTCGGCATTGATGAGACTACAGGGAAGAGGTCAGTGACCTGGCACAACAATCTATCCCTCAGCGTCAGTAAGGAGTTGATCGTGGACAACAGGAAACGGGGGGCACACCCCCATCCACTTCAACAGGGCTGCAGTGGAGCGGGTGTCTAAATCACTCAGGACTTAAAATGTTGACAGTTCCTCTTCCACCTCATGAGGTTGATAAGGTTTGGCAAGGGCCCTCAAATCCTCAAAAAGTTCTACAGCTGTACCATTGAGAACACCTTGACTGGCTGCATGACTGCCTGGTATGGCAATAACACCGCCCTCGATCACATGGCGCTATAGAGGGTGGCATGAACAGCCCAGTAGGTCATTGGGGCCGAGCTCCCCGCCATCCAGAACCTCTATCAGGCGGTGTGAAAGGAAGGCCTGGAAAATCGTTGAAGACTCAAGCCACCCAAGCGATAGACTTTTCTCTCTACTTTCGCACAGCAAGTGGTACTGGTGCATCAAGTCTGACACCAACAGGCTCCTGAACATCTTCTATTCCCAAGCCATAAGACTGCTAAATAGCTAACAAAGTAGCTAACTAAATGGCTACACACACTATCTGAGTTAACCCTTGTCACACACACTGACACTCCAACACACGTAAACACTCACTCCATAGTTTGCTCACACACACATACATTTATACTGACGCTACACTCACCCACTCATATCCAATCATAATTTACTCTGCTGCTACTCTGTTTATCATATATCCTGATGCCTAGTCACCTTACCCCATCTTCTATTCCCAAGCCATAAGACTGCTAAATAGCTAACAAAGTAGCTAACCACTAACTATACAGTACATATCTACTTCTAGTGATCCAGTATCCCTGCACATTGTAAATATGGTACTGGAGCTGACCCTGTATCTCGTATGCTTACTTACTTTCTCATGTTCTTCTTATTTCTTATTTTTATTTCTTGTGTGTTTTTGTTCTACTTTTTTTTTTTTTTAGTATTACATCTATTGATTACTGCATTGTTTATAGTTTGCAAGAAAGGCATGTGACATCAAAACTTGAAAGGTTATATACATTTTAATGTAGACTGATGCCCTACTCCATCAGCTGACTGAATTGTGTACCACTGTTGTCACCACTATTTTGTTGCGTTAAGTATCTAACATGGTATGAGCATGTTAGATAATGACATAGTAATAAGGAAAATGCACAAAGTGCTAAATGAAAGCATAACAGAGGATTATGAAGAGTTAAATTCTGTTATGTACACTGCGATGTAGTACCACTCAGTGTAGAACTACGGAAAGTATACCACTGAGACAGGTAGGAAGGGCATTTAAGATCTTCACTCTTTGAAATGTCTCTCACAAATAGTTGACACAGGTCAAATGCAATGTGTATCAGTGCTATTGACCAGACCAACGGGGTCAAGCTAAATAAAACATAGGCTAATATCCTCCCTGAAACAACGTTTCCCACAGTTCAGATGGAGCTGTAGCCAGTGAACAAGGGCAGGCATGAACTGCAAGTATTTCACACTGCCGAAGTGGTTTGATGTGATGTGAGACTTCCATCGACTAGAGATGAGATGCATCCAAATGGGAAAAGTATTTTAAGGTATTGAATTAAAAACACATACTTTAAAAAAAAGTTTTAAAACAATGCATTGATGTTTGCATTGTGTGGACCTAAGTCTGAAACTTCAATGCTTGAAAATTGTCATTGTCAGTAAGGATGTCACTTACAATGGTCCTCCCTGTGGTTCTGTACATCTCATTGGTCTCTTGGGTCATCTCATTAGTCTTCGGAGTAAACTGTCCAATCAGAGAGCAAGAATTAAGCACAGCATAAACAACAGTTATTTAGACTGTGATCAAAGTGTTGTAGTAAGATGGTAGAATATATAGTAACTAGTCTTGTTGTTGGTGGTGACAGAATTAAGAACATAATAATATTTAAATTTTAGTCACTTTTTCAGATACTCTTATCCAGAGCGATTTACAGTTAATGAGATCATACATTTCATAAAAAAAATTCTCCATGCTGGTCCCCCGTGGGAATCAAACCCACAACCCTGGCATTGCAAGCGCCATGCTCTACTGTACCAACTGAGCCACATAATATGATATACAGGTATGTGGAGTAAAAGTTCTCTAACGGTGGCAAATGAAGTGGTGTAGTACAGATGTAGGATCTTCATTTGATCCCCCTGTTGCAGGACAACTTTTCACTTATAGTGTATTTAAGGTTTTAAAAGGCTTCGGAAGTTTGTAATTTCCACTTTGAAATTTCAGACTTGATTTTCCCTTACGAAAATCTATCAACCCCTACAAAACTGTCCATTAATTATAATCCACATAATAAATCACATTTTCTGTTGCTGCAGAATTATTTTCCTGCTGTAGCAAACTGGCTCAAATTAGAATCCTACTTCTGTAGCAGATAGAAAGGTAGGGACAGGTATATAATAGGTAGTTCTGTTCAAACAGTAGCACTATCTTACAGATAGGAGACTTGGCTCCAACTCATTCTTCATGGGCAAGCATATGATACATATTGCTAGTAAATCCCTCAATCTTAGGAAACTATCATTTAATGTTACATTATATATACAAAATATATGTGGACACCACTTCAAATGAGTGGATTCAGATATTTCAGTCACACCCGTTGCTGACAGGTGTACAAAATCGAGCACACAGCCATGCAATCTCCACAAACAAACATTGGCAGTAGAATGGCCTTACTGAAGAGATCAGTGACCTTCAACATGGCACCGTCATAGGATGCCACCTTTCCAACAAGTCAGTTTGTCAAATTTCTGCCCTGCTAGAGCTTCCCCCGGTCAAATGTAAGTGCTGTTATTCTGAAGTGTAGGAGCAACAACGGCTCAGCCGCGAAGTGATAGACCCCACAAGCTCACAGAACGGGACTGCCAAGTGCTGAAGCGCGTAGCACGTAAAAGATGTCTGTCCTTGGTTGCAACACTCACTACCGAGTTCCAATCTGCCACTGGAAGCAATGTCAGCACAATAACTGTTTATCGGGAGCTTCATGAAATAGGTTTCCTTGGCCGAGCAGCCGCCCACACAAGCCTAAGATCACCATGCGCAATGCCAAGCGTCGGCTGAAGTGGTGTAAAGCTTGCTGCCATTGGAGTCTGGAGCAGTGGAAATGTGTTCTCTGGAGTGATGAATCACGTTTCACTTTCTGGCAGTCCGGTGGACGAATTTGGGTTTGGCAAGTTATCAGGAGAACGCTACCTGCCCATGCATAGTGCCAACTGTAAAGTTTGGTGGAGGAGGAATAATGGTCTGGGGCTGTTTTTATAAGGTTTGGGCTAGGCCCCTTAGTTCCAGTGAAGGGAAATCTTAACGCTACAGCATACAATTACATTCTAGATGATTCTGTGTTTCCAACTTTGAGGCAACAGTTTGGTGAAGGCCATTTCCTGTTTCAACATGACAATTCCCCCATGCACAAAGTGAGGTCCATACTGAAATGATTTGTCAAGATCGGTATGGAAGAACTTGACTGGCCTGCACAGAGCCCTAACCTCACTTTTGGGATGAATTGAAACGCCGACTGCGAGCCAGGCTTAGTCGGCCAACATCAGTGCTCGACCCCACAAATGCTCTTGTGGCTGAATGGAAGCAAGTCCCCGCAGCAATGTTCCAACATCTAGTGGAAAGCATTCCCAGAAGAGTGAAGGCCGTTATAGCAGCAATGGCAGGACCAAATCCATATTAATGCCCATGATTTTGGAATGAGCTGTTCAACGAGTAGGTGTCCATCTTCTGAATCTCACTGATGTGGTCCACCGGGCCTACTTCACCATGCACGCTGTGTCCTACACAATCCAATACACTCAATATCTTAGTACATACTAATTTGCTCCATAATATCCGTACACTCTATACATCTCTGGTACACACTACTTAGATGTGGCCTATACTTAGCTCTTTAGTAGTCACATCTGTACTGTATTCTATAATTAATCTTCACGGATCTGATCTCTTTAACTCTCTCATTGGTACTACAGAAACTAAATGATGCTAATAGTGACCGAACCCGCTTCATTCAGTGATTACCATACATACAGTACATTTTAGAGGGAAGCACACACCCTACACAGAAACCACTAATTACCTGTAACTGTTGTGATATTAATTCCTTTTCCCTCCAACATATGACACCTCACACACTCTCACACGCTCTCTCACACACTCTCACACAACTCCACCTAACCGTGCAGAATACACCCACAGATACGACATTGAAAAATCTCAGACCCTGTGTTGACCATAGACTGTTTTTTGTCTTTTTAAATAAGGGTTGTGACACGGAAAAATATGAGTTACAGAAAGAATGAAAAAGAAGACAAGAAGAAAGTAAGAATAGTGGCCAGTTTACCGGTATGCCTGGGGTGGCCTGCTTCATTCCATCTATCACTTCCCTGTTAGGAGTGGTGGGGGTCAGGATCAACATGGGCTCACCCTAAAAGGTAGGGACAGGAGGGGAGGGAGAGAAGAAAAAAAGGAGGGTATGGGTATAAGAGCGGAAGAGAGGAGAGAGGAGAGGTAAGTAGAGAGGATGAGAAAAGAACAAGAGTTTATGATTGCAGAGGAGAGGAAAGAGAAAAGAGATGAGGAGAGGAAAGAGACAAGGCGAGGAAAGAGATGAGGAGAGAAAAGAGGAAAGATATGAGGAGAGGAAAGAGAAAGAGATGAGGATAGGATAGAGATGAGGAGAGAAAAGAGGAAAGAGATGAGGAGAGGAAATAAATGAGGATAGAAAAGAGATGAGGAGAGGAGAGGAAAGAGGAAAGAGATGAGGAGAGAGATGAGGAGATGAGTAGAGGAAAGAGGAAAGATATGAGGAGAGAAAAGAGATGAGGAGAGGAAAGAGAAAAGAGATGAGTAGAGAGATGAGGAGATGAGTAGAGGAAAGATATGAGGAGAGAAAATAGATGAGGAGAGGAAAGAGATGAGGAGAGAAAAGAGATGAGGAGAGGAGAGGAAGGAGGAAAGAGGAAAGAAGTGAGGAGAAGAGGAAAGAGAAAAGAGATGAGAGGAAAGAGATGAGGAGAGAAAAGAGATGAGGAGAGGAAAGAGATAAGGAGATGAGGAGAGGAAAGAGGAAAGAGATGAGGAGAGAAAATAGATGAGGAGAGGAAAGAGGAAAGAGGTGAGGAGAGGAAAGAGAAAAGAGATGAGGAGAGGAAAGAGATGAGGAGAGGAAAGAGATAAGGAGATGAGGAGAAGAAATAGGAAAGAGATGAGGAGAGGAAAGAGGAAAGAGATGAGGAGAGGAAAGAGAAAAGAGATGAGGAAAGAGACGAGGAGAGGAAAGAGAAAAGAGATGAGGAGAGGAGAGGAAAGAGATGAGAAGAAGAAAGAGATGAGGAGAGGAAAGAGAAAAGAGATGAGGAGAGGAAAGAGACGAGAAGAGGACAGAGAAAAGAGATGAGGAAAGAGTAAGAGATGAGGAGAGGAAAGAGACAAGGAAAGGAAGAAGAAAAGAGATGAGGAGAGAAAATGAACATTGAAAGTTATTACAAGATGAAACATCATGTCAGACTACAAACTGTTCACATACCAGAGGAAGAATACCTGTCTTGCCAACAGTAAAAACATGTCTTACCCAGACTCAATGACAACAATAACATGACTAGGGTTTCAAAGCTACTGGTGATTTACCAAAGTTACCGGAATCGTCAGTAATTTTGGTTATTTACAGAACATCTATGGCAACCTATTGTAACTTTGGTCAATTATACTTGAATAACTTGAATGTATATATATTTTATATATCTGTGTCAATATCATCCATGAGTATCTAGTAGATAAACCATATGGTTCAAAAGAAAATAGTCCAATTCATGAATAAAGCATCTAACTAACATGGCATTATTTTCAATTACCTCTGAAACTCTTCAACTATTGACTTTTTCACAACTGCCACCAGTTTGACGCCAAAACATTGACAACAAATACATACTGACATAGTAAAATAACTACATACTGACATAGTAAAATAACTACATACTGACATAGTAAAATAACTACATACTGACATAGTAAAATAACTACATACTGACATAGTAAAATAACTACATACTGACATAGTAAAATAACTACATACTGACATAGTAAAATAACTACATACTGACATAGTAAAATAACTACATACTGACATAGTAAAATAACTACATACTGACATAGTAAAATAACTACATACTGACATAGTAAAATAACTACATACTGACATAGTAAGGTAACTACATACTGACATAGTAAAATAACTACATACTGACATAGTAAAATAACTACATACTGACATAGTAAAATAACTACATACTGACATAGTAAAATAACTACATACTGACATAGTAAAATAACTACATACTGACATAGTAAAATAACTACATACTGACATAGTAAAATAACTACATACTGACATAGTAAAATAACTACATACTGACATAGTAAAATAACTACAAGTGTGTAAAATATATATAAAGGATATCTCATATTAAACACCAATGGTATTCACTAAGTTAATGGTTTATATTTAGGATGATGTTTTACAGCTTTGTCATTCTATTTTTTATTTTAAAATAATCTTGTTTAATTATTACATATTTTACATGTGATAAGGCCACACAGAGTGCCAGAGATAGTTACAGACACCTGTGATATTCTGAAGTACCCAAAAAGGCCGCGAGATGTCTTGTGATAGATAACATAACATCTGTGAAAGACACACAAATTCTGGTAGTTTACTGGTAAACTTAGAAAGTTTCCATCAATATACCCTCCCTTTGCAACCCTACACATGACAGCTCAGTAAGTGATTGTATTGTACACTCCTGTCTTTGTGCTGAACACCCAGACACATAACTTAATGTATACATTCGGCACAAATACTGTAGATATACATGCACGCATGCACGTGAACATATACACCCACACACACCTTGCATGCACTGCCCCCTGCCTCCTCATTGTATTTGATGAGAGTCTGGTTGCCCTCTTCTTGCAGGTTGAGGGGGAGGTGTGTGAACGTCTTACCGCCACACTCACACAGCAGGAGGAAAAGCAGTAGCACTGGGAGAGGGACATACAACCACAGAGTCACCACTAACAGTCATATCTCATTGCATTTTACCATACAAAAATGAATGGATGTTTAGTCATGTTTTTATAACTTTTCATAGCATGCTGTATCACTGCTATCTATCAACATGTTTTAATTACAATAATGCATCAAAAGGTTGCTCTCAATTTGATAGATGTGATTTAGTTTAGACTGAATTGGTGTCTCTCTCTTCATTTTTTCCACTCTGAATTTCAGGCCACAACCATTACGTTCTAAGAGTGTCTAACTGACTTAGTGATTATCCTCCTACTCTATAACTATCCCTTATCCCTATATACAGTACTCCATTCCTATTCCCTTCTAACTCACGTAAGAGGAGCAGCAGTCCAGCCAGCAGTAGTCCTATAGCGGCAGGGCCCAGGCTGGAGCTCCGGGGGAGAGAGGCCCTACACTTGTCTCCTTTCCCACAGTCACACACTATCACCTGGACAATGTCATGTGCCTCCTGGCTTTGCTGGTCGAGGATCACCAGAGGCACCGTGTAGTTACCGTACGGCAGGGTCTTCAGACTGACCAGACCCGCCTCCATACCTGACCACCGGGGGGAGAGCGGTGAATGGAGAGGAAAAGAAGGTAGGAGGTTAATTAAGTAATAAGTCCTGAGGGGGTGTGGTACATGGCCAAAATACCACGGCTAAGGGCTGTTCTTACGCATGACTCAACCCAGAGTGCCTGGATACAGCCCTTAGCTGTGGTATATTGACCGTAAAGACCTGACGTCTGAGTAGTGGTATTGTCTAGGTTAGCAGGTTGTATGGAGATAGTAGATGGATAAAAGCAGTGCTTTGGTGTGTGGGTGTGTGTGTCCGTGCGTGCGTGCGTGCGTGGGTGCGTGCGTGCGTGTGTGTGTGTGTGTGTGTGTGTGTGTGTGTGTGTGTGCGTGTGTGTGTGCGTGCGTGCATGTGTTTATGGGTGTGTGTGATTCTGCTGACCATTGGCAGGGTCCAGTTTCCAGTGGCTCTTCAGTGTTTTGTCTCCATTGTCCACTCCCAGGGAGAAGGAACAGGGGCATCCAAAGGGAGGTTTGTCCTTGTCTTCTACTGGCACAATCACTTTGTTACCACACATGACCAGCTCCTTCTCCACCAAAGAGGGTATGTTATCATTGATATCCCCCAGGTGAACCAGAATGGTACCTGTAGCTGTGGCAGGAGGTTTGCCTGAGAGAGGAAGAGATTCTTTAAATACTCTATTATGCTCAATAGTATATACTGTACATATGCATACGTACGTACACACACAGCTACATGCATGTTCACACGCACACAGGTGCACACGCAGGCACACACACAAACACTCACACACAGACACAGACAAACGCACACCTCACGCACTAACCGTCATCTATGGCATGGATTAGGATAGTGTATATGTTGTCTTTGTTGACGTGAGGTGACTCCCGGTCCATCTTCTTCACTGTGGTAACCGCTCCTGTCTTGTTATCTATGGTGACCCAGCCTGCTGGGTCCTCAACTAACTCATACCTGGTCAGGACATGGATGGGACAGATAGATGCTTACTTTGAATGCATACTGTACATACAAAATAAGTTGTGGTAATCAATTTCACAACCCAGGTGAATCTGAGTCATCACATGTTGCCACCTACCTGATTTTTCCCACATCTGAGTCTACGTCAGTGACCTTGGGCGTGTACAGCACCTTCCCTGTCACCTCCTCCTCCTTCACGTACACGTCTACCACCTTTTTGTCAAACTCCGGGGGGTCGTTCACGTCAATCACCTTCACCGCCACATTCACTCTCTGGGGGAGCGCGGTCAGGGTTTTAGGGGAGTTGGGCCCTCCTGAGCCACACACAAACAGAGGCTCCTCGTTCTCCACGGCGATCTCCACGTTGGTCACCGTCGTCTTCTCAAAATCCTTCCCCTGGGAAATGTAGTCAATAAGTCAATACAGAACAAAAATGGAAAAAACTACTTGGAACTAATACTATCTTAATTTGACCAGTTTCTCACAGCAGGAAAGTAATCCTGCAGCAACAAGACATGTGAGTTAATATGTGGAGTATAATTAATGGTAATTTATGTAGGGGTTTATAAATTTTTCATCAGGGCAAATCAAGTCTGACATTTTAAGGTGGAAATTACAAACTTTTAAAGCCTTTTTAAACTTTGAATACACTCGAAGTTTGCATTTACTGTTGTGCAGGAAAATGATCTGCAACAACAGAGTGATCAAATTAAAATGGCATATCTGTAAGTGACGTTGATGCTCAGAACCTTGTATAAGGTCATAAGGTCAAACAGACTCACCTTGATGACAGTCAGTATACCCTCGTTGGTCTTGGGGTCGGTCTCAATCTTATAGTTCCCTTCCTCGTTCCCCTTCACAATGGAGTAAACAGCCCGCCATGCGGGGGTGTTGGGGGTGTCTGCGTCAGTCACAGCCACTCGGAGTATCTCCCTATTGGACTCCATCTCCATAACCTGAGTATTGTACTGCACAGAAAGAAGGTAAAGTAAATATTTGTGTTTCACAAATTACTTAAGACATGTTCACTCAATCAATCAGTTGATCAATTGATCAATCAACCAACAAATCAGTGAATCAGTCAATCAACCAGTCAACCAACTTGAAACTTACAGTCTTGTTTTTGAACACTGGCTGGTGAGTGTTGGAGTCCATTATGTGAAGGTTGACCACTGCAGTTGAGGACAGGGCTGGTTTCCCATGATCCTTAGCTTCAACAGTCACTTTATACATCTTTACTTTCTACATGAAGAACAAAATAAATTAAATATTGATCCCACCATTTTAAAATACATATTAAGAACACCTTTGTAATATTGAGTTACACCCCCTTTTTGCCCTCAGAACAGCCTCAATTCTTCGGGGCATGGACTCTACAAGGTGTTGAAAGTGTTCCACAGGGATGCTGGCCCATGTTGACTCCAATGCTTCCCACAGTTGTGTCAAGTTGGCTGGATGTCCTTTGGGTGGTGGACCATTCTTGATACACACAGGAAACTGTTGAGCATGAAAACCCCAACAGCGTTGCAGTTCTTGACACAAACCGGTGCACCTGGCACCTACTACCTTACCCCATTCAAAAAGGTGCTTAAATATGTTGTCTTGCCCATTCACTCTCTGAATGGCACATACACAATTCATGTCTCATTTGTCTCAAGGCTAAAACATCCTTCTTTAACCTGTCTCCTCCACTTCATCTATACTGATTGAAGTGGATTTAACAAGTGACATCAATAAGGGATCATAGCTTTCACCTGGATTCCCCTGGTCAGACTCCCCATGTCATGTTCATAATGTTTTGTGTATGTGTTTGTGCGTGGGTGCGTCAAGTGGGTGTGTGTCTGTGCATGTAATGGCTTGTCTGTGTGTGCGTGTGTGTTGTAGTGGAATCTCACGTCGTAGTCGAAGCAGCCGGTGAAGGTGAGCTGGCTCATCTTGGTGCCCTCCACCTGCTTCAATTTGATCTGGGGCTCAGCTGGCTCCTGAGACAACACCCTTAAACTGATGGCGGAGTTCTCTGTGTTCGCCTCATCCCTGTCCTTGACTATCAGAGGCACTGGCAGATAGCCTAAGACGGGGAGACGAGGGCAGGAGGGGAAGATCAGGAAGGATGAGGATAAATATTGGGGAAGAGGAGAGAAGAGGAGAGAAGGGGTAATTAGTTCCCTTTTACATGTTCTCTCTGCTCAAAAAGAGCACCCACTTGCCACTTGATTTCTCAGCCGAACACAATGACTGATTGGCGAACAGTCTAGTTAAGTATATTTTGTGCAAGGCCTATATGCAGGCACATGATTTACAGCCTTTCTGTGTACTGACCCTCTGGTAAACTTTCTTTCACACTGGCTTTCGTGACAAGGTTCTCAAAGTAAGGCTCATTGTCATTGATGTCCTTAATCGCCACGTCGAACCCCAGAGTCCTGTCCACGGGATTACCAGTCTCCTTGTCCATGATGTCAAAATTAATCTGTAGGAAATAATATTATTATTGTCAATTTATGTTTAAATATTATTTTTGGTTAAGATAGTTTTATCTGTCTGTTCTGTAATTTATCTGTAGTTTTATATTTTATCTGTCTGTTCGTCCGTCTGTCTGTCTGTCCGTCCTTCTGTCTGCGTGTGTCGATGCTCACGTGAAAGAAGGGGTATGTCTCCCTGTCGATGGGCTTGTGTACAGAAACCACTCCGTCTGTTTCGCCGATGGAGAACACGCCCATCGGTTCCTCGGTCACTCCGGTTCCACTAATACGGAACTGGTAGTTGTTTATGAGCATTGGTGTTCTATCGTTGAACATCTGGAAAGACAGCCTTGTTGATGAGCAGTTTGCAGTGCTATGAATACTGGATCCCTGGTTTAGGAGTAGCCCAAAATGGGTCCAGGGTTTACAGTATGACTTACTACAGAGTTGGAAGCAACTGTTCTTCTAATGAATGACTATTAGACTATTTATGTGCCCAGTGGTTTTGTACCTTGTTTGGTGGTGTATGATGTTTTTACCTGTGTGGCTATCTTGGGAAAAGGTCCAGGGTCCTCCTCCACTAGCTCAATGGTGGACAGGACCCACCTTCTTTTGGAACGCACAAGCAGCTCCTTTAGGAAAGGGGATGAGGGCCATTGTACTTCTTTCTTTAAACTCAAAAATGTATTTCAAATTGTTCTCAATTTTTTTCTGGAAATGCCCATGACATACCCGCTTTTCCCGCTTGTTCATTGTGTAGTTGCCAGTATCGTGTGCCAGTGCTAATGCAACCATGATTGAGACCTGATGACAGAAACAGTGCAAACATGCAATTAGAGAGAATATATGTGTGCATAGTAAAAAAATAAAATACATAAAGATGAAGGTGTGATTCATCCAGTCATATTCCCACCCTGGGTTCGATCCAATAGCCTGCAGGTGAGTCATTGTAGGTGACAGACCTCTGGGAGACATGATCTATCTCTCTCTCTCTCTCTCTCTCTCTCTCTCTCTCTCTCTCTCTCTCTCTCTCTCTCTCTCTCTCTCTCTCTCTCTCCCATGAACACTGTTCATAGACATTTGTATAGACATAATAAAAAACACAAATTATATCTAATGAATCATCCAATGAGGTAGCCTAGCGGTTAATAGCGTTGGGCTAGTAACCAAAAGGTTGTGTGTTTGAATCCCTGAGCTGACTAAGTGAAAGATCTGTTGATGTGTCCTTAAGCAAGGCACTTATCCCTAATTGCTCATTGACAGTTTTGGCCAGTAAAGAAGTTCAGAGTGAAAACGCAATTCGATAGATCTGTGATCGATTAAATTCTGGAGAATGTTACAAAGTAGGACGTGAAATGAGGGCACTTGCATTCTCACCACCACGGCCTCTGATAAAGACTTCAGGTTTATTCATCCTCCAGAAGCCCTCCATACTCAGCTATCAACACCCATTCAATGATGTCACAATTATCATGGGAGATTTTCAAAGTCACTATTGATTCAAAGCTCAGTGAACTCCCTACATGCTCAGACAGGTAGTTTTAGTAGAGAGTAGTTTCGCATTAACATTCCAAGAAAGTTATTTAGCATATTTCAGTAAGTGATGCTGTGAAGTTAGGTGAACGGACATGTCACTGTAAATGAGGTGAGAGATGAGACGAGACAAGCTTCACAAAATAATGGTGGTAAAAGTTTAAGGGAAGATGGTATATTTACAGTTAAGTAGAGTGTGTGCAGAGCATTGGATAGCATAATTACTTACGCCTGACATGATTTTCAATGGAAAGTCTAGTTGAAAAAAGTTCACCGGATAATACCAGTTTGCAAGCTAGATTCAGCTAGCCTACAGTACAGCTAGCTAATTTCTCTGAGGTGATTTGGGTAACTAGACAGCTAATATGGACATAATCAGCTTTGTAAAACTTGGATGAACTTGACTGATGCTCCAACAGGCAGAAGCAGAGATTCGAAGACTAGGAAAAATAGTCTCTTCCCATCAGTTGTTGATGTTTTGATTTGTAGTCTACTGGCCTGAAGCACACTTCGCAGCTGAATGTAAAATAATAGGCATCCTTGCACACTCACACTTAAAACCTCTTAAGGATCCGCCCCTTTTTTCAATTTTCGCCTAAAATGACATACCCAAATCTAACTGCCTGTAGCGCATGCTCTTTAGCAAGGATATGCATATTCTTGGTACCACTTGAAAGGAAACACTTTGAAGTTTGTGGAAATGTGAAAGGAATGTAGGAGAAATAAAACAAAATTTTGTTGTATTTTTTTGTACCATCATCTTTGAAATGCAAGAGAAAGGCCATAATGTATTATTCCAGCCCAGGTGCAATTTAGATTTTGGCCACAAGATGGCAGCAGTGTATGTGCAAAGTTTCAGAATGATCCAATGAACCACTGCATTTCTGTTCAAAATGTTGTAACAAAACTGCCCAAATGTGCCTAATTTGTTTATTAACAACTTTTCATGTACAAAACTGTGCACTCTCCTCAAACAGTAGCATGCTATGCTTTCACTGTAATAGCTACTGTAAATTGGACAGTGCAGTTAGATTAACAATAATTTAAGCTTTCTGACTGTCATGTTGTGTCTTGTCTCTGTCCTTTCCCTTCACCCTGTCTCCCTCTGCTGGTCGTTGTTAGGTTACCTTTTCTCCCCCTCTGTCCCCCAGCTGTGCCTTGTCTCCTCCTAACCACCTCGTCACCCCTTTTCCCACCTGTTCCCTTTTTCCCTCTGATTAGGTCCCTATATCTCTCTCTGTTCCTGCTCCTGTCCTTGTCGGATTCTTGTTTGTTGTGTTTCATGCCTGAACCAGACTGTCGTCATGTTTGCTGTAACCTTGTCTTGTCCTGTCGGAATCTGCCGGTCCGTCTGAGCCTACCTATGTTTGGTAATTAAAGAAGCTCTGTTTAAGTTAATTCGCTTTTGGGTCCTCATTCACGCACCGTAACAGAAGAATCCGACCAAGAATGGACCCAGCGACTTCGGATCCTCTCCACTCAGCCGTCGGGATCCAGGGAGCGATGCTAGGCAGACACGAGCAGGAATTGTCTGCTGCTCGACATGCCGTTGAGACCCTGGCCACCCAAGTCTCCAACCTCACAGAACAGGTTCACCATCTCCGCCTCGATCCACCGGCCACTTCCAGGGCTTTCGAATCTCCGGAGCCCAGAATCAATAACCCGCCGTGTTACTCTGGGGAGCCCACTGAATGCCGCTCGTTCCTCACCCAGTGTGATATTGTGTTTTCTCTCCAGCCCTACACTTTCTCCAGGAGCACTGCTCGTGTCGCCTACGTCATATCTCTCCTTATTGGACGGGCTCGTGAGTGGGGCACGGCAATCTGGGAGGCAAGGGCTGAGTCCGTTCTTCAGTGGGCTCACTCTGCCAAGTTAGCCGGCCACCCTGGCGTTCGGGGTACGCTTGCTTCCATTCGCCAGCGTTTTTGGTGGCCCACCCGGGAGCATGACACACGTCGTTTCGTGGCTGCTTGTTCGGTCTGCGCGCAGACTAAGTCCGGTAACTCTCCTCCTGCCGGCCGTCTCAGGCCGCTTCCTATTCCCTCTCGACCGTGGTCTCACATCGCCTTAGATTTTGTCACCGGACTGCCTTCGTCAGCGGGGAAGACTGTTATTCTTACGGTTGTCGATAGGTTCTCTAAGGCGGCTCATTTCATTCCCCTTGCTAAGCTTCCTTCTGCTAAAGAGACGGCACAAATCATCATCGAGAATGTTTTCAGAATTCATGGCCTTCCGTCAGACGTCGTTTCGGACAGAGGTCCGCAATTCACGTCTCAATTTTGGAGGGAGTTTTGCCGTTTGATTGGGGCTTCCGTCAGTCTCTCTTCCGGCTTTCACCCCCAGTCTAACGGTCAAGCAGAACGGGCCAATCAGACTATTGGTCGCATCTTACGCAGTCTTTCTTTTCGCAACCCTGCGTCTTGGTCAGAACAGCTCCCCTGGGCAGAATACGCCCACAACTCGCTTCCTTCGTCTGCGACCGGGCTATCTCCTTTTCAGAGTAGCCTCGGGTACCAGCCTCCGCTGTTCTCATCTCAGTTCGCCGAGTCCAGCGTCCCCTCCGCTCAGGCTTTTGTCCAACGTTGCGAGCGCTCCTGGAAGAGGGTCAGGTCTGCACTTTGCCGTTATAGGACGCAGACTGTGAGGGCTGCTAATAAGCGTAGAACTAAGAGTCCTAGATATTGTCGCGGTCAGAGAGTTTGGCTCTCCACTCAGAACCTTCCCCTTAAGACGGCTTCTCGCAAGTTGACCCCGCGGTTCATTGGTCCGTTCCGTATTTCTCGGGTCATTAATCCTGTCGCAGTTCGACTTCTTCTTCCGCGATACCTTCGTCGCGTCCACCCGGTCTTCCATGTCTCCTGCATCAAGCCCGTCCTTCGCGCCCCCGCTCGTCTTCCCCCCCCCCCCCATCCTTGTCGAGGGCGCACCCATCTACAGGGTCCGTAGAATTTTGGACATGCGTCCTCGGGGCCGTGGTCACCAGTACCTCGTAGATTGGGAGGGGTACGGTCCTGAGGAGAGGAGTTGGGTTCCCTCTCGGGACGTGCTGGACCGTGCGCTGATCGAGGATTTCCTCCGTTGCCGCCAGGTTTCCTCCTCGAGTGCGCCAGGAGGCGCTCGGTGAGTGGGGGGGTACTGTCATGTACTGTCATGTTGTGTCTTGTCTCTGTCCTTTCCCTTCACCCTGTCTCCCTCTGCTGGTCGTTGTTAGGTTACCTTTTCTCCCCCTCTTTCCCCCAGCTGTGCCTTGTCTCCTCCTAACCACCTCGTCACCCCTTTTCCCACCTGTTCCCTTTTTCCCTCTGATTAGGTCCCTATATCTCTCTCTGTTCCTGCTCCTGTCCTTGTCGGATTCTTGTTTGTTGTGTTTCATGCCTGAACCAGACTGTCGTCATGTTTGCTGTAACCTTGTCTTGTCCTGTCGGAATCTGCCGGTCCGTCTGAGCCTACCTATGTTTGGTAATTAAAGAAGCTCTGTTTAAGTTAATTCGCTTTTGGGTCCTCATTCACGCACCGTAACACTGCCAATATCAGATATGTCTATGTCCTGGGAAATGTTCTTGTTTCTTACAACCTCAGCTCAACCGTCCCGTGGAAGGGACACCGATCCCGAAGAAGTTTTCAAGACAATGTCAATCAGATGGCAATGAAATCTCCCATTTGTCCAAAGTGTAATGGGTACATGCCTATGTGTAGCCTAACTGAACATCAACGGCACCAGGTAGCCTAGTGGTTAGAGTGTTGGGCCAGAAACCAAAAGGTTGCTAGATTGAATCCCTGAGCTGACAAAGGAAAAATCTGTTGTTCGGCCCCTGAACAAGGCAGTTAACCTACTCTTCCTAGGCCGTCATTGTAAATAAGAATTTGTTCTTAACTGACTTGCCTCGTTAAATACAATGAAAAGCCCCAGCTAACACACCTGACTCCAATAACCAACTAATCATGATCTTCAGTTAAAAATGCAATTAGTTTAAGTCAGGTGTGTTTGCTAGGGATGGAGAAAAGTGTGACACCAATCAAGCCCTGAGGACTGGAATTGCCCAGGACTGCCTGGAGGGTTAAAACCCCTGGTAGGTATTTTGTGCCATTGTTTATGAGGTAGGCTAGATATACTAAAAACCTTTCAACATTCAGAGAGAAAACACTCAAAGCATTGCAGAGTGGCATACTAAAGTTATAACATGATATATTGCACCCAGATGACACTTCTGTGATCAATATTTCAGGTATGTTTACATTTATACCAGGGGTTGGAACCGGTTCATGGAACAGAACCGAAAATCAGAAAATAACATTTTTTGAGGAACATTACCAGAACCGAGAACAAAAGTGATCTATACTGTTCCGGAACAGAACTGTTATTTTAAAGCATGGGAACAGGTTATAATGTTGTTTTACACTCTGGACATTTTTTTCCAATCCCACAAAAAAACACAACAAAGCGCCTATGCAAAACCCTCACTGTCACTCAGAAATGTGTCTGCCTGCTGAAAATCTTTGCTAGTGTGTGTGTGTGTGTGTGTGAAGCCCACCTGCCCCTCCCTCTGAAGCATGCATAGGGTACTGTAGGTACTGACGTTACAGGCGTGATTCAGAAATTAGGGAGAGATTTTAATTAGAGAACAATGGATACACTTTTTCAATGCCAGTTAACAATATTATAGTTATCACGTTTCACATTGTATTTATCAACTACAAAAAGGTAAGAAGTGTTTTTATTTTAATTCTGGTGTTGCTCCACACATACAATCTTGTTAGCTAGCTAGCTTGTTAGCTAGCTCTGATCTAGCTCTGGAAAACTCTAGGTGACATTATGTGTAATGTAATGGATCTGAGATTCATGATCAAGAGCTAGCTCTGGTCCAACATTAGTTAAGCCAACTCTCTGAAATTCAAAGACATTCAAAGTTCCTTCATAGAAGCCGATCCTCCGTAGGTATAATTCTGTGGGTCTAATTCAGATAATGCATGTCATAACAACAAGATGCCCAGTGCTTCATGCCCAGAGCTCTCTTCATCCTCAAAATTTAGGTTGCATGTCGCACCCTACACTACACTTCTATGAACAATGCATGTACATAGCTTGCCCGCTCCACAGCAAGCTACTCTATCCATTGGTGAAGCGATTTAATGTCAAGCTAAATGGGTCGAAACGTTTCAGAACTTTATTTTGCTGGTCGGAACAGTGAAACTGAACACAAAAAATGAGGGTTCTGTTCAGAACTAAACGATTGGAAAATAATTTTTGTTCCAACCCCTGGTTTAGACAAATGTGCCTATTTTGTCAATGCTAATCTACTTTAGCACAATGAATTCTGTAGAAGCTGGTTTTGTACTCACTATCAGCTGAAGCAAGGACAACTTCCCCATTTTGGACCGTTCCGCTTGATATCCTCTGGGTGAATGTCAACAACTCAGCTTGAGACACTTATGTGACGGATGTATGTGAGGGACGGCCCACTATCCCTCCAGGCAGAACAGGCGTGTTTGATCCTGTGTGCGTGTGTGTGTGTACATTATCAGGACCCTAATGTGCTAACAAATCACCAGAATGTCCTAACAAGGTAGGAAAACAAGAAGATTTTAGAATATTCTGAACTTTTATCATGTTCTGAATTAGTTCAAATGCTATTTTAGGCTTAAGGGTTACACTCTTAGAAAAAAAGGTGCTATCTAGAACCTAAAAGGGTTCTTCGGCTGCCCCCATAGGAGAACCCTTTGAACAACCCCTTTTGGTTCCATGTAAAACCCTTTCCACAGAGGGTTCTACCCACTGTTCTCACTAAGCTGTTCGCTGCACAGGACTGCACAGTCCCCGGGACTCAGGCCCATACTCTTCTACACAGACTTGTGTGCCATAACCAGTCAGAGCTGCAGTACGCCTATGTGCAAATAGACCAGTGCAATGTACTGTACGGATCTGTGCCCTTCAGCGGTTGTAATTAGATGAGCTTGTTTTGAGATCAAAGAGAGAGCTACATGTAGCGACGTGAGCACATTTGTACATTTGTTCATATCCTTTGCTTGTAAGTGATTTATTAGCCCCGTTACAGATAATGTGTAGTCAGCAATGGAGGAGTGATTACCTCCTACAAGAGCACAAAACGTGTGCATTTCTAGACATTGTTGACCAATAAAATTGATACAAATTCTAAATTAATTTACCTTTCGTCTCTCTGTGTCAATTAGCATGTGGCTGAATCTCACAGGAGAAATCATCCGAGTGAGGGAAACAGTGCCCCTCTGTCTCAGTATGTGTAACCCATGTATCTGATGCTATCTGGAACAAAAGAGTATGACATGTTGCCGCCATAGCATTTGATTGATTGATGCTGGCAAGCATTTGGCCTCCCTTGATCATTTTTCAAAATAAAATAATTAGCCAATCAGCGTTGAGCTGAGCTCAATTGTGGGTTGTCCTGGCACAGAAAAATGCCCCCCAAGGAAAGTCAGTTTGGATTTGCCTTACACCAATCAAGTCACATCCTAAGCTAAACGTCATCGTTGTCAGTCAAACGTGTCTGTTTCTGGTCTGCTTGTGTTGATGTCCTGCAGTAGCTAGCTTGCTAAATCAGCCCTTTCCTAAGCCATGGATGGAGATTTGGATTTGGACTTGGGGTTTTGACTGAAATCTCGGTACAGTCCAATGATTATGAAGGCGATTCTGATCTAACCATGAATTAATATATTGTGCCACTGGTCTGTGATGATTTAATTTCCATATGTAGCCTTAACTAGCTAGCTAACTTAGCTGATTCCTTTTTGCCCATGCATTTTAGCAAGGTAGCCTATGAAAACTAAAACTAAAAGAGTACTGTATGACAGAACCATAAACCATTTTGCAAACATGAAAGAAAGGAGAATGGCATTGGCATTCAACTAATCTACAAGTAGGGTGAGTCAACATTATTTTGTTTAACTTGCGCATGCATGCAAATACAGACACACACAGACACACACAGACACACACAGACACACACACACACACACACACACACACACACACACACACACTTGCTTCTACACCTGCATTGCTTGCTGTTTGGGGTTTTAGGCTGGGTTTCTGTACAGCACTTTGAGATATCAGCTGATGTACGAAGGGCTATATAAATAAATTTGATATGATTTGATGACACACACACACACACACACACAGACAGACAGAAATCAGTACCATTGCAAGCCACATGATACAGTGCATTCTGAAAATATTCAGCCTTCAGCCTTATTCTAAAATGGATTCAATTAATTGTGTTCCTCATCAATCTGTACACAATACCCCATAATGACAAAATGAAAACATATTTTTTAGATTTTTTTGCTAATTTATTAACAAAAACCTTATTTACATACAGTACCAGTCAAATGTTTACTCTTTCTTAAATTGTAGAATAATAGTGAAGACATCAAAACTATAAATAACAAATATGGAATCATGTAGTAACAAAATAAATGTTAAACAAATCAAATATATATTTTATATTTGAGATTCTTCAAATTAGTCACCATTTTTGATGACAGCAATGCACACTCATGGCATTCTCTCAACCAGCTTCATGAGGCAGTCACCTGGAATGCATTTCAATTAACAGGTGTGCCTTGTTAAAAGTTTATATGTGGAATTTCTTTCCTTCTTAATTAGTTCGAGCCAGTCAGTTGAGTTGTGCCAAGGTATGGGTGGTATACAGAAGATAGCCGTATTTGGTAAAAGACCAAGTCCATATTATCACAAGAACAGCTTAAATAAGCAAAGAGTAACAACAAGAGTCCATCATTACTTTAAGACATCATGAAGGTCAGTCAATACGGAACATTTCAAGAACTGAACATTTCTTTAAGTGTAGTCGCAAAAAACATCAGGAAAGGAAGACCCAGAGTTACCTCTGCTGCTAAGTTCATTAGATTTAACAGCCTTCAGAAATTGCAGCCCAAGTAAATGCTTCACAGAGTAACAGACACATCAACTGTTCAGAGGAGACTGTGTGAATCAGGTCTTCATGTTCGAATTTCTGCAAAGAAACCACTACTAAAGGATATCAATAAGAAGAAGAGACTTGCTTGGGCCAAGAAACATAAGCAATGGATATTAGCCTGGGGGAAATCTATCCTTGGTCTGATGAGACCAAATTTGAGATTACTGGTTCCAACCGCTGTGTGTTTGTGAGACACAGAGTAGGTGGACAGATTATCTCTGCATGTGTGATTCCCAATGTGAAGCATTGAGGATGAGGAGTGATGGTGTGGGGGTGATGGTGTGGGGGAGCTTTGTTGGTGAAACTGTCAGTGATTTTTTTAGAATTCAAGGCACACTTAACCAGCATGTCTACCACAGCATTCAGCAGCGATATGCCATCCCATCTGGTTTGTGCTTAGTGGGACTATCATTTGTTTTTGAACAGGACAATGACCCAACATACCTTCAGGCTGTGTAAGGGCTACAAATATAACATATATTTAGATTTGTTTAACACTTTTTTGGTTACTACATGATTCCATATGTGTTATTTCATAGTTTTGATGTCTTCACTGTTATTCTACAATGTAGAAACCCTTGAATGAGTAGGTGTGTCCAAACTTTTGACTGATACTGTAAGTATTCAGACACTTTGCTATGAGACTTGAAATTGAGCTCAGGTGCATCCTGTTTCCATTGATTGATCATCCTTGAGATGTTTCTACAACTTGGAGTCCATCTGTGGTAAAATCTATTGATTGGACATGATTTGGAAAGGCTCACAACAGTCTATATAATGATTAACAACTCATGGTGTAATTGTAACAACATACAGGAACTCAAGTCATTTAGTTCACCTAACCTAGAATGCAGACCATATTATCTCCCACGAGAATTCTCTTCCGTTATTGTCACAGCCGTGTATATCCCCCTCGAGCCGATACCATGACGGCCCTCAAGGAACTTCACTGGACTTTATGCAAACTGGAAACCATATATCCTTAGGCTGCATTTATTGTAGCTGGGGACTAACAAACTAATTTGAGAACAAGGCTATTTAAATTCTATCAGCATATCATCTGTAGCACTCAAGCTGAAAAAAACGCAGGACCATTCGGCCTTTCGGCAAATCTGACCACGACTCCATTTTTGCTCCTCCCTTCCTATAGGCAGAAACTCAAACTTGAAGTACCAGTGCTAAGGGCTACTCAACGCTGGTCTGACAAATCAGAATCAACGCTTCAAGATTGTTTTGATCACGCGGACTGGGATGTTTCGGGTAGCCACAGAGAATAATATTGACGTATACGCTAACACGTTGAGTGTGTTTATAAGGAAGTGTATAGGAGATGTTGTACCCACTGTGACTATTAAAACCTACCCTAACCAGAACCGTGGATAGATGGTGGCATTCGCGCAAAACTGAAAGCACGAACCACTGCATTTAACCATGGAAAGGTGACTGGGAATATGGCTGTATACAAACCGTGTGGTTATTCCCTCCGCAAGGCAATCATACAAGCAAAACGTGATTATAGAGACAAAGTGGAGTCGCAATTCAAAGGCTCAGACACGAGATGTATGTGGCAGGGTCTACAGACTATCACAGGCTGTAAAAGGAAAACCAGCCACGTCACGGAAACCGACGTTTTGCTTCCAGACAAACTAAACACTTTCTTTGCCCGCTTTGAGGATAATACAGTGCCACTGACGCGGACCACTACCAAGGACTGTGGGCTCTCCTTCTCCGTGGCCGACATGAGTAAGACATTTAAATGTATTAACCCTCGCGAGGCTGCCGGCCCAGACAGCATCCCTAGCAGCGTCCTCAGGGCATGCGCAGACCAGCTGCCTGGTGTGTTTATGGACATATGCAATCTCTCCCTATCCCAGTGTGCTGTCCCCACATGCTTCAAGATGGCTTGGGGGTAGATCTGTTAAGAAGCCTTTTGGACCTAGACTTGGTGCTCCGGTACCGCTTTTTAGCGGCAGGGACTGGGAGACTATTTAGGATCAAGGGAAAGATTAACGGAGCAGAAAGACCCCTTGATGAAAACCTGCTCCAGAGAGTTCTGGACATCAGACTGGGGAAAAGGTTCACCTTACAACAGGACAACGATCCTAAGCACACAGCCAAGACAACGCAGGAGAGGCTTTGCGACAAGTCTCTGAATGTCCTTGAGTGGCCCAACCAGAGCCCCGTCTTGAAACCAATCAAAACATCTCTGGAGAGACCTGAAAATAGCTGTGCAGTGACGCGCCCCATCCAACCTGACAGAGCTAGAGAGGATCTGCAGAGAAGAATGGGAGAAACTCCCCAAATACAGGTGTGCCAAACTTGTAGTGTCATACCCAAGAAGACTCGGCTGTAATTGCTGCCAAAGGTGCTTCAACAAAGTACTGAGTGCAGAGTCTGAATACTGTAAAATGTCAGTTATTTCAGTCTATTTTTATACATTTTGAAAAATGTTGAAAATGTTGCTTAGTCGTTATGGGGTATTGTTTGTAGATTGATGAGAATAAAAAAAATCCATTATAATCAGGGTGCACATGGGTGGGGTCCCAGGTCTCCTCCGAGCGCTTAAACCATTCATCCACCGCAGGAGCTTCGATCTGGCTCTGATCCCAAGGTGCCAGAACCGGCTGATACCCTAGTATGCACTGGAAGAGAGAGAGAGAGGTTAGTGGAGGAGTGGCGAAGTGAGTTTTGGGCCATCTCTACCTAGGGGATGAATGCCGCCCACTCCCACGGCCGGTCCTGGCAATACCACATCCTGGTTTACTCTCTCCACCTGCCCATTACTCTCGGGGTGAAAACCTGAGGTAAGGCTGACCGAGAACCCCCAGACGTTCCATGAACCCTCTCCAGACCCTGGACATGAACTGGGGACCCCGATCAAAGACTATGTCCTCAGGTAAGCCGTAGTGCCGGAAGACGTGAGTGAACAGGGCCTCCGCAGTCTGTAGGGCTGTAGGGAGACCCGGCAAAGGGATGAGACTGCAGGACTTAGAACAACAATCCAAAACGCCAGGATGGTGGGGTTGCCCTGTGAGGGAGGAAGATCCATCAGGAAGTCCACTGACAGGTGCAACCATGTAATCTCCCTCTGGGCAGGTGCCTGGGAGCCTTGTACTGGGTGCACACCGAGCAGGTGGAAACATAAACCCTCACGTCCTTGGCCAAGGTGGACCACCAGTACCCACTAAGGCAACGCACTGTCCGACTGATGCCAGGGTGACCAGAGGGGGGTGACGTGTGGGCCCAATAGATCAAATGGTCGCGGACAGCAGACGGAATGTACAGGCGCCCAGCTGGACACTGGTGGGGAGTGGGCTCTTTGCGTAACGCCCGTTCGATGTCCGCGTCCAGCTCCCACACCACCGATGCCACCAGGCAAGAGGCTGGAAGTATGGGAGTGTGATCCATGGACCGCTCCTCTTTGTCATACATCCGGCTCAGTGCATCTGCCTTAGCATTCTGGGAACCTGGTCTTTTAGGTCAGGGTGAAAACAAAACGGGTAAAGAACATGGCCCACCTTGCCTGGCGAGGGTTCAGTCTCCTCGCCGCCCGGATGTACTCCAGATTGCGGTGGTCAGTCCAGATGAGAAAAGGGTGTTTAGCCCCCTCAAGCCAATGTCTCCACACCTTCAGAGCCTTGACAACAGACAACAGCTCCCGGTCCCCCTCATCACAGTTTCGCTCGGCCGGGCTGAGCTACTGAGAATGCACGGCTCCTATTCCAGCCTCGGACGCGTCCACCTCCACATGAACGCCAAAGAGGGATCCGGATGAGCCAGCACGAGAGCCGAGATAAACAGAGCCTTCAGGTGACCAAAAGCCCTGTCCGCCTCAGCCGACCACTGCAGCCGCACCGGTCCCCCCTTCAGCAGTGAGGTAATGGATGCTGCTACCTGACCAAAACCCCTAGAAACCGCTGCACTTCCTTTACCATGGTGGGAGTCGGCTAATTACGCACGGCTGAAATGTGGTCACTCTCCATCTCCACCCCTGACGTGGAAATGCGGTACCCTAGGAAGGAGACTCTACCCTCGGGTTGGTGGTCGAAGACTGCCCGGAGGCGGTGGGTGAAATCCTCAAAATGGTCCAGCGCCACATCTCCTTCTCCCCACATGGCGTTGGCCCACTCCAGGGCTTTCCCGAGAGGCACGAGACGAGGGCGGACACCTTCTCACGGCCAGAAGGAGCCGGGTGGACGGTTGCCAGGTTGCCAGAGATCCAGCTGCAACAGGAAACCCTGGCAGCGTGCAGCCGTCCCATCGTACTCCCGGGGAAGGGCGAGACGAATCCCACTGGGACTGGGTGCAGGGGGTGCGAGTAGTGTAGACCTCGGTTGTGCTGGTGGAGGCGCTGGAGGAACTCCCTGTCTCTCCCAGCGGTCCATGGTTTGGACGACGTGGTCCAAGGTTGCACCGAGATGGTGGAGCATCGCCGCGTGCTCCCGGACGCGCTCCTCAACCCCTATACCAGGGGCACCTGCTCTTGCTGACTCCATATTCGGGTGTGAAATTCTTTAAGAGGTGTGTGACTTGCTGCAGGGAAGTCAGGCGCAGGAGCGCAGAACTGAGTAATAACAGGAGCGGTTTAATGTGCAAAACCAATGGCACCCAGAACAGCAAAATATGGGTACAAAATAACCCGTGGTGAACCAGTCAGAGAGCACAAACACTTTACAACAAACTATTTCACACACAGACATGGGCGGAACAGAGGGTTAAATACACGACAAGTAATGAGGGAATGTAAACCAGGTGTGTGAGAAAACAAGACAAAACAAATGGAAAATGAAAGGTGGATCGGCGGTGCCTAGAAGACGGGTGACGTCGTCCGCCGGACGCCGCCCGAACAAGGAGAGGAACCGACTTCGGCGGAAGTCGTGACAGTCTAGAGGCAACTCAATCATTCTTTTTAATTGCCTAGTTTGCTTTTAATACCATAGTTAGGATAGCTTCTCCTAGCTAATTAGCTAAATCTCTCAGGATGTGATGGTGAATGGCTAGAAACACTTTTGATATTTTAGGGAGGCAGTTGACACAGTCTAGTGTTGTAATTCCAACCTTGTTGCCAACTTTTCAGTTTGATATGTTCTGTGTAAATAAAGGATTGTCCTATGATTTGTTTTCTTATGTTTTCTTATGCCAATCCCTATTCATTTCTATGTACAGATGACTAAGCATTGCAAATGTATCCAATCTATATTATCAGGCTGTACAAAAATATGAATCAAATAGAACATTAACAGTACAATTGTTCTGTATGGTCCAAGACAGTCACTACTGTTTCCTGAAAGATGGTTCACAGCTATTTTCACCAGGCATGCAGAAATGAGAGCAGATCGTCTTGAAGTAGGCCTATGTCCGGTGATATGGTATATGATTGACACATTGGTGCAGTTCACCCCTTACCTTGAGACATTGTAGACTCCTATGATGCCATGTTTAAGAGCAGATTCACATCTAAAACTATACAACCTAACACCACACGCTATATAACGCTGTACAATATTCATGAAATGCTTTTATTATAGCTTGAGAAGCTACAATTCCTGGGCTTTAGGCCAGTGTTGCTACTTCGTAAAAGCAGAATGCCAGGACAGTGGAGGTGTGAAACGATGACCCCAAGAGCAATCTTGGTATAGTCCTCCAAAGTTTGCCTTAAAAAATGCAGGGCATTTTTGAAATTGTGGTAGACAGTAAGATGACCTTATTTCACTTGGCTTAATTGGGGGGGAAACATTCTGGTTTCGGTAGATTGAAGTGAGGTACATTGAGTGTGCAGACTTAACCAGAGCAATTAAAATGTCTGATTAACCCAGAGGAGGCACACGTGTTTAAAGCCACAATTTTCAGTATTGATTTATGGTAAACTGAGGGATAAGGTTGGAGAAATGTAGACAGAGCTGTGGATTCACGGATGGGCAGTCGATGATAATTTTAAACACATTTAAAGCTGTACATTGCTTTCAAACAAGCATAAACAATGCGCTAATACAGGCTTAGTTCTTGGTACCAAACTTGCATACAAGTTGGAGTTACCTTTGCAGTTCAAGTTCCCTGTGAAATGCAAGAAAGGAATTGTAGATGGAAGAGGAAAAAGGATATTGATAATAACTACAAAGTTGAAATATATCTTATATCTGTCCAGGGAGACGCCCTTGACATTAGACCTGTGACCAGTGACCCATGACTCAACATAAAGTGAGTGCAATCTAGGAAAATTGTCTTAGACACAGTATACACAAACATACAAATTATTTTGGTGGAGTTTCCCTTTAACCTAACCCTTGTACCTAAACAATATCAACCCCCATTCCTAACCTTAAGTTTTCATTCTGCCACTTCCTAATGACATAGTTTAAAAACCGGTGTATAGAATGCTTGCTTCAACAAGGGGAATACATGTGTAGAGTAGGTGTACATTTAGTCTGCAATTGTTCCTAAAATGTGTGGTCTTTCTGATCTTTTAAATAATTGATTGTGCCTCTCTCAGGTTGGATACCCTTTAACCCTGATGGCACCTCGAACAACATCACCCAGGTCAACAAAAGCCAGGCTAACATCCCTCAGGCCAATGACAGTCAGGCCTCCGTCTCCCAGATCAACGTCACCCAGGCCAACGTGGCAGCCAGGCAGACCGACGTGTCCCAGGCCAACGACAACCAGGCCAAAGTCTCCCAGGTGAACAACAGCCCAGACAACATCACACTCAGATACCCCCCCTGACTCCGGACAGCCCGGATGACACTGTCACCCTGAACTCAATCTCAGTTGACTCCCTATCCCTCCCGACAAAGGCAGGAAGAAGGATGAAGAAGACATGTATGTTTAGTGCCTTGGAGCATATTCACAAATCCACATCTGATTCTGATCTTTGTGTTTAGTACCTTTATTGGCTCTAAAATATGTAAATTAAAAACAAAACAAAGTCTTGCTCTAACAAATCTTGTTAGCTGCCTGAGGTGGTTGTAGGAACAGTGAAAATATATGAAGATGCCGTTTTTAGATCAGAAGTAGTTGAGTACATAAGGCTCCGTAACTGCAACAGAGTGATACTTCTGAAGATGTAAGATAAGTTGGGCAGTATGTGAAGTTGCACTCAAGAACAGTATTTCCCTCCCTTGTCTGTCTCTGATAGCTGTCTCCCCTTCTCTTGGCTCTTTGAACTCTGTGGCTCATTCAATGCCTCAGCTAGCCTCACAGTTGCATTCTCAAGCAGGAAATCTGTAGATGATTAGTGTTTGTAGTTAAGGTAATTTCTTTTTGTAGTTGAAAGGGAACTTAGTCATTCTGCTTTTGATATTGCAGTGTACACAATGGCGTATGGCCAGTGAAGTCCGTGATCAGGGAAAGGTTGGGCCAGGCAAGGCACAGAAAGAGAAAATAAATGTGATCGTATAACCTACTGTACGTATAATTGAAGATCATTGGCTGTTTATAAGAAAAATCACAATGTCCCATGATTAGGACCTGTGTTTTGTGCAATCATTTCACATAGCCTGAGGATGGTTTAAATAAAGGTACAAGTACAGGCATTTCACATGATTTCACAAAACACAGGGTCGTACCCATGATTTCCCAATAGCAGTGGTACATAAAGGTGACAGATCCCATACACTTACCACAAATTCCTCGTTTTGCCAAGTTCTCCATATGGTACATTGCTCTCCGTTACTGTTTTTTGTATGGTTATTAGCAGGGTATACATGAGGCCAATTTTAGCTTCAAGACACAGGCAAAAAAATTAAATAATATTGTGCTGATTCATTGGTATATTGAACCATATCGCTCGCCGTAGTTTAAAAACTCAGTGTGGATAGTGTTAACAATAACATTTTGGGATTCTGCCATCTATGCACCTTCCCCAATGTATCTCAGCTTATACATTTGATTAATTTATGTTTTTTTCTTTGCAGTGGGATGACGTTTGGCCAATTTGCTGTAGTGGTGGCGACTACAGTAGCAATGGTGGTAGTAATGGCAGATAGTCCACTTAAATATTTTGTCTTGCCCATTCACCCTCCGAATGGCACACATACACAATCCATGTCTCAAGGCTTAAAAATCCTCCCCTTTAACAAGTGACATCAATAAGGGATCATAGCTTTAACCTGGTCAGTCTGTCATGGAAAGAGCAGGTGTTCTTAATGTTTTGTACACTCAGTGTGTACACAATGACTCTACAAGAATATAAATGAAAAATGGCATGAGCTAGTACAATTACATATGTCTGCCTCACTCTCAGAGAAAAAAGTAGCACTGCAAGGTTTTACACAGTCAAATGTGACAAACAAAGAACTGTACAAATAATATATTTGAATAAATATATTTAAACATTTATCAATAGAATAATATGACAGTACAATAATATGAGATATAGGGTCTGGTCAAAAGTAGTGCACTTGGGAATAGGGTGCCATTTGGGATAAGACCTAACTCTAACCAAACACTATCGCATGAAGACAGATTTATGATGATTTGAATTTGTATGTTAATATACGGGACACAAACATATTCCAACTAAACAATGGATATAAGGTGTTTCGCAACTAAACCAGTATAAAATCTAGGAATGAGTTATATTTTACAAACACATAAAGGTACCCACAAGCATAATATTTCTGATGGAAATAAACTCTTCAATTGTTGACCACCGAATTCCCTTCTTAGGTTTTATTACGCCATTGTTTCTAAACACCAAAGAAAGCTCAATCATGTGTTTAACATTGTGTGGAAGTCATGGACTTTCAGTCCTTACATCTAAAGTGCTGTTTAAGAATTTAAGAGGGCTTACATTTTCCCAGGACCATCCTTCCTCTGTAGCCAAAAATAGTAAAAGTGTCTGGGGCTGAGAGGTACAGAGAATTTAATTACAGTGCCTTGCGAAAGTATTCGGCCCCCTTGAACTTTGTGACCTTTTGCCACATTTCAGGCTTCAAACATAAAGATATAAAACTGTATTTTTTTTTTTCCCCAAGCTTTAAACATCCCAAGGAGCACTGTGCAAGCGATAATATTGAAATGGAAGGAGTATCAGACCACTGCAAATCTACCAAGACCTGGCCGTCCCTCTAAACTTTCAGCTCATACAAGGAGAAGACTGATCAGAGATGCAGCCAAGAGGCCCATGATCACTCTGGATGAACTGCAGAGATCTACAGCTGAGGTGGGAGACTCTGTCCATAGGACAACAATCAGTCGTATATTGCACAAATCTGGCCTTTATGGAAGAGTGGCAAGAAGAAAGCCATTTCTTAAAGATATCCATAAAACGTGTTGTTTAAAGTTTGCCACAAGCCACCTGGGAGACACACCAAACATGTGGAAGAATGTGCTCTGGTCAGATGAAACCAAAATTGAACTTTTTGGCAACAATGCAAAACGTTATGTTTGGCGTAAAAGCAACACAGCTGAGCACACCATCCCCACTGTCAAACATGGTGGTGGCAGCATCATGGTTTGGGCCTGCTTTTCTTCAGCAGGGACAGGGAAGATGGTTAAAATTGATGGGAAGATGGATGGAGCCAAATACAGGACCATTCTGGAAGAAAACCTGATGGAGTCTGCAAAAGACCTGAGACTACAATGGAATGGTTCAAAAATAAACATATCCAGGTGTTAGAATGGCCAAGTCAAAGTCCAGACCTGAATCCAATCGAGAATCTGTGGAAAGAACTGAAAACTGCTGTTCACAAATGCTCTCCATCCAACCTCACTGAGCTCGAGCTGTTTTGCAAGGAGGAATGGGAAAAAATTTCAGTCTCTCGATGTGCAAAACTGATAGAGACATACCCCAAGCGACTTACAGCTGTAATCGCAGCAAAAGGTGGCGCTACAAATTATTAACTTAAGGGGGCTGAATAATTTTGCACGCCCAATTTTTCAGTTTTTGATTTGTTAAAAAAGTTTGAAATATCCAATAAATGTCGTTCCACTTCATGATTGTGTCCCACTTGTTGTTGATTCTTCACAAAAAATACAGTTTTATATCTTTATGTTTGAAGCCTGAAATGTGGCAAAAGGTCGCAAAGTTCAAGGGGGCCGAATACTTTCGCAAGGCACTGTAAATGAGTCCTGTGGGGGACAGATTCACAGCTGCATGGAGTGGGCTTTGGTGAAGGTAGATGGTATGACAGCTGTCTTCTGAAGCAACTCTTCCTCCGCTCAGGAAGGGAACCTGAACTGCATTTGTCTATTACATAGTAAGAAAAACAACAAACAAAAAACAAAAAGCCTAATAAAATGTATTGAAGCCATAGTAAGCCATCTGTAATGAATGTATGTACATGTAAAATACATTATTTGAAATGTCAACTACGCACAAAAACAAATAACAATGTGAAAACTATGGTAACTCATAAAAGCTCTAGGCAACAAAACAACATCAGTATAATTAAAAGGTACTGTAGTACCTAGGTTGCTCCCTCTTCTGCCTCCTCTTCATCATCACCACTGCTAATGTAGTCATATCCCTTCTGTTCCTCCTCATCCCCATCTAAAAGAAGAGAGGAGTTCAGACCCAAAGCAGTCTTGGACATTTGCCTGAGTAACTTAAGCCTCCCCCAAATTTCTGTGAGTCTCAGTAGACCTGTGTGTCCTTCTGCAGAATGTCCTGTAGTATAGGTACGAAAGAAAGACATCAAATTATTAACATACAGATACAAAATCACAAGACTGACCCACTGGCTCCTGGTCATCTATAAGTCTATGCTAGGTAAAGCTCCACCTTATTTCAGTTCACTGGTCACGATAACAACAGCCACCCGTAGCACACGTTCCAGCAGGTTTATCTCACTGATCATCCCCAAAGCCAACACCTAATTTGGCCGCCTTTCCTTCCAGTTCTCTGCTGCCAGTGACTGGAACGAATTGCAAAAATTGGAGACTTTTATTTCTCTCACCAACTTTAAACATCAACTATCTGAGCAGCTAACCGATCGCTGCAGCTGTACATAATCCATCTGTAAATAGCCCACCCAATCTACCTACAGTATCTCATCCCCATACTGTTTTAAAAAAAAACATTTCTGCTCTTTTGCACACCAGTATCTCTACTTGCACATCATCATCTGCTCATTTATCACTCCAGTGTTAATCTGCTAAATTGTAATTATTCATTCCTATGGCCTATTTATTGCCTACCACCTCATGCCTTTTGCACACTGTATATAGACTTTCTTTTTTTTCTACTGTGTCATTGACTTGTTTATTGTGTTATTGGCTTGTTTATTGTTTACTCCATGCGTAACTCTGTGTTGTTGTCTGTGTCACACTGCTTTGCTTTATCTTGGCCAGGTCGCAGTTGCAAATGAGAACTTGACTAGAGGCACTGCAGGTAGAGCTGATCCAGACTGTGGTGGAGCTTGTGTATGGTCCACCAGGCACAATACCAGAGCACAAACTTGTTCTTGTTTTGGCCACTGCAGTTATCACAATTCAGGTCCACATGTGTTTCCCCAACTCCGTAGTCGGTGAAGAAATGGTGCATGTAGTTGATGACTGCGCTGCTGCCTTCTTCAATCAAGTAGTTGACTTGTTGTGGTATTCCTTCACAGCAGACACCAAACAACACTTGCGAGGAGTTAAAATGTAGATTGGACCTGGCTGCATAGGTTCAGAAGGGTAGTGCAGCTGCAAACAACAAAAGAACATTAAGATGATTTACAATTAATTGTCTCATCCCTGTCAATCTGTCTTTACACCGCTCAGTGAAATGTATTTGCCTGCCTCTCAAATATGTACATATATATATATATATATATTTTTTTTTAATTATTTTTGTATAATTTTTTGTGTATATTTATCTATCCATCTATGTTCTTAATCAGTATAAAGGAGGACATGTTGCTTACTTGTTAAGCAAAATCAAAGCTGTAATGCAACCTGATGTCTTTGCTTGCTGGTTCAGTAGGGGCCCCCAGAGACAACTACAGGTCTTGACAGGTGGTCTTGCAGTCAGCAACCATCGTCTTGTAGACAGACCGCTCACTCTGAACAAGCAGGAGATGCTGCTCTTGCTTCTTCAGCTTGGCTGACTTAACAGCTTCTGGCAGATTGGCAGATCTGAAAACCTGAGAGTTGTTCCTCTGGCACTGCCAGCACAGGTCTGTCCTCAGCTTCGTGCTTGAGATGTGGGGCAGCAATTTTCTCCACAGATTCCTGAAGGACGACCGCCCGACTACACGTACCTCTGGAAAATACAGAAAAAATGTGAGGTCAATAAAAGTAGTGCCAATCATGTCGGAGGTCAATTAAATAATCAAAATGTGTTTATACTTTACATACCAAGTGTTGTCATCGATTCCTTGTAGAGACGCCACACGGCTGCTTTTGTCACATGGGACGGCAGCAGCATTCCACCAAAGTGTGTGTGTCCTGGGTGGCATCCTGGTAATACTATTCCACTATCCTCTGCGTAGTTGTTGATGAAGTTCACCACTCAGCAAGTCCTCGTGCTTTAGGTGTAACCAGCAAGCTTTAACTTGGGATCTTTTGTTTAGACGTGTAATGTTAACGTTAGCAAGCAATGTTTTTTTTTACTAAAATCACAATCCATAGAGTAACGTTAACAAGCCAGCCATCTAACCTCCGCTAACGTTAGCTAGCTAACAGCAAATTTTAACTTGGTATTTTGTTTAGACATGTAACGTTAATGTTTTTACCTAAATCAATATGGAACATTTCAAGAACTTTGAAAGTTTCTTCAAGTGCAGTCGCAAAAACCATCAAGCATTATGATGAAACTGCCTCTTATGAAAACTGCCACAGGAAAGAAAGACCCAGGGTTACCTCTGCTGCAAAGGATACGTTCATTAGAGTTTCCAGCCTCAGAAATTGCAGCCCAAATAAATGCTTCACAGAGTTCAAGTAACAGACACATCTCAACATCAACTGTTCAGAGGAGACTGCGTGAATCAGGCCTTCATGGTCGAATTGCTGCAAAGAAACCACTACTAAAGGACACCAAGAAGAAGAAGAGACTTGCTTGGGCAAAGAAACACGAGCAATGGACATTAGACCGGTGGTCTGGTCTGATGTCCTTGGTCTGTCCTTTGGTCTGATGAGTCCAAATTTGAGACTTTTGGTTCCATCCTCTGTGTCTTTGTGAAACGCAGAGTGGGTGAACGGATGATCTCTCCATGTGTGGTTCCCACCGTGAGGCTTGGAGGAGGAGTTGTAATGGTGTGGGGGTGCTTTGCTGGTGACACTCTCAGTGATTTATTTAGAATTCAAGGCACACTTAACCAGCATGGCAACCACAGCATTCTGCAGCGATACGCCATCCCATCTGGTTTGCGCTTAGTGGGACTGACTATCATTTGTTTTTCAACAGGACAATGACCCAACACACCTCCAGGTTGTGTAAGGGCTATTTCACCAAGAAGGAGAGTGATGGAGTGCTGCATCAGATGACCTGGCCTCCACAATCACCCAACCTCAACCCAATTGAGATGGCTTGGGATGAGTTTGACCGCAGAGTGAAGGTAAAGCAGCCAGCAAGTGCTCAGCATATGTGGGAACTCCTTCAAGACTGTTGGAAAAGCATTCCAGGTGAAGCTGGTTGAGCAAATGCCAAGAGTGTGCAAAGCTGTCATCAATGCAAAGGGTGGCTACTTTGAAGAATCTCAAATATATAATATATTTTGATTTGTTTAACATGTTTTTGATCACTACATGATTCCATATGTGTTATTTCATTGTTTTGATGTATTCACTATTACTCTACAATGTATAACATAGTACAAATACATTAAAACCCTTGAATGAGTGCACTGTAGGTGTGTCCAAACTTTTGACTGGGACTGTATGTAAGTGTGTGCATGTGTGCATGTGTGGGTGTGTGATTGTGTTGGTGTGTGCCATTAATGACCAGTTGCTGTGATGTGTCACCTCAGGTCCCCAGGGCTTTAATAAGGTGCATTGTGTGGCAGGTGAGGCTCAGGTGTACACAGTTAGGTTGTACAGGTTGTTAGGTTGTTGCCAGCCATTCAGTCTTTTTGTTCTGTATGTATGGAGACGACCCAGTCGTTCATTCTAAATGTTCCATTGTCATACAGGCTGGCAACGTTCTTATCCCTTGCTTGCTAGCGAGCCAATTACGGCTAATTTAGTCACTTCAAACAGTTAAGCCAGAATAACAACAGTATTTGTATTTGTTAAAGCTGTTTACTAGTGACATTTATTTGGACACATCCATAACAATGAGTTAATAAGGCGTGATTTTGCCTGGAATAGAAAATGCGCTCTCTCGTCAGGACACGGTTATTCAGAGGACATAGCCAACAACACAGCTAACAATATCACTTCAAACTGAAACTGGAAAGACTGCAAACTAGCTGCACTTCGCTTTGTTTGGACTTTTTTCTATTGACATTTCTTTGTATATACAGTTGAAGTCGGAAGTTTACATACACTTAGGTTGGAGTCATTAAAACAAATTTCTTGTTAACAAACTATAGTTTTGGCAAGTCGATTAGGACATCTACTTTGGCATGACAAGTAATGTTTCCAACAGTTGTTTACAGACAGATTATTTCACTTATAATTCACTATCACAATTCCAGTGGTCAGAAGTTTGCATACACTAAGTTGACTGTGCCTTTAAACAGCTTGGAACATTTCAGAAAATGATGTCATGGCTTTAGAAGCTTCTGATAGGCTAATTGACATAATTTGAGTCAATTAGAGGTGTACTTGTGGATGTATTTCAAGTCCTACCTTCAAACTCAGTGCCTCTTTGCTTGACATCATAGGAAATCAAAAGAAATCAGCCAAGACCTCAGAAAGAGATTTGTAGACTTTCACAAGTCTTGTTTATCCTTGGGAGCATTTTAAAAACGGCTGAAGGTACCACGTTCACAGTAAAATGAGTCCTATATCGACATAACCTGAAAGGCCGCTCAGCAAGGAAGAAGCCACTGCTCCAAAACCGCCATAAAAAAAGCCAGACTACGGTTTGCAACTGCACATGGGGACAAAGATCGTACTTTTTGGAGAAATGTCCTCTGGTCTGAAACAAAAATAGAACTGTTTGGCCATAATGACCATCGTTATGTTTGGAGGAAAAAGGAGGATGCTTGCAAGCCGAAGAACACCATCCCAATCGTGAAGTACGGGGGTGGCAGCATCATGTTGTGGGGGTGCATTGCTGCAGGAGGGACTGGTACACTTCACAAAATAGATGGCATCATGAGGAGGAAAATTATGTAGCTATATTGAAGCAACATCTTAGGCCATCAGTCAGGAAGTTAAAGTTTGGTCGCAAATGGATCTTCCAAATGGACAATGACCCCAAGCATACTTCCAACGCTGTGGCAAAATGGCTTAAGGACAACAATGTCAATCTATTGGAGGGGCCATCACAAAGCCCTGACCTCAATCCCATAGACAATTTATGGCCAGAACCGAAAGTGTGTGTGAGCAAGGAGGCTCAGTACACCAGCTCTGTAAGGAGAAATGGGCCAATATTCACCCAACTTATTGTGGGAAGCTTGTGGAAGGCTACATGAAACGTTTGACCCAAGTTAAACAATTTAAAGGCAATGCTAATTGAGTGTATGTAAACTTCTGACCCACTGGGAATGTGATAAAATAAATAAAAGCTGAAATAAATAATTGTATTATTTATTTATTATTATCTATTATTCAGACATTTCACATTCTTAAAATAAAGTGGTGATCCTAACTGACCTAACACAGGGAATGTTTACTTGGATTAAATGTCAGGAATTGTGAAAAACTGAGTTTAAATGTATTTGGCTAAGGTGTATGTAACCTATTTGGCTAAGCTGTCTATCGTTGCCTCTGATTGGGGATCATATTTAGGCAGCCTTTTCCATCCTTTTTATGTGGGATCTTGTTTTTGTGTAGCTGCCTGTGAGCAGCCCAGATCGTCACGTTAAGTTTTCTTCTATATTGTTTTTGGTGAGTTGCATATTTATTAAACACGTGGAATTCTAAGTACGCTGCGCCTTGGTCCATTCATTCCAACAACCGTGACGGAGATCAAGTTTATGAATTGCCTGGCTGGGCTGAGACAGTGGACTGCAGTCAGATGCCACAGAGTAAATTTTAAGGGCATAGATTTATCCAGTGGTAACTTGTGGAACAGACACTGGCTGGAATGCGTTTTCTTTTTACCAATCAGCATTCAGGATTAGGCCCACCCATTGCATAACAAGAGAGAACTCATCCTAGACACCAGTGTTGTAGTACTCAAGGCCCGTCTCGGTCTCAAGACTACATATTGAGTGTCTCGGTCTTGTCTTGGTGTCCGATACATTTGGTCTGAGACCAGCTGAGGAAGAAAAACTATCACTAAACTTTGTCAGAATTTCCTTGATTTAATGGTAGGAAAGAGTGGGGGAAATTCTTGAAAAGTTAATTCACTCAGAATAAAGTGAATGGCTAGAAACAAAGGTGTGTGGTGTGGTGTTTCTGGTCATTTTGAGCCTGTAATTGAATCCACAAATGATGCTCCAGATACTCAACTAGTCTAAAGAAGGCCAGTTTTATTGCTTCTTTAATCAGGACAGCAGTTTTTAGCTGTGCTAACATAATTGCAAATGGGTTTCCTAATGATCAATTGCTTTTCTTTCAAAAATTTTGACATTTCTAAGTGACCCCAAACTTTTGAATGGTAGTGTGTATATATATTAAATGTTGTGTTATTTTATAAATCCCTAATTGTTCCCATCTGTGCTTGGGTTAGCAATAATTTGTAGATTGGCTCTATTTGGCTGCAGTATGCATGTTTTCACCATTCTGAATGTCTAAAGAATCCAGATGTTCTTCTGAAATATGAACCCAGAAATACTGGACATTTTGAACTCTTATTATGGTGGTGATTTGACAAAATTATAATCATTGTCTTGAATTAGACTTAGACTTTCTGGTATTGGTCTTAATTAACTCGGTCTCCCCTCCTCTCTGGTCTTGGTCTTGACTTTGACTCGATTCGCCCCGGTTTTGGTCTTGAATCAGTCTCGCTTTAGGTGGTCTCGAACTCTACACTGATAGACACTACCCAGATCTCAGAAATGATTTTATAGGCCTACAGAAAATATGGTGAACATTCCAATCAGAAGGCAAGTCGTTTGTTGTTTTGAAAGTGTATTTGAAATGTCATAGTAGCTAGCTAACATTTTAGTTTGGATCTCGCGAGGCAGTTGGCATCAGTTGCCAGTGATCCTGCCGACCAAGGACGGGTCTGAGGAGCTATTTGGGTTGCTGCTAGCCTAGCTGCTAGCTAGCTGCATATCAAGAGAGCAGGATTTTCTTGAGGGCTTGAACGCAGGCCATGAAGCGGTTAGCCATTGTGGTAACAGCGTAACCTACGTTGCTAGCTACCATGACAAAGACCAACGCCATCTTTCATTGAATTTGATGGCTTATTAATCACAAAACCGTTTGATGTTGCCAATTATTTTAATGATTACTTCATTGGCAAACTTTGGCAGAAAATGCCATCAATGAACAGTGAGCCATCGTAATCCTGCATAAAAACACTAATAATGAAAGAAAAGTATTGCAAATTTGATAATGAATCGTGTAGCTGTTGAACAAGTTGAGGGGATTAAATTACTTAGCGTTAGCTTAGATTGTAAACTGACATGGTCAAAACATCAAAATTCAATGGTTGTAAAGATGGGGAGAGGTCTGTCTGTTATAAAGAGATGCTCTGCTTTTTTGACACCACACTCCAAAAAGTAAGTTCTGCAGGCTCTAGTTTTGTCTTGATTATTGTCCAGTCGTGGTCCAATGCTGCAAAAATACCTAGTTAAGCTGCAGCTGGCCCAGAACAGAGCGGCACTTCTTTCTCTTCATTGTAATCAGAGGGCTGATATAAATACTATGCTGCCAGTCTCTCTTGGCTAAGAGTTGAGGAGAGACTGACTGTATCACTTCTTCTTTTTATAAGAAACATTGTGTTGAAAATCCCAAATTGTTTGCATGGTAAACTTGCACACAGCTCTGACACACACACTTACCCCACCAGACATGCCACCAGGGGTCTTTTCACAGTCCCCAAATGATCAAATCAAGAAAGCGTACAGTATTACATAGAGCTATTATTGCATGGAACTCTGTTTCATCTCATATTGCTCAAATAAATAGCAAACCTCGTTTCAAAAACAGATAAAGCAACACCTCACGGCATAACACCTCTCCCCTATTTGACCTAGATAGTCTTTTTTTTAATGTAGTTCTGTCCTTGAGCTGTTCTTGTCTATTGATGTTCTGTATTATGTCATTCTGTATTATGTTTCATGTTTTGTGAGGACCCCAGGAAGAGTAGCTGCTGCTTTTGCAACAGATAATGGGGATTCTAATAAAATACCAAATACCAAATATATCAATGCAACCATTTCATATGAAGGGTTGTTTCTTGACAGGGCCTGTGGGTCTGTGATGGAGCATGGAAACCTCTGTATGGGTGCAAAAAAAACACTCTAGGAGACTCATTAAACCAGTTGTGAAATGTGATGTCTTACCGTCACCCATTGACTCTGTTCTTTCTCCCAGACATGGACCCACCCCTGAGCCCTTTAAGAAATGACAGCACTCTGAGAGCTGGGACCAGTCCAGATTCCATTTACAGGTCATGATTTAGAACATTACTCTATTCTGTCTAGAACTGTAGGGTAAACTGTGCCATTGTCTTGCATGCCAACCACAACATTATCTTGTCAGTGCCACTCTGATATATACCACTAGGTGAAAGTATTTTAAAACACATAAGGTCGATGTCAAATTTAGCATCATACACAAATCCACATAAAAATCTTTCAGTTTAAGCTAGAGATATCTGAGACGTCCAGAAATTCTGTATTCTCACAAAATCGTCTGTAGTGTCCGAATGGTTTGGCCTACACAATAATATCACACTAATAACAACCCTTTGTGCAAATTTAAATGGCAGTTGTTTTGCTCTGGGAAGCCCACAGGCCTCAAAACTCGTCTGAAGGCCCCCTCTGGTGCCAGTTGAAAATTTATTTAATACATTTATTTATTTAATTTATGTAAGTACAGTATACAGGTATCTTCTGTTTAGGCGGGAACAAAAGAGGTTAAATACATGTAAAAAGAAAATATTTTTTTTGTGATATCTCTCACATATAGGATAGACACTTGTTGTGGAATGATCAGAATTAGTTGGGTAACATAGATAAGATGTTTTATTTCCATGATATGCTTAAGAGTTATTTCTCATAAGAATGTATTTTGTTGTACTATAGTGGTGGCCATTGGCAGTTATCTGTTCTATGTCAGGACTAAGTTGCATGGGCCGCAGAGAGGGGTGAGGTCAAGGGGTCATCATGTGTAAACATATCTTTTCTGTGTGCCAGTGACTCCCTAATTTTCTCATCGGGGAAAGGAGGGTGACAGTGTCTGGAATCATTCTATGCTCCCTCTTTGTTGACCTATAGGGTCACTCTCCTCTCCGTGAGTTTGTCCTCTGATTGGTTGTATTTAGAATTGGTTCTATCTAAATGACAATTTGATATATATAATAGGGTGGGGGTAATGTCTTGGTACCATTTTGTACCAAGGACGAGATAAGAGCTTTGTTTAGGAGACCAAACTGAACGATAATTTATAGCCCACTCTGTCTGACTAGGGGATATTCTCTCTGAAGTAAGGTTTTTTCTTTGTGTAAGTTCCTAAGACCTGTGTTTTGTCATGTCGTCTTGAGAGGGGGTGGATCTTTGCTATAAAGGAACCCATTTGCCATTATGTTGGCACTCTCAACCTTTCATTAGATTATACTGAACTGTTGAAAGTCAAAATGCTATTGCAAAAGCTTAATTATTATTAAAGGTGAAGATTAAGCATAACTCTGACTCATGTGTGATTTGCTCTCTCATCATTTGGTAATTAAGGAAATTTCCACGACATTTGGCGACGGGGATGGGATGTGAATCTTCACTCGGTGACTGCTCCTGATGACCTAGGTAATCGTGCACAAGGGATCCCTCAAACTCGGGATCTCAGGGAGACCACACTTCGAGAACGGAGCAGATGGACCAACCTAAGATCGGAGAGGCAGCGAGCCGAGTGGATACCACACCCCGAACATAGTAAAAAAAATAATATTCAAAAAAGAGGTGAGATGAGCAAACCACATTTGAAGTTGAGTTGGATAGGACTTAGAGCTTGGTGAAGCCCTAGTGGAAGAAGGACCTCATTCTGTGTATCTGTGTGATTGTCTAAGTGACTCTCAGAGGTGGTGAATTCCAATTATTTTAAATGTGCTAGCCAGGTATGCCCTGGGTTACTCTGTGTGAGTATTGTGTAGGAGCGTTATGTGTGGGCGCGGTAGGTAGACTGTGTGGGTTACCTTTTTATGTTCTGATGTTCTGTGTGGACACCTGACCAGTTCTGTGTGAGCATCTGACCAATCCTGTGTGGGTGATCAGTAAAATTCTGTGTGAAGTACTTAAGGAATTCCTGTTGTATTTTTTTTTTCTCTCCCTGTGTGTGTGTGTGTGTGTGTGTGTGTGTGTGAGAGAGAGAGAGGGGGAGTGAGATTGTGTGTGTGTGAGACTAAGGAGCCATGGGCGCGCGCGAGTGCAAAGAACCAGGCATTCCGGAACCTCCTACTGGAGCCTTGAAGGTTATGGTAAATAAATGGGGTAGGGATATTCTGGAACAGGTACTTCTATGGCATAGAGAGGGTGGTTTTCCTTTGACAGGGACACTAAGTGTGATACTGTTAGATGAGGTAAGACAGAGATTGGAAGAGGAAGGTAAACTAAGAAAAAAGGATCAAATTGACTGGGTGAAATTCAGGAAATGGGAAAAGGAAGCTGACAAACAGAAGAAAAGACAGGACACATTTCGGGGAAAACCCTGTCAGAATATGGTAGTTCAGACTGAGGAAGGAGAAAAGAAGTGGAAAGATGAAACAGTGAGAAGGAATAGGAAGGATGATGATGACAGAGACTGTCCCCCTCCATACTGTACTCCTCAAACGCTCTACCCAGTGTTGCCGGACCTCCCTCCTCCTCAGGCGCCTCCTGCTGATCCGCTGGATGCAAGACCACTACAACCTGCAGCCTCACCCCCTGTCTCTCCCAACACCACGGTGATTGAAGAAAAAAAAAAGTAAAAAGAAACTGGGGAAAAAAAAAGTAAAAAGAAACTGGGACTCAGGTGGGCGGATGTACAGGGACAGTTTGATTGCAACTACCTGTGGGCTGAGAATGGCGCATATCAGGACCAGATAACGGCGCTGCTGGCCAGGATTGTGGAGATGTATCCAACTAAGACTGACTGGACTGCTATCAGAGAATGCACTATGAAGAAAGATGAGGGCCTGGAGGCTTTCAGAAAGAGACTTGAGACCTGTTTCAGGCTACACAGCGGTATCAGACCAAACGAACATGCATATGGGGATCTTCTGAAAGACGCCCTAGTGAGGGGTCTGACACCGGGCCTGGAGAAAGCTGTGAGGACTACCTGCATCAGTTGGGAGACTGAGCCATTAGCAACGGTGGTACAGCACTGCAAGCATGCTGAGAGACAACAGAGTACACAGAAGGAAGAAAAAATAAACGAAAAAAAAGTAAAGACACAGAAACTACAGGCTGCCCAGATGACGTTTTACAAGGGAGCAGCCCCAGCAGGGACAGGACGAGGGGGTGGAGTGCGCAGGTGCTACAACTGTGGGAAGCCGGGTCATTTTGCTGCTGACTGCTCTGAGCCAACGAATCCACAGAGGAACAAAGACAGGGGCGGACCGAGAAGAGGGGCCCGAGAGGAGGGGGCAAGAAGAGGAGGAAAAGGAGCACATGCATGGACAGCCCCATTCCAACAACAGCCGTGGCAGCCACCTCCCAAGCAATGGCAGGTCGGGCCACCTCACGGGGTCCAGCAACAGCAACAGTGGGGACCACAAGGAGTCCCTTCAGGCAGAGGACAAACTGGAGCTTGGCAGACGGGGCCGCCGGCACAGACGACCCTGTACAATCCAGGACAGGGACAGGAGGAGGAGTATTGACATGATGAGAAGACAGGGACAGTTGTGCTAAAATCCTCAGAGCAACAAGAGCATTTGTTTTTAAAGTGTCACACCCTTCCGAGATTAGAGCCAACAGTGGAGGCTTGCGTCAATGGTGAGTCATTAATATTTATTGTTGATACTGGGGCTGCTATGTCTGTCATTAACTGCAAGGCTATGATAAAACCTCCCATGTCTAATGAAATAGTCAAAACTATAGGGGCTTCAGGCCTCCCACTCAGAGAGCAGGTAACTATGCCTCTGCCTGTCTCCTTTTGTGAGGAGAAGTGTCAACATCAATTTCTCTACTCTGACCACTGTCCTGTCAATCTGATGGGCAGGGACCTCCTGTGTAAACTGGGCATCAACATAACATGTGGCCGAACCAGTTTAACTGTTATTCATGAGGAAGAGGAGGAAGAGGGGGAGCAATTGATGTTAATGTCTGAGTGTTGTGACTGGTATTATGCATGGGATGTTGATGATGAGGTGCCCAATATTGCTTGTGTTTTCTCAATGGCCAAAACCCATTGAGGCCACGAGGGCAGTTTCATGTCTGAAGCAGGCTTACATTGCACCTCCCATTTTTCACCATTGACAAGAGATCTCCATTATGAGAAACAATGGCTGTGTGCTACATTACAGAATGAGTCAGTGCAGTGTGAGGGTATATACTGTAGCAGTGATTTCTGTGCTTTAGGGGTTAATCTAACCCCTGCACAGAAAGAGCTCTACCTGTTTGAGGATAGCGCACCACATGTGTCCCTGGCAAAATCAGACAGAGTAGAATGGGTGGATACTGGAATTTGGATGTAATGCTTGGTTGATGCTACAGACTGGGAGATGCGCCCTGATGGGTCAACTTATTCACCCAGCACACTGACAAGTTGTTACCCACTCAGTTGGGGAACACAAACTGAGAAGGGTGTGCATGGTGTTGATCAGGTTTCTTTTTCTACCAATATCATGTTGTTGAGTGAAGACTCACCCTTCCTGAGAGGGGTCCCTGAATGCCTATGGGCAAGGGACAAGTATGATTTTGGGAGAATAAAGGGAGCTGAGCCAATGGTAGTCACTCCTAAAGATACCAGGCGCCCGTCTAGAGCACAGTATCCACTCAGTAAGGAGGCAATAGCAGGTATTACACCTGTTCATGCATCCTTGTTAGCTAATGGTGCTTTAATTCCCTGTCCAGAATCACCCTGTAACACCCCTATCTTGCCTGTTAGAAAACCTTCAGGTGATTGGAGATTTGTCCAGGACTTAAGGCCTGTGAACGATGCAGTTTTTGCCCGTGCCCCGGTGGTTCCTAATGTTACTACACTGTTGGGGGCGGTACCACCCACAGCAGAGTGGTTCTCTGTGATTGATTTGACAAATGCATTTTTCAGTATTCCAGTGGCACCAGAATCTCAGTTCTGGTTTGCTTTCACGTTTCTAGGAAAGCGTTTTACTTGGACCGTCGCTCCAATGGGTTACGTGGAATCCGCCGCAATATTTTCAGCGGCTTTAGCACAAAATCTGGAGGGTTTTATACCCCCCGAGGGCAGCACTCTGATTCAGTATGTGGATGATTTGTTGTTGTGCTCCAGCTCAATGGAAACTTGTGAAACTGATACTCGGGCTCTGTTGATATTTCTCGCTGAGAATGGCCACAAAGTTTCAAAGAAGAAGTTACAGTTGGTTTCACAGGCAGTGAGGTATTTGGGTCATGACATCTCTCCCAATGGCAGGCAGCTGGGTAAAGAGAGGATACAGGCTATTCTCTCTGTCCCACAGCCGGTTACTAAACGACACATGATGTCATTGACTGGTATGGCAGGGTATTGTAGGGCGTGGTTACCTGACTATGCTGAGGTGGTGCAGCCGCTTGCTGACCTTATTTATGGCCACAAAATGGCTATGAGTGACAAAATTAAGTGGACACCAGAGGGACTGACTGCTCTGGCCAAACTGAAACAACTCATGACTACTTCTCCCTGTTTGGGGCTCCCTGACCATTCTAAACCTTTTAACCTTTTTGTTTGTGAGAAAAATGGTTTTATGTCATCTGTTTTAACACAGGAACATGAAGGAAAGCAGCGCCCAGTTGGGTATTATTCCAAACAGCTGGACAGTGTGGCCAGAGGTCTGGTTTGTTGTTTGAGAGCTGTGGCTGCTGCTACTGAAGCTGTGTTGGCTTGTGCAGACATTGTTGCCATGTGTGAACTCACTGTACATGTTCCTCATGCTGTACATGCTCTTATTTCACAGGCAAAGACGGCCCATCTAACACCAGCTCGACTGCTCCATTATCAGAATGTTCTTCTGACAATGTGTCATGTGACCCTGAAGAGGTGCACTGTGTTAAATCCTGCTACTTTGTTGCCCACCGAGGATGATGGAGAGCCGCACGACTGTGCTGAACTGTTGGAGCTTGTCTCTAAACCAAGGTCAGATTTAACTGATGTCCCTTTGCAAAATACACATTTGGAACTGTTTGTAGATGGCTCTGCTCAGCGTTCTGAGAAAGGAGAACCATTGGCTGCGTATGCGGTTACGACTGCCTCAACCACACTGGAAAGTGCTAAATTACCCTCCCACCTTTCTGCTCAAGCAGCAGAACTCTTTGCACTCACTAGAGCTTGCATATTAGCTAAAGGCCAGTTTGCTACAATCTATACAGATAGCAGATATGTCTTTGGTGTGGTACATGATTTTGGTACTCTGTGGAAACAGCGCGGCTTCCTGACCTCCTCTGGTAAGGCGATCTCTCATTCAAAACTTGTTGATAACTTGCTAAAAGCTATTTTGCTCCCTTCTGAAATTGCTGTTTGTAAGTGCCTTACTCATGCTAACTCTTCCGACCCTGTCTCCAAAGGTAATGCTATGGCTGACTTGGCAGCTAAGGCAGCAGCTGTCTCCTTGGAGGCCCCTGTGTTACAGATGGTTTTACTTCCTGATAGTAACCTTTTCTCTCCCACTGATATCTCTGACTTACAATCCTCTGTAGGTCCTGTTGAGTTGAGGAAGTGGAAACGACTATGTACATATGACCAGGTGCAGAAACTCTGGCTGGGCCCAGCTGGGCTACCAGTCTTACCACGTTCATGTTTCCCCTACTTAGCTAAGTTGTCACATGGAAGGGATCATGTGTCAAAGGGGGGAGTTGTTGATTTTGTAAATACATTTTGGTTTGCACCTGGGTTTTCTGTGTTTGCTGAACAATTTTGTGCAAAATGTGTGATTTGTATGACTAACAACATGGGAAGAGGTATTCCCATGCCACTGTCGGCTCATCCGACCCCTGAAGGACCATTTGAACACATAATGATGGATTTTATTGAACTCTCTCCTTGTCAAGGTTACAAATATTGTCTGGTGATAGTGGATGCCTTCTCCAAGTGGGTAGAGGCATTCCCATGTCGACATTCCACTGCTATGGCAGTAGCCAAGAATCTCCTTAGGGAGATCATCCCAAGGTGGGGGTTACCATCTAAATTAACCAGCGACAATGGCTCCCACTTTGTAAACCTGGTGATACAGAACTTGTCTGCAGATAGACCTCAGGACCCATTGTAGCTATAGGCCCCAATTCGGGGGTTTAATTGAACGCGTTAATCAAACGCTGAAATCTATGATGGTGAAGCTTATGGCAGAGACGGGGCTTTCTTGGGTCACTGTGATCCCCCTGGCTCTGATGTACATGCGAGGGAGGCCCCACAGAACCACTGGATTGGCTCCTCATGAGGTTCTGACAGGTAGACCAATGAGGATGATTAATTCTCCCTTCCCACAGAACAAGCTGACACTGATGGGCTGCGACGATGACATGGTAAGTTATTGTACTGCTCTAAACAATGTTCTGAAGGCTATTTTCCCCAGGGTGAAAGCGGCTCTACCCCAGCCACTGGTGGGGATCCTGCACAAACTGCAACCAGGTGACTGGGTGGTGGTGAAAGACCTGAGACGAAAGCATTGGATCCAGCAGAGGTGGACTGGACCATACCAGGTGATGCTGATTACCCCCACTGCTGTTCGCGTAGCTGAGAGGTCTACTTGGATCCACGCCAATCACTGCAGGAAGGTGCCATACTGCCCACCAGACCCTGAGGATGGAGGACCAGAGACGCCGGAAGTCACCCACTAGACGGGAGGATCAGGCCCAGACTCTACGCATCATGTTTCTTGCTCTGGTCTTGAGCCTTCTCATTACAGTTGCCATATGGACTGTGACTCAAGGACAACCGGTCCTGGAAAGACAACATGGTACGGACTCGACTGATAACCGTTCAGTCCCATTGCGGGACTTGGATAACAGCCACTCCAGCTCGAGCCAACGGCAGGCTCAGGACAGGAGTCCAGCAAACAATAGCCGCTCCCATATCGAAAGAAGAAGAAGGTCAATGCATCCACTGGATGAGCATCACAGTAGGAATCACGAGGGAAACACTTGGTGGTCACTGCTAAACTACACAGTAAAGACTGAACTGATGTTAGGAAATACCTCCTGTTATGTATGTAGCTTGTTTCCACATTCAGCGATCTCCCCATTCTTACAGTATTCAGTAGAGGTCAGCATTAAAGACACTCTATGTGCACTAGAGGCGCTTTTGTCCAATGAGAACACATGGGGTCAACCTTCACTAGGTAGAACACTGAGGGATAAATGCATTAATGGTAATTTGTCATCAACAAAAGATTTACGGGGGGGATTTGATTGTTCACATTGGTGTTGTAGAATAATCTTAGAACCTAGATCCCGTGTACCAGAACCTATTAAAGTCCAACCCCGGCGAACCCCATTTAGGACCTGTCATTGTCACAATCCAAGCAATATTTCCATACCACAATTGAATGAATCCTATCTGGGAATGTCAACATGTGTCAATTATAGTGTTTTCCCAATAGGATGTAGCTGGAAGAAGGGAACATGCAGCTCTGGATACCCCATTAGACTGAGGGTGGGACACACCATTATTGATGCTGAAACTGACAATCGTTCTCCTCATCAATTTGGCTCGGCAACATTTACTGATCATTATTGGATTTGTGGTGATAAAGCTTATCTCTACCTACCCACAAATTGGACAGGGTGCTGTATTTTTGGTAAACTAAACATCTCCCTTGTGGTAATGCATAAAACTAATTCCTCTATTCCAAGCAGGTTAAGACTAATTAAGAGGGACATCTCGCAATACAATAATGTCCCTCCCTAGTGACTCTCGACGATCCTCGAAATTGGAAAAGTTCTGCCGTGGTTTAATCCCCTGGTGTGGGGCATCGGTGAATGCACATGAGTTGGATAGGCTAGGATATCATTTGGAATCCCTGGTAAATTTGACCACTGCAGGGTTTTCTATGATAAGACCAGAATTACAAGCCACTCAACTCATGGCAACACAAAATAGGGTGGCACTTGACATGTTGCTAGCACGTGAAGGAGGGGTGTGTCAAATTATAGGAGATCACTGTTGTACATTTATACACCAGGGAGATGACAATTTGACTATTGTAGTGGAACATTTGAAAGAGCTTAGGGGTGTTCTCGAAAGGGAACACCAGCCTGACATCAACTGGAATCCGTTAGGATGGGTTCAGTCAGTGTTTGGTGCTTGGGCTGCGACAATTTTCCACTGGTTCATCTATGGTCTAATATTACTGATTGCTCTGTTGCTAATTATCATTTGTGTGAAGAAATTGTTTAATAAAGTGGTTGATGTTGTTCTTACTATGCCCTTGCTTGCAAATGAAGTAGGTGTAGATGAGGAATCTGAGATTGATGGAGAACAATCAGGTGAACACAGTGAAATATTCTCACTAGACAGTGTAGATAGGGAGGGTTCACTGTATATGAATGATTTCTCTGACCTATTCCTGACTATATCTCTGATAGTGGGGAACCCAATTCTAAGCATGAGGATTTAGAGGGATGACTGTCCTATAGGTTGTAATGATGCCTGTGTTTAGACAGGGTTTCTCTTGTAATTTTGGGAGCATTTATATGTTTTGTTATTTTTTTTTACTCAACAAATGTATTATTCTATATGTTTAAACAGGTGCAAGTCTGTATTATGGTATAAACATTGTAAACTCAGTTTCTGACGGGTGAATAATTACATTGAAGGGATTTGATTCTTTATTATCTTTACATTTTGATTATAGATGTTTTAAATTGTATTATATACTCTGCAACTACTATTAGTAAGGTGCCATGTTACTATTGTGATTCTTCAGAAGGGACTGAGTCCCTTGAGAGGGGAATGTTGTGGAATGATCAGAATTAGTTGGGTAACATAGATAAGATGTTTTATTTCCATGATATGCTTAAGAGTTATTTCTCATAAGAATGTATTTTGTTGTACTATAGTGGTGGCCATTGGCAGTTATCTGTTCTATGTCAGGACTAAGTTGCATGGGCCGCAGAGAGGGGAGAGGTCAAGGGGTCATCATGTGTAAACATATATTTTCTGTGTGCCAGTGACTCCCTAATTTTCTCATCTGGGAAAGGAGGGTGACAGTGTCTGGAATCATTCTATGCTCCCTCTTTGTTGACCTATAGGGTCACTCTCCTCTCCGTGAGTTTGTCCTCTGATTGGTTGTATTTAGAATTGGTTCTATCTAAATGACAATTTGATATATATCATAGGGTGGGGGTAATGTCTTGGTACCATTTTGTACCAAGGACGAGATAAGAGCTTTGTTTAGGAGACCAAACTGAACGATAATTTATAGCCCACTCTGTCTGACTAGGGGATATTCTCTCTGAAGTAAGGTTTTTTCTTTGTGTAAGTTCCTAAGACCTGTGTTTTGTCATGTCGTCTTGAGAGGGGGTGGATCTTTGCTATAAAGGAACCCATTTGCCATTATGTTGGCACTCTCAACTTTTCATTAGATTATACTGAACTGTTGAAAGTCAAAATGCCATTGCAAAAGCTGAATTATTATTAAAGGTGAAGATTAAGCATAACTCTGACTCATGTGTGATTTGCTCTCTCATCATTTGGTAATTAAGGAAATTTCCACGACACACTTCAGAACAAACTTCCTTTAGATTTTGGGGGGACTATGTGTTGTTCCATGTAGTGAGTGTATTTGTTTGGGCTAATAGCAGTAAGGTCAAAAATAATTTGACAGGGCTTAAATGTATGGGTTAAATACCAAACACTGAGCATTTGGAGGTCTATGTGACTGGCAATGACATCGAACAACTATTAAAAACTTGACTAAATGACCTGAACTTAGTTTCAGATCAATTTACAGACAAAATGCAAGCGTATGAAAACTGTACAGAGCATCCAATAAAGTTGAAGGTAACACTTTACTTGGATAGTCCATCTGTATGTCATCGACAGACTATCAGTAACATTTCAACTAACTATCTGCTAATCCTAACCCTAGCTCTAACCCTAACCTTAAACCTTATTCCTAACCTTAAACCTAACCCTAACCTTAACCCTTACTCTAACCTGTATACTAAACCTAACTCTAACCATAACTTTAGCAAGCAGCTGCTTATCAACAGATAGTTTGTTGATAGTATGACAATCTGTAGTGCATCTACAGATGGAAGATCCAGACTTTCCAAATAAAGTGTGACCAAGTTGAATAGTGCCCAGGTTTCATCAGAATAGTTTTTTTTTACAGTGCACACAGTAAACATAATTCTACAGTAACCTAACCGATCCTTCTCCTCACTCCTCAACCTTTACCATTTCTTAATTTAAGGTTTGCATGGCTTTTTATGGCTTTTTATAAGTATCAGAATAGAGTTATGTGCCAATGGGTATTTTCTGTACAGTATGTAAAACAATGATATGCTTTGTGTCCTGGGGATGTTGGCTAGAGTGTAGGCTAGAGATGTTTTAGCTGAGGTTATGTTCAGAAGTGAAAAGGTATGGATTTAACTTCAATGGGATATTTTTGTTTTTATGCAGGTCTACTGTGAACAGTATAGGGACTGAGTAAACCTGTTCATCTTCTTAGTGTCTTGATAGTGTGGGAATTACTGGGTAAATCCAAATGCTACGTATCAAGTATACTTCGTAGTCAATGAGGCAAAGAGTCATTTGTTAAGAGGTACTTAACGACAAACTACTCCCTTCTAAATTACCCGAGATTCACACCCAGATGTCACGCTATCTAAACCCTATGACTTCCCTATAATTTCTCCTTATAAAAGTAACTGGAACAACCTTCAGTTTCAATCCTGTTCTCATCTTCAGCTCCAGACTTGCTACTAGCGCCCCCGGACTTAAAACAACTTGCCTGTGACTAACTTTTCTATTTTCCACCCAACCTCAACTCCAGGAAGAGACTCCTGAGGTTGGAAATCAGACTGAAAACTGGTTGGTCCTCATCTTGGCTCTGTTTTTTGAATGTGATTCCCAGACTGTGACGTGGAGGTCATTAAATGTATTTGTGATCACAAATGAACAGAGGTATATAGAAGAATTCAAGTCTCAAATTGTTATTATATGCTAACAGCACAGTGTCAGAAGGAGACCCACAACTTTTTTTCTAGTAGAGAGCTTGAACACACACACCAACATGTATGGCACTCTAAAAAAAAAGAAAATATATTGTATTTGTTTGGCAATTGTATTCATTTTATTCCTTATCTTGATTGGGAGCTCATAGAGAGAGGGAACTTATACACACAACCATGTTTTCCACTGTCAAAAAAGGACCATTATAAAACCAGAAAGCACATGTACACTCACAAACACAGTCACTTTCATGGTGAGAGGAGTACAACCAGACAACATGAGGCTGCTCTCTACTGTTCTCTTGCAATGAACACACGCATGCATGCGCACACCCACACACACACCCAGGCACACACCCCCCCCCCCCCACCCACATACACACAAACCATTCCAGCTTGTTGATATACTCTAACACCCAAAAAACTGGCATAAACCGCTTTGTGTGCCAAGTTTCTACAGTGTCTACATATCCAACCCTCAACATTCAGCTCAATAGGAGGCTACAGGGAGGAAAGACGCCCTGTTTGTCCTCACAAGACTTGCTTCATGCATACAATTTTATCTCAAGTGCCAGGAAAAACACTGGAAATGATACACCTCATAGCAGATGATCAGAACTGTACAGAACATACAGTACATTTACAATGTGGCATGCATTTCATGGTACTCAGATGAGATGAGTATAACCAGACAACATGAGGCTGGGGACTGTGTGGCTCACTCCTGCTCTCTACTTTTCTTTTACAGTTAAAACATCAGTATGTACTGAATTAAAACAGTGGGAAATCTTACCTTGTGATGGCAGGTGTGGGTGCAGGATTTTGCTCCAACCAAGCAGAAACAAAAGTCTGGGTAAGGTTACGCCTCCCTAGTCTAGTAGCTAGTGTCGTGAATTTCCTGTAACTGGCTGGTATTGTCTGAATGAGACCAAGGCCTTTACCAATACCAAGGTGATGTTCTGGTGAGACATTGCCTTAACTCATTCTGACATAGGGGAATGCCACACAGGGATGATTGTACTTCTAAATACCACTCTTAAATCTTTCTGACCCTCTTAAAGGGGCAAGCTGAGGTATGGGGCTGGAGAAATTGTTTACATTTACTTTGTTTACAAAGTAAAACAAGCTTACATTTTGGGCTCTGATGGGGTACGACAGTTGAGCTAAGCTCATGAGGCGTTTATAAGTTCTTCAAGAATCAATGGGTACATGTCATTAACTTATAAGTAAAACAAATGTATGTAGCTACTGTAGATAACTGACTTAAATATTTGAAATGGCCGTGGTCAAGGTGTCCTGAGCTGGAGGGAATAGCAATAGCAGAAACCAAAGAAGAGAATCCAGTATGCTAATGTAGACTAGTGCGTGTGTGTGTGTGTTGACTGTGTTATGTTACTACATGTTGGATCCTCTGTCAACGGTCACATAAAGGGAGGTAAATACCTTGACTGAGAACAAATGAAACCAAAACGCTTGAGACTTCCCCTACTAACTGTTCCAAATCATGCAGCAAAGAGTCATGTTAGAATTCAGTGTTTATATAGCAGCATTAATGAATGGATAGGATTGGATCTAGAATTTAGTCTCACTAAAGTAGTTGTTCACAGGTTCTTATGTGAGACAGACATCTATCTGGACATTCCTCCCTCAAACAATGATGTTCTGTGTGTGATAAATATGGAGAACACAATATTGGCACCTTGATAATGGTTGAACACAATACACGTATATTGCTCTGAAGCAACAGAAGAAAAAACAGTGAAAACTGAGTGTTCCTTATAATAGTGCTAAGTAGAAACAATGAGGAGTCATCAATAAGTAGTTTCATAGTTACGCAGAGAATCAATTCCCACTGGGCAAAAACTGGTTGCATCAATGTTGTTTCCACGTAATTTCAACCAAAAAATGCAATCTGATGACAATGAATCAAATGTGGAAAACTGATTCGATTTGCAAAAAGTCTTCAACGTGAGGGAATTTAGTCTTTCTTTCACCCAACTGTTAACCTAAATCACATGACATGGTGATAGTTTTTGTTTATTTCATGTTGAATTCACATTAGTTGACATTTCAACCAAATGTAAATAAACATTTGACGTTTAAATGGTGTCTGTGCCCAGTGGGTTGACCCATAACAACACACCAAAGAATAATAAGGGTTGTCCATGCTAGGGGTTTCCCACAAGTAATTCCAGGGGCGTCAGTAACATGTAAAGAGGAAGTGATGGTACTGTATATGTATGGATCTCTGAGTTAGTCTGTTTACCATCTCCTTGTTGTCATTGACAACAGTCAGAACAGCAAGTGGCTTGTGTCTCTATGACAACGGAGCGGACAGGCCTCACTTCTCTTCATCTTCTTCCTCTGCCTCTTCATCTTTTGTTCGAGGCACGGAGGTCAGCAACAGGGTGTCTGCGTGCACCTCCTCATCATCTGATTGGACCACATGGGTGTCGGTTCCGCCCCCACTGGTGTCACTGGAACCGGAAGAGGTGGATGACATGCGAGATTTTGACCCCCGGCGAATGTCGCAAGTTGGCACACGCTCCCTGTAGACAACTTCTTTACTCTCGTCTTCCTCATCTTCCTCTTCATCGTCTACCTCTGGTGTGGGCCAGAGGAGCAGACAGAAGACATGAGTAGAAAATAATAGGAAAAGGAACAAACATCATGACACTGAGATTCAAGGCAGAAATAATGATATGAAAATACTGAAATTACCACTGAAAGTAATTTGTATCAATCCAGACAGTCTTTGTTGGGATCATTTGAAATGCCACTTACAGTTACCATCCTTTCACAGTACCTCACCATTTTCTCAGTGTTTTGTAAACAACAGGATGTCGTCAGTCGCACTGCCATAACATTTGAGATGGAAGTTTTATGTTCTGTTAATACCATCTCTATTATTAAATCAAATGCAATAACAGTCTGATGAAAAAATGGTAACACTTTATTTGGATAGTCCATCTGTAGATGTTCTACAAACTATCAGTAACATTTCAAGTAACTATTGTGGTATCCCAGGAGGTCTACCCCGGGGAATGGTAATAGAGGGAGGTACGTGAGGCGACGTTGGCTCCCTCTCCTGGGAATACGGCAGCTGGGCACCCAGACATGGACAGCTCCAAGTGCGGGTAATTAGGGGAAAGTGCCAACCAGGAGTGGAGGTCAAATAAAAGGAGGACTGTGGCACACCGCGAGGGTGAACGGGGAGAAGTAGAGGAGAAGGACCACGCCAAACCAAAGTGATTTTCTTTGTTCTGTTTATTTTCTGTCCTAGTAAAGTTGTTTTTGCTGACTAAAACCTCCCTGTCTCTGTGTCAATCTCTGCACGCTCAACCCAACACCCCACGGTTAACCACACTATCTACTAACCCTAGCCCTAGCCTTAACTCTAACCTTAACCCTAGCACTTAATCTAAACCTTAACCTAACGGTAACCTTAGCAAGCAGCTGCTTATCAACAGATCGTCAGTTGCTTATCAACAGTTACTTATCAACAGACAGCATGATGTAGAGCAAATAAAGTGTGACCATCTATCCCTTGATGATAGGTGGGGCAAACCACATGCTTTCAAATGAACATTCCTCAACTGTTTGTAATGAGTTTCTAGTGGGTGTGATGGGTAAACCAGTTAATGACAGTAATATTGGCTATAATAGAGAAATAATGAGGTCTTTGTCTTCAGTATGTCAATGGTGTCTAACAAATAAAGCTGTTCCTTTCATACTGAGTTATTGATATATATATAAAACAAACCAAAAAGTTTGCACCGATTTCCTCCCTGAGAGTCTCTCGATACCCCTGATCCCTCTCTCTCACCACAGTGATCTGATGCCAGGGTAAATAAAACTGCTTCTGAAAACAGAATCCCTATTTTCCATATGTCAGTTTGCATGAAAGAGAAACACAACAACCTTTTCTGGGTGATGCAGACATTTCACACACACATAATACAAAAGCAGGTTCAATCTCTCGTGTCATACTTCTATCTTTAGTTTCACATCTTAAATGTGATACTGCACCAATCAGATTGTGAAGTCTCTGTGGGTGAGGGTAGAGCAGCAGAGTTTTGTAAGAGGACAGGGATGAGTTGATAAACCTGTAGGGTCACAATGACAGGAGCAGGAATTACCAGAGAGATAATAAGGTTCCATCCAGAACCACTAGACCACCACTAAAACCTCCAATAGAATCACCACTAGAACCTCCACTACAACAACTAGAACTACCACTGGAAGCACTAGAACCACCACTACAACCACTACAACCACCACCAGAACAATCACCAGAACCACCAGAACTACCACTAGAACTATCACTAGAACCAACACTAGAACCACTAGAATCACCACTATAACTACTAGAACTACCACTAGAACCACTAGAACAACCACTAGAACCACCACCAGAACTACTAGAACCACCACTAGTACCAAGACTAGAACCACTAGAACTACCACTAGAACCACCAGAACTACCACTGGAACCACCACTAAAACCACTAGAACTACCACTAGAACCATCACTAGAACCACTAGAACCACCAGAACTACCACTAGAACCACTAGAACCACCACTAGAACTAGAATAACTACAACTAGAACCACCACTAGAACCACTAGAACTACCACTAGAACCACTAGAACAACCACTATAATCCCCACTGGAACCATGAGAACCACCACTAGAACCACTAGAACCACCACTAGAACTACCGCTAGAACCACTAGAACCACTAGATTCACCACTAGAACCACCACTGGAACCACTAGAGCCACCACTAGAACAACTAGAACCACCACTAGAACCACTAGAACTACCACTGGAACCACCACTGAAACTGATAGGCCTTTGCACTCAAGTACAGAACAGTTCTACATTCTAGTTCAGAAGAGACTGGTCATTGTAGGAAGTGTGCGACCATCCTCCTCTATCTGAATTTTTTTAAACAATTTTTAAAAGAAGCATGAAACATGAAAACATGTATACTTTTTTTATATACTAAATATCTTAAACCGTCTAACTGTAAGTCGCTCTGTAAAATAACTTCTACTAAGTGACTTAAATGTAAATGCATGTCACAAAAAAAAAGGTTTTGGAAGGTAGTCTCAACAGCACCTCATATACCGGAGGAGGGCAAAGTTTGTCCTCCAGCTCCATTGACTCCAGTTCAAACCCAGGGAGAATGAACAGGTAACCAATCAGATCTCTTGCAGTAGCAAGTAATTTTTTCTTTCCCATTCAAACAAATAATTGAATAATCTCACATGCTGTAGCCCACATGCTTGATTCAGAAGATCAATATAGGGAGAGGGATTTTTAATTCAGAGAAGAATACATAGACATTTTCAAGTTAGCTAAGCATACTATAGCTAGCATGTTTCACAATGGAGTTATTCATTTCAAAAGGGTAAGACTGTGTTTTTAATTGTGCTGTTATTGTGCATACATGAGCTTGTTAGCTAGCTACTAGCTAGCTCTCGACTATGGCGTAACTTAGGGCTTGCTGATGCCAGACGTAAACAATGCACATTGGTGCTGCAATGTTATAGTGAGCGCAGGGAAATTACTAACAGCTTGATGAAAAATATGGTATTTTTTTCAACCCAAAATGTCCTCGATCCTGACCTCAAATTCTAAGTATAAAGTCACACTGCTTTTGTTCCTTTTTTTATAATGACCTGATTTCCACTCTAGAATGGCTAATTGTACATTCCACTCTAGAAAGAAAATCTCTCCACATTTAAACCTTATTTTAAGAAACGAAGTGACCAATTAGTATGGGTCCCCTCCCCAAAAAGCACACCTGGTAAATATGTTATTTATGGGGCTAGGAAGGTGGCATAATTACCTGGTAAAGGGGAGGCCAGTGGGCTGTTGTTGGCCCCAGAGTTGAGGAACACATCCAGAGCTTCCTGGTCAGAGATGTCCATGAGGTCCATCTGCTCCAGCATGTCCACGTTCACCTCCATAGAGGAGATACTGCCCATGGGAGCTGTATGGACAACACATCACACTCAGATACTGGCTGTATATTTACTACTTATCATTAAATCAATTATGTGCTGTTTATTTGGACTGTCATGTGCGTTCTAATAAGTCCATAGATTACATAATAGAGGCTTATCCTTTGTGTACGTGTTTAACTGTTCTTGTGGGGACTTCTGGTTTGTTGGTCCCCACAAGGTCAAATGCTATTTCTAAGGGGTTTAGGGTTAAGGTTATAATTAGGGTTAGGGTTAGGAACTAGGGTTTGGTTTATGGTTAAGGTTAGGTTTTTGGGTTAGGGTTAGGGTTAGGAACTAGGGTTTGGTTTATGGTTAAGGTTAGGTTTTTGGGTTAGGGTTAGGAACTAGGGTTTGGTTTATGGTTAAGGTTAGGTTTTTGGGTTAGGGTTAGGGTTAGGAACTAGGGTTTGGTTTATGGTTAAGGTTAGGTTTTTGGGTTAGGGTTAGGGTTAGGAACTAGGGTTTGGTTTATGGTTAAGGTTAGGTTTTTGGGTTAGGGTTAGGGTTAGGAACTAGGGTTTGGTTTATGGTTAAGGTTAGGTTTTTGGGTTAGGGTTAGGGTTAGGAACTAGGGTTTGGTTTATGGTTAAGGTTAGGTTTTTGGGTTAGGGTTAGGGTTAGGAACTAGGGTTTGGTTTATGGTTAAGGTTAGGTTTTTGGGTTAGGGTTAGGTGTTATGGAAAATAGGATTTTGAATGGGATTGAATTGTGTGTCCCCACAAGCTTAGCTGTACAAGACTGTATGTGGGGGGTGTGTGTGTATGGTTGTGAGTGTGCGGGTGCGGGTGTAGGTGTGTAGGTGTGTGTGTGTAGGTGTGCGTATTGAGCATCTCTCACGTTTCCTGCTGTCAATGTGCAGGTGAGCCGAGGACAGGAGGATGTCCATATCGTGCTGATACACCTCCTCAAAGAAGCGCTGTCTCTCCCTCAGCTTCAGATGCTGGGCTGAGTCATTGTCCAACACAATCTGAGAGTTGTCTGTCTCCACTAGCAATCAAAACATAACACATACAACCCAAATGTCAATCAAAATCCTCAACAGGTATGTGTTGTATAGGTTGAGGTTTACATTGTCAGGCCAACAGAGGGCGGTAAAACATCAACATTTTCAGCTTGGGACTACCTGAATGTATTGGATTGCATAGATATCAGTTTGAGAAAACCCATTTAAAACATGTGGGATATACTCAGGATGAGGAGACCAATAACAATGCATTTCTTTGAACATGTAATAAAACATGTGCTATCACAGACTGGAACATGTTCCGGGATTCTTCCGATGATATTGAGAAATACACCACATCAGTCACTGGCTTTATCAATAAGTGCATTGAGGACGTCGTCCCCACAGTGACTGTACGCACATACCCCAACCAGAAGCCATGGATTACAGGCAACATTCGCACTGAGCTAAAGGGTAGAGCTGCCGCTTACAAGGTGGGGGACTCTAACCCGGAAGCTTACAAGAAATCCTGCTATGCTCTGCGACTAACCATCAAAAAGGCAAAGCTAAGATTGAATCATACTACACCGGCTCCGACGCTCGTCGGATGTGGCAGGGCTTGCAAACTATTACAGACTACAAAGGGACAAGAGCCTACCAGACGAGCTAACTCACTTCTATGCTCGCTTCGAGGCAAGCAACACTGAGGCATGCATGAGAGCATCAGCTGTTCCGGACAACTGTGTGATCACGCTCTCCGTAGCCGACGTGAGTTAAACCTTTAAACAGGTCAACATACTCAAGGCTGTGGGGCCAGACGGATTACCGTCTGTGCTCCGGGTGTGAATCCATTATTTTATTTAATGACGAAAAAACACAAAGAACTCTTAAACAAAAACAACAAAACGAACGTGACGCTATGACAACAAGTGCAGACACAGGCAACTACACATAGACAATAACCCACAAACCACAATACAGAACAGGCTACCTAAATATGGTTCCCAATCAGAGACAACGACAAACACCTGCCACTGATTGAGAACCATATCAGGCCAAAACACATAGAAACAGACTAACTAGACATGCAACATAGAATGCCCACTCATATCACACCCTGACCAAACAAAACATAGAAACAAACAACTCAAATAATGGTCAGAGTGTGTCAATACCAACATGTTTCAAGCAGTCCACCATAGTCTCTGTGCCCAAGAACACAAAGGCAACCTGCCTAAATGACTACAGACCCTTAGCACTCACGTCCGTAGCCATGAAGTGCTTTGAAAGGCTGGTAATGGCTCACATCAACACCATTATCCCAGAAACCCTAGACCCACTCCAATTTGCATACCGCAGAAACAAATCCACAGATGATGCAATCTCTATTGCAATCTCTATGCAATCTCTAACTCTATATCCACACTGCTCTTTCCCACCTGGACAAAAGGAACACCTATGTGAGAATGCTATTCATTGACGACAGCTCAGCGTTCAACACCATAGTACCCTCAAAGCTCATCACTAAGCTAAGGGACCTGGGACTAAACACCTCCCTCTGCAACTGGATCCTGGACTTCCTGATGGGCCGCCCCCAGGTGGTGAAGGTAGGTAGCAACACATCTGCCACGCTGATCCTCAACACTGGAGCTCCCCAGGGGTGCGTGCTCAGTCCCCTCCTGTACTCCCTGTTCACCCACGACTGCATGAGTCAGGCATGACTCCAACACCATTATTAAGTTTGCAGACGACACAACAGTGGTAGGCCTGATCACCGACAACGACGAGACAGCCTATAGGGAGGAGGTCAGAGACTTCTGCCTGCCATCCAGGACCTCTACACCAGGCGGTGCCAGAGGACGGCCCTAAAAATTGTCAAAGACCCCAGTCACCACAGTCATAGACTGTTGTCTCTACTACCGCATGGCAAGCGGTACCAGAGTGCCAAGTCTGGGACAAAAAGGCTTCTCAACAGTTTTTACCCCCAAGCCATAAGACTCATGAACAGGTAACCAAATGGTTACCCGGACTATTTGCATTGTGTGCCCCCCCAACCCCTCTTTTACGCTGCTGCTGCTCTCTCTTTATCTTATATGCATAGTCACTTTAACTATACGTTCACGTACATACTACCTCAATAAGCCTGACTAAACGGGGTCTGTATATAGCCTTGTTACTCCTATTTTCAAATGTCTTTTTACTGTTGTTTTATTTCTTTACTTACCTACACACACACACACACACACACACACACAACTTTTTTCGCACTATTGGTTACTAAGCATTTCACTGTAAGGTCTACACCTGTTGTATTCGGTGCACATGACAAACAAATTTTGATTTGATGTGATTTATGCATTTCTTGGGAGCCATTCTGAAATCCAAAATGTGGGTAACAAATTGCAGTCTATTCCCAGGAGAAAGGGAGGACACATGTCCACAGGCACACCTCCAGTCAGTCCTGTCTTGTCCTGGGCTAACCAGCTGGGGTTGTATAACTGTGTTATGTCCTCCTCAGCACACTCCAGTCACACTCCCACTGGGCTTAATGAGCTGACACTGTGACTCATGTCACCCCCTGTGTGTGTGACTGTGTGTGTGTGACCTTGTGCGTGTGTGGATGACTGCTTGTGTGTTTGTGTGTGACTGCGTGTGCATGTGTGTGATCTTGTGTGTGTGACTGTGTGTGTGTGCATGACTGCATGTGTGTGTGCATGCAAATGACCTGACATGGGACTTGGCTGAGGATTCAGCTAAACATTTAAACATTAACTTCTGCCATCTGAGTGGCCATCCTTCTTCAGAGTTCTTATATGGTCTGTTTTCACGCTGTCAATCACAAGTGTCATCAATCAATACTCCTGATACTGAAGTTAGTAAGTTGTCACTCATTCCTTCTAGAAGCCTGTAATTCGCTCATTTGTTGGAGGCAGAGACCTTTTCTGACTCCAGTTTGTTAGACCATCTGTTGATATAGGGGATATTACCATGGAGAAAATATGCATTCAGCCTGGATATTTAATAAAAAAAGAGGTTGAGAATTTTTGCTGTATTTAACCATTTCTGTGAGGTCTCTCTGCTTTAGGAGGCAGGCTGAGCGTTATGTGTGTCTCGTGCCATGCAGCCTGGATTGTGCCCTATGCAGAAGGGCACGGGGTTGGAGACACCCACAAACCGAGGGTGGGGGGGGGGGTCGCTCTAATAAGAGAGTCACACAAGAATACCACGGCAACTAAGAGCTAAGAGACGGTTGATGATGACTTGACTGTACAGCTTATGTAAACTACAGCGCCCTTAGCCACCGAACCCACGGATCTGTCAAAGAGGTCCCACACATATAGGCAAGCAGAAACACACACGGGTGTGCACATGCACGCTACACACACACACACACACACACACACACACACACACACACACACACACACACACACACACACACACACACACACACACACACACACAGAAACTTTTTCTATCCCACTCCCTGCATCTGTCTTAGTCCACTAATGATGTTTCAACATGTAGAATTATTAAATTAACTGGAATATCATCTAAACGTACCCTCATAATTTCTGTAAGTAGGCTGGCTCAGACAAGGTTCCACAGATAGATACTCACTAATCAGAGGCATCTGAATCTAATGTAATGAGTGATCATTGTATAATGAGCGTGGTATAATAATGATGCATTCTCCATTCATCTCTAAGTGGGCAACTTCAAAGACTGGGCTTGACGTTCAGGGCCAGTTCAGTCAAGGGCAATGAGACAGACAGACACTGAGTATGGGAGTTCATTGTTCAACTTGCCATTTGTGATTATGTATATGTCAAGACTCATCAGCCATGTAGAAGTATTTGGGAAACTGATGTAAAGTATGTAAGTTTGGTAACACTTTAGTTAACATCCAGCGTCATAACACGTTATGACACGGTCATAACCTGTTATAATATGATCATAACTCTGTCATGACACATATATTTAAACCTGTTGTGACATATATTGCGTTAGTTTATGGCTGGTTGTGACAACAACACTATAGTGTAAAAACCCACAAAACCTATCACACAAGGCAAAACATTCCATTACACCATAGCTTACTTGTCAACAGTCTGTTTATGTTGTTAATTATCATTGTTATTGCTCACACATTGATGTCAGACATGCACCTACCCCAATGCTCTGTTGCTGATGACTGGGATAAATGCCGGAGCAGATTTCAGGAACAGGAGAAGACACCCTCTTTTTGACTGATGACTGACATAATGGCATGTACGTGATAGGCCTATCTGGCTTATATGATTATGATGGCCATAATGCTTCTTGACAATGTCATGAAGTGCTTTTTCTTAGCCTAAGTAAAGTGACACATGACGGTCATAATGCTTCATGACAGTGTCATAAAGTATATTTTGACGTTGAAATTGTACGTCTTTCCATGTCCTGAGGACGTCGGGAAATGCCTTCAAAACCGGCCAATGGGGACAACAGTGAGTAATATTACCATCAATTGGGCTTGAATGTGACTGTGAGACCCCTGCTGCATCTGTGTCCTGATATATGCCATGCACCTCTGACACACTGTCTTATGCAACGGTCCAAAATAATAAGCCAATGCATGGTTATACAATAATGCGACAAAAGAACACATAAGTCCCAGTGGCTTTTCTTCAGAGCACTCAACATTTCCACTGGGTAAGTGCTTCTGTTGACTGTTGAGTTTGGGTGCTCACATAAACCAAATATGCATTTAATGGAGGTTCCCATTCTATTTTGGTGATTGTGTCATGTTATTACTTTTATCCCACAAACTGTACTTATTAAATGAATGCATTTTCATGGTTACATGTTTTTCTTAATCTGCAGAGACCAGATGGTGAGGTCAGAATACTGCAGCCAGGCCAGAGTTCTGTCAGTGGGTGGTCTGTGACTAACACATAGTTAAACACTCAGTTACAGTAGCTGTTGCATAGACATGATACATGTAAATCCATATAGTCTGTACCCATCACACAGTATCTATAAGTGTATTTCTGGACATATTCAATCCCTATCCCAGTCTGCTGTCCCCACATGGGTCAAGATGGCCACCATTGTTCCTGTTCCCAAGAAAGCTAAAGTAGCTGAACTAAATGACTATCACCTCGTTGCAGTCACTTCTGTCATCATGAAGTGCTTTGAGAGACTAGTAAGGGTCATATCACCTCCACCCTACATTTTTTTTCTCACCTTTATTTAACCAGGTAGGCAAGTTGAGAACAAGTTCTCATTTACAATTGCGACCTGGCCAAGATAAAGCAAAGCAGTTCGACAGATACAACAAACACAGAGTTACACTTGGAGTAAAACAAACATACAGTCAATAATACAGTAGAAAAATAAGTCTATATACAATGTGAGCAAATGAGGTGAGATAAGGGAGGTAAAGGCAAAAAAAGGCCATGGTGGCGAAGTAAATACAATATAGCAAGTAAAACACTTGAACGGTAGATTTGCAGTGGAAGTGTTATGCACGTGAGTGAGGACCCAAAAGCGGTTCAACAAAAACAGAGTCCTTTAATGTCAAAACACAGGTAAGACATAGATCCTCTTCAAATGTATATGATGGCAAAATAAACAACCCGCAGAGAGGGCGACAAATGAAACATAAAGTCCTTCTGAATATCACAGAAGAGTTCCCCTTCTAGCAGCAGAGGAGAATAGCTGGGTTAGAGTCCCCTTCTAGCAGCAGAGGAGAATAGCTGGGTTGTAGAGGACAGAGGTACCTGATCACACGTAGCCTCAGATGAACAGGCAGATTCCGACAGGACAGGACAAGGTTGAAGCAAACGAGACGATAGTTTGGTTCTGGCATGAGAAACTCAAACGAGAATCTGACAAAGACAGAAGCAGGAACAGAGAGAGAAATAGAGACCTAATCAGAGGGAAAAAAGGGAACAGGTGGGAAAAGGGTGAACGAGGTAGTTAGAGAAGATGAGGAGCAGCTGGGGGAAGGAGGGGAAGAGAAGGTAACCTAATACGACCAGCAGAGGGAGACGGAGTGAAGAGAAAGAACAGGAACAAGACATAATATGACAATACATGACAGGAAGAATGTGCAAAGTCTGTGCTAAATCATTGAAAAGTGAAAGACTAAATTTACATACATGTGATGCTTTAGTGACTTCCAGAATGTCTGGAATAGAAAAGGCAGAAATAAAACAATTCAATAAACATTCGCAGCCAGTCATCCAAAACATAGATCTATGCAGTCGTTAAATTCCTATAGAAGGTGGCAAAGGCTGAGGATGTGTGTTCAACAGGCAGGTAGTAGGTAGTTGTTTGGGCTAAATTATAGATGGGCTATGTACAGGTGCAGTAATCTGTGAGCTGCTCTGACAGTGTTACACCCTGACCATAGTTTGCTTTGTATGTTTCTATGTTTTGTTTGGTCAGGGTGTGATCTGAGTGGGCATTCTATGTTGTGTGTCTAGTTTGTCTGTTTCTAAGGTCTTCGAAAGCCAAGTTAACAAACAGATTACTGACCATTTTGAATTCCACCATACCTTCTCCGCTATGCAATCTGGTTTCAGAGCTTGTCATGGGTGCACCTCAGCCACGCTCAAGGTTCTAACGACATCATAACCACCATCGATAAGAGACATTACTGTGCAGCCGTATTTATCGGCCTGGCCAAGGCTTTCAACTCTGTCAATCACAACATTCTTATTGGCAGACTCGACAGCCTTGGTTTCTCAAATGATTGCCTCGCCTGGTTGAGTTCAGTGTGTCAAATCGGAGGGCCTGTTATCCGGACCTCTGACAGTCTCTATGAGTGTGCCACAGGGTTCAATTCTCGGGCCGACTCTCTTTTCTGTATACATCAGGAAACAGCAGAGGGAACACCCCCCTATCCACATCGATGGAACAGTAGTGGAGAGGGTAGCAAGTTTTAAGTTCCTCGGCATACACATCACAAACAAACTGAATTGGTCCACTCACACAGACAGCATTGTGAAGAAGGCGCAGCAGCGCCTCTTCAACCTCAGGAGGCTGAAGAAATTTGGCTTGTCACCAAAAGCACTCACAAACTTCTACAGATGCACAATCGAGAGCATCCTGGCGGGCTGTATCACCGCCTGGTACGGCAACTGCTCAGCCCTCAACCGTAAGGCTCTCCAGAGGGTGGTGAGGTCTGCACAACGCATCACCGGGGGCAAACTACCTGCCCTCCAGGACACCTACACCACCCGATGTCACAGGAAGGCCATAAAGATCATCAAGGACATCAACCACCCGAGCCACTGCCTGTTCACCCCGCTATCATCCAGAAGGCGAGGTCAGTACAGGTGCATCAAAGCTGGGACCGAGAGACTGAAAAACAGCTTCTATCTCAAGGCCATCAGACTGTTAAACAGCCACCACTAACATTGAGTGGCTGCTGCCAACACACTGACACTGACTCAACTCCAGCCACTTTAATAATGGGAATTGATGGGAAATGATGTAAATATATCACTAGCCACTTTAAACAATGCTACCTTATATAATGTTACTTACCCTACATTATTCATCTCATATGCATACGTATATACTGTACTCTATATCATCGACTGTATCCTTATGTAATACATGTATCACTAGCCACTTTAACTATGCCACTTTGTTTACATACTCATCTCATATGTATATACTGTACTCGATACCATCTACTGTATCTTGCCTATGCTGCTCTGTACCATCACTCATTCATATATCCTTATGTACATATTCTTTATCCCCTTACACTGTGTACAAGACAGTAGTTTTGGAATTGTTAGTTAGATTACTTGTTGGTTATTACTGCATTGTCGGAACTAGAAGCACAAGCATTTCGCTACACTCGCATTAACATCTGCTAACCATGTGTATGTGACAAATAAAATTTGATTTGAGTGTGTCAAATCGGAGGGCCTGTTATCCGGACCTCTGACAGTCTCTATGAGTGTGCCACAGGGTTCAATTCTCGGGCCGACTCTCTTTCCTGTATACATCAATGATGTTGCTCTTGCTGCTGGTGATTCTCTGATCCACCTCTACGCAGACGACACCATTCTGTATACTTCTGGCCCCTGTATGCACTGTGTTAACTAACCTCCAGACGAGCTTCAATGCCACACAACTCTCCTTCTGTGGCCTCCAACTGATCTTAAACGCAAGTAAAACTAAATTCATGCTATTCAATTGATCACTGCCCCCACCTGCTCGCCCATCCAGCATCACTACTCTGGACGGCTCTGACTTAGAATACGTGGACAACTACAAATACCTGGGTGTCTGGTTAGACTGTAAACTCTCCTTCCAGACTCACATTAAGCATCTCCAATCCAAAATTAAATCTAGAATCGGCTTCCTATATCCCAACAAAGCATCCTTCACTCATGCTGCCAAACATACCCTCGTAAAACTGACCATCCTACCGATCCTCGACTTCAGTGATGTTCTCTATAGAATAGCCTCCAACACTCTACTCAACAAACTGGATGCAGTCTATCACAGTGCCATCTGTTTTGTCAACAAAGCCCCATACACTACCCACCATTGCGACCTGTACGCTCTCGTTGGCTGGCCCTCGCTTCATACTCGTCGCCAAACCCACTGGCTACAGGTTATCTACAAGTCTCTGCTTGGTAAAGCCCCGCCTTATCTCAGCTCACTGGTCACCATAGCAGCACCCACTCGTAGCACGCGCTCCAGCAGGTATATCTCACTGGTCACCCCCAAAGCCAATTCCTCCTTTGGTCGTCTTTCCTTCCAGTTCTCTGCTGCCCATGACTGGAACGAATTGCAAAAGTCTCTGATGCTGGGGACTCACATCTCCCTCACTAGCTTTAAGCACCAGCTGTCAGAGCAGCTTACAGATGGTCAGATGAAACCAAAATATAACTTTTTGGTAAAAACTCAACTCGCCGTGTTTGGAGGACAAAGAATGCTGAGTTGCATCCAAAGAACACCATACCTACTGTGAAGCATGGGGGTGGAAACATCATGCTTTGGGGCTGTTTTTCTGCAAAGGGACCAGGACGACTGATCCGTGTAAAGGAAAGAATGAATGGGGCCATGTATCGTGTGATTTTGAGTGAAAACCTCCTTCCATCAGCAAGGGCATTGAAGATGAAACGTGGCTGGGTCTTTCAGCATGACAATGATCCCAAACACACCGCCCGGGCAACAAAGGAGTGGCTTCGTAAGAAGCATTTCAAGGTCCTGGAGTGGCCTAGCCAGTCTCCAGATCTCAACCCCATAGAAAATCTTTGGAGGGAGTTGAAAGTCTGTGTTTCCCAGCAACAGCCCCAAAACATCACTGCTCTAGAGGAGATCTGCATGGAGGAATGGGCCAAAATACCAGCAACAGTGTGTGAAAGCTTTGTGAAGACTTACAGAAAATGTTTGACCTCTGTCCTTGCCAACAAAGGGTATATAACAAAGTATTCAGATAAACTTTTGTTATTGACCAAATACTTATTTTCCACCATAATTTGCAAATAAATTCATAAAAAATCCTACAATGTGATTTTCTGGATTTCTTTTCCTCATTTTGTCTGTCATAGTTGAAGTGTACCTATGACGAAAATTACAGGCCTCTCTCATCTTTTTAAGTGGGAGAACTTGCACAATTGGTGGCTGACTAAATGCTTTTTTGCCCCACTGTATATACTGTATTCTATAACACTGCATCTCACCTATGTCGCACGGCCATCGCTCATCCATATATTTATATGTACATATTGTTATTCATCCCTTTACATTGTGTGTATAAGGTAGTCGTTGTGAATTTGTAAATTACTTGATCGATATTACTGCATTGTCGGAACTAGAAGCACAAGCATTTCACTACACTCACATTAATACCTGCTAACCATGTGTATGTGACCAATACAATTTGATGTGATTAGATTTTGTATGACATTACTGGTCATAAAATAGTAACGTCTAAGACCACAGCAACATAGATTAATGTCACTAGCAGCAAGGCCAGCAGTCTTAACGTAGTTCTGGCTCTGATGGCAAAACAATAGCCAGCAGCAGATCAGCAGTCTGATAGCAGAGCTCTCTCTCTTTCTCTCCCTCTCTCTGTCTTCCCCCTCTCTCTCCCTCTCTCTCTTCCCCCTCTCTCTTTCTCTCCCTCCCTCCATCTCTCTCCCCCCTCTCTCTTTCTCTCCCTCCATCTCTCTCTCCCTCTCTCTGTCTTCCCCCTCTCTCTCTATCTCCCTCTCTCTGTCTTCCCCCTCTCTCTCCCTCTCTCTCTTCCCCCTCTCTCTTTCTCTCCCTCCCTCCATCTCTCTCCCCCCTCTCTCTTTCTCTCCCTCCATCTCTCTCTCCCTCTCTCTGTCTTCCCCCTCTCTCTCTATCTCCCTCTCTCTGTCTTCCCCCTCTCTGTCTCTCCCACCTCTCCTGCTCTTTCTCTTTCCACAGACCAATGTATGACCAACACATACTGGCAAGGACCTGTTCAGTGACTAGAGCATGTCAAAAAGACACTTTTCTGTGTTAGCATCCTCTCCAGACAAGGACCTGTTCAGTGACTAGAGCATGTCAAAGACACTTTTCTGTGTTAGCCTCCTCTCCAGACAAGCTATTGTGACTCCGTTTCAAGCTCTCATCATCCTATGATACGACTTTGGAGACATAACATCACAGAACGCCTCAACTGCTTGTACAGGCCAGAGTTGTCAGGTGCGTGAATGAGGACCCAAAAGCGAATTAACAAAACAGAGTTTCTTTAATGACGAAACACATGTAGGCTCAGATGGACAGGCAGATTCCGACAGGACAGGACAAGGTTGCAGCAAACACGACGATAGTCTGGTTCAGGCATGAGAAACACAAACAAGAATCCGACAAGGACAGGAACAAAAACAGAGAGAGATATAGAGGACTAATCAGAGGGAAAAAGGGAACAGGTGGGAAAAGGGGTGACGAGGTAGTTAGGAGGAGACAAGGCACAGCTGGGGGAAAGAGGGGGAGAAAAGGTAACCTAACAACGACCAGCAGAGGGAGACAGGGTGAAGGGAAAGGACAGAAACACACAACATGACAATACATGACAAGAGTAGTAGGCCATTACCCCAACTTAAGCCATCCGCAGAGCTGGCATTGATTTGATCCAATGAGTTACTCTCCGCCATTCCACAATACTTCTGATCCATACCAAGACCTCTGCCACCTCCAGTCCTCTGTCCTTCTGTCTCACCCCATACTGGTCCATAATTACCTTAAAGCCCTCCGTCACTGACATAATGCATAGACAAGCCCTCCGTCGTTGACATAATGCATAGACAAGCCCTCCGTCACTGACATAATGCATAGACAAGCCCTCCGTCACTGACATAATGCATAGACAAGCCCTCCGTCGTTGACATAATGCATAGAGAAGCCCTCCGTCACTGACATAATGCATAGACAAGCCCTCCGTCACTGACATAATGCATAGACAAGCCCTCCGTCACTGACATAATGCATAGACAAGCCCTCCGTCACTGACATAATGCATAGACAAGCCCTCTGTCACTGACATAATGCATAGACAAGCCCTCCGTCACTGACATAATGCATAGACAAGCCCTCTGTCACTGACATAATGCATAGACGAGCCCTCTGTCACTGACATAATGCATAGACAAGCCCTCCGTCACTGACATAATGCATAGACAAGCCCTCTGTCACTGACATAATGCATAGACAAGCCCTCTGTCACTGACATAATGCATAGACGAGCCCTCTGTCACTGACATAATGCATAGATAGACAAGCCCTCTAGGTTTTACAGTGATCCATTTTTTAGACCCATTTTTTTTGTTTTACCTTTATTTAACTAGGCAAGTCAGTTAAGAACAAATTCTTATTCAATGTTATACTCACTGAGTGTACAAAATATTAAGAACAGATTCCTAATATTGAGTAGGGGCATGGACTCTACAAGCTGTTGAAAGCCTTCCACAGGGATGCTGGCCCATGCTGACTCCAATGCTTCCCACAGTTAAGTCAAGTTGATTGGATGTCCTTTGGGTGGTGGACCCATACACATGCTGTGTGTGTGTGTGTGTGTGTGTGTGTGTGTGTGTGTGCGTGCGTGCATGTCAGTAAAATAAAAGTGACAGTGATGTTACGCAACCCAAGTGTCTGTGCCTTAGTGTACTTTATGTCTGATGTTTTTGTCCTTCATTGTAAAGGCTTTCAGCTGTGAGCTGTGTTTGAGTGTTTACCCCAATAGCACTCAGGCAAACACATGATTTCATGTATTTTAATGCCATTGTGTATATCGAGGTCAACCAAAAGAAGACTAGAAAGTCAGTAATTTTTTATATTTACAGTTTTACAATGTTATATACACTGAGTGTACAAAACAGGTATCAAAAGCTTTCCACAGGGACGCTGGCCCATGTTGACTCCAATGCTTCCCACAGATAAGTCAAGTTGGCTGGCTGTCCTTTGGGTGGTGGACCATTCTTAATACACACTGGAAACTGTTCCTGTTCAAAGGCACTTAAATATTTTATCTTGCTCATTCACCCTCTAAATGGAAAAAAAATACACAATCCATGTCTCAATTCTCTCCTCCCCTTCATCTATACTGACTGAAGTGGATTTAAAAGGTGACATCAATAAGGAATCATAGCTTTCATCTGAATTCACCTGGTCAGTTTATGTCATGGAAAGAGCAGGTATCCGCAATGTTTTGTACACTGAGTGTATTTATCGTTATTTCATTACAGAAGATAATCTATTTAACATAAAGAACCAAGTGAAACTGAATAGGACCAAGTAGAACTGAATAGGACCAAGTAGAACTGAATAGGACAAAGTAGAACTGAATAGGACCAAGTAGAACTGAATAGGACCAAGTAGAACAGAATAGGACCAAGTACAACCAAAAACCCTGAGGCGAGCTACACAATGAAAGACTGATTTGCTGCACGAACTCTGCGGGTCAAAAAGCTAATAGGTTTCCTTTAGAGATGATCCATTTTCCTCTCCATTTTCCTGTGTAGCAGATTAATCTCTCCAAGAATTTCTCCCCAGCATGTAGAGGAGAGGGCGAAGAGGCAGAGAGAGAAGAGAGGGGGATGAGGGGGGAGGTAGTGGTTAAAGGGGCCGGGGGAGTGTGGAGACTGACTGGGGGAGCTGGACCACATGATTATCCCTCATCCCCATGGTTACCCATCCGTGATCTGACCTTTCTCTTCTCTTCTCTTCTCTTCTCTTCTCTTCTCTTCTCTTCTGTTCCTCTTCCTCTTCCTCTTCCTCTTCTTCTTCCTCTCTGTTCCTCTCTGTGTTCCCGTGCCCAGGTCTGGGCTTGTCTCCCTGACCATATCTTGTGAGGGCCAAGCAGTAGCAAACTGTGTGTGTGTGTGTGTGTGTGTGTGTGTGTGTTTGAGAGAGAGTAAGAGAAAGAGAGGGAGAGAGAGAGAGAGGAGAGAGAGCGAGAGTAGAGATTCTCTGGCTCACACCCAATCCTCTCCCCTCGGGGGTGCAGTGATAGTCTACCCCACCTCTTTACAGTTTCTGGCTGACCTATCTCTCATTATTACTGCCATTATTTACAGACCCAATCCCTCTCTCTCTCTCTCTCTCTCCCTCTCCCCTCAGCAGTCTGAATAGGGATACATGATTGCTCACTGCAGCACCACAATAGCCTGTTAACTATTCCTTCACACGGTCGTATCATTAGCACAACACTCATACAGTAGAGTAGAGCGATAATGGTCAACTTTCCCCCGACCACCATCACCATTAGGGCACTTCAAATACACCCTCCTCCCGCCCTAAGCTGTTATGTGAGACACATATATCATGGGGCTATGAAGACCTGTCAGTATACATTCAGGCTTAGTGGTAATAGAGTACTGGATAAGATCGGTTATCCATCTTCCTTCTAGCTAATCTCTCTGTCCATCTCTCTGATTCTTCCATTTCTCTTCTCCCTTAGTCAGAAGAGGGAGGTCCACTCTATGACCATGGGCTAATCCTGTAGGCCTGTATTCCCAGAGCCATTAAAGCACTTCAGTGAGGGGTAAATGTTTGACCTTCATCCCTTCCCAAAGGCTGCACATTTAGTTCAATCAGAGCAGGTCTCTAACTCGGTCTCCATAACCTTCACAGACACTTAGAATAGAGATGCTAAACCTCCAGAGATGAAACGGTCTGGTGCCAAATAACCTCACACATACCCCCATTCCCAGCCCAACACTCAAGCACATTTCAAACACATCTTAGGTTTTGTTAGCTAACATTTAGCTTATTGCAAATTATATCACTTAGGCCTATTGGCAGAATGACTACATCATTATCCACTCACACTTAATCTACTGTCTTCATGACACAATCAAAACAGTATTATTTTCGAGGATTTAGCTTGCTTACCCAATTTGGCTACACTTGACACCTTCTACAGATTAGTGTTAGCATGCTAAGCCGCTAGCTAAACCAGACACCTCTTCCTATAGCTTAGATGGAGGAGGTATGTTATAGCGTGTCTAGCCTAAGTCTGTTAGGCAGTCCTTTTCTGGCTTAGTGAAATAATGGTGTTAGAGTGTTAACCCCTTACTATGTATGTAGCTCAGGCGGCTGGTGTCTGGTTAATTAGGGAAGACAGGCTCATAGTAATCGTTGGAAAGGAATAAATGGAATGGTATCAATTCCGTTCAATTCCAATGTCCGTCACTGCGTTCCAGACATTGTTTTGAGCCATCAGCAGTCTCCTGTGGTGTGTAGCCTACTGTACATACATCCAAACTGAGACACCCCCCTTGTGGATAACAGTAAGGCAGCCAATAACAGACCTACTGAAGACTCTTATTTTGTTTGTCATGTTGTTTGGTTGGTTGACAATATGTCTGAGTATCTTAAGATGTGTAGTTCAGCTGTGGACTGGCTGTGGAAGGGTTAAAGTGAGGTGCCCAGACTGTACTGTCTGGTTCCATATGAACCTTGTGCCCCTCTACCCATTGCCACATATGGTAGATCTAAAAACAATGGATAGGTTTTCAACAAAATTCTCACACCTATCAGATCCTGCTAGATCAACTCATATTAGGTAGGGAGGTATGGACAAGGTGTTGACTTGGAGAGACATACACCTGTATGACCATACACCATACTGTGAGAGACCTGAGAACATCTTGCCAACCAGAGACTGTTACAATCTACCACAGGATTAATTCAACTGACTGTTGCTGATGTCAGACCACCAACTCCTTCAAGTAGATATTCAATCATCTACACTAGGGTTGTAACTACATGGGCAAAAGTATGTAGACACCCCATTCAAATTAGTGGATTCAGCTATTTCAGCCACACCCGTTGCTGACAGGTGTATAAAATTGAACACATTGCCATGCAATCTCTATAGTCAAACATTGGCAGTAGAATGGCCCGTACTGAAGAGCTCAGTGACTTTCAATGTGACACCGTCATAGGATGCCACCTTTCCAACAAGTCACTTCGTCAAATTTCTGCCGTGCTAGAGCTGCCCTGGTCAACTGTAAGTGCTCTTATTGTGAAGTGGAAACGTCTAGGAGCAACAATGGCTCAGCTGCGAAGTGGCAGGCCACACAATCTCACAGAAAGGGACCGCTGAGTGCTGAAGCATATTGCGCATAAAAATCGTCTGTCCTCGGTTGCAACACTCATTAACATGTTCCAATCTGCCTCTGGAAGCAATGTCAGCACAATAACTGTTCGTCAAGAGCTTTAGGAAAGGGATTTCCATGGTTGGGCAGTCGCACACAAGCCTAAGATCACCATGCGCAATGCCAAGCGCCGGCTGGAGTGGTGTAAAGCTCGCCGCCATTGGACTCCATCTGGCAGTCGGACGGACAAATCTGGGTTTGGTGGATGCCAGGAGAACACTACCTGCCCCAATGCATAGTGCCAACTGTAAAATTTGGTGGAGGAGGATTAATGGTCTGGGGCTGTTTTTCATGGTTCGGTCTAGGCCCCTTAGTTCCGGTGAAGATAAATCTTAACACTACAGCATATAATGACATTCTAGACGATTCTGTGCTTCCAACATTGTGGCAACAGTTTTGGGAAGGCCCTTTCCTGTTTCACCATGACAATACCCCCATGCACAAAGCGAGGTCCATACAGAAATGGTTTGTCGAGATCGGTGTGGAAGAACTTGACTGGCCTGCACATAGCTCTGAGTTCAAGCCCATCGAACACCTTTGGGAGGAATTGGAATGACGACTGCAAGCCAGGCCTAATTGCCCAACATCAGTGCTCGACCTCACTAATGCTGTTATGGCTGAATGGAAGCAAGTCCCCGCAGGAATGTTCCAACATCTAGTGGAAAGCCTTCCCAGAGGAGTGGAGGCTGTTATAGCAGCAAAGGGGGAAGCAATTCCATATTAATGTCCATTATTTTTTTATGAGATGTTCGGTGTCCACATACTTTTAGCCAAGTAGTGTATATTTTAATACTATTCTCCCTCCTTCCTCCTCTTTCTCTCTCTGCAGCATGGGCCACATGTGACGACCTCATTGTAACTCTGACCATGGTGGTCCTGTGATGGACCACACATGTTCAACAGGAACCAAACACAAACCAAAGTCAACCACATCCCTGCTTATTGTTATTTTTCCAATCACAGAGGACCTTACTGGTCAAACACTTTGACAATGTCATCATCAATTGTACCTCCTTCAACTTAAACCAGGTAGGTGAGGTTTGGATTCGGTGAAGCTGCGGTGACAATAGCGTCAGGAGATTGTATCAAAAATACATTTTCTGTCACTGACCATGGTGTCAATCACACCTATTGTGGAATACTAAATATATATGTATCTTACTAATCTCAGTATCCATCTCTTTAGTACAGTATGTATCAGTTTAAACCAATCTACAGTACAGAAAGATGGACAGACAGCTATTAATTAGACATGGAAAGTTATCCAAAGACCGTTACAGTGTAATATGACTGTCCTACTGAAGCCTAATATCCTAAAATGCTAAAAAAAAAAAAAAAAAAAATTGATTTACAGTATGATTGGGATCACAATTAAAGCATAATTATTAACTTATTGGCCAGAAATGATATGCTTACTGTAAGTTTGGGGAATTTACAGGACAGTGGTAGACAGGTGTTTACATAATTGAATGTAAATGCACCATTGTGATGAACTCCCTCCAGTCTATTAGGTATAACTACTACCACTTTAAATTACTTTCAGAGCTGGTAGAGACCGGCAACATAAAGTGAGTTACTCACATGACTGACGCTTGTTGTGGTTGGTCGATCCAGACGAGGACGTGGACATGGTCCAATCGAGGGGGGGGGGGGTTGCAGACAGTGATGGAGAACGTCTACCCTCTGTGTATGCAGGTATGTGTGCGAGAGAGGGAGTGCGTGTATGAGTGTGTGTGTGTCCACTCCTGTCAGAGTTCCAGGGCAGGACACTGCGGTGTGTAAAGCCTGGTCATCTAGTCTCTAGATCTGTTAAGAATGCTCAAAAAACAAGAACATTGAGATAGGCCTCACTGGAAAACACTGCTTCTGTTCTCCTCTTGTCTGTCCTGTCTTTTTTACTCTCTCACCTGATTTGGCTTTGTAGTTCCCTCTCTCTGTCCTCTTTTGCTACTCTTTCTTTCAGCAGCTCTCTCTCTCTCTCTCTTTATCTCTTTATATATTTCTCTCTTTCTCACACTCTCTCTTTATCTCTCTTTATATTTTTCTTTATCTCTCTCTCTTTCTTGCGGCTCTCTCTCTCTCAAATCTGGTAGGGTAGTGCAGAGCGGTGCAGAGCTGCAGCTTAGGAACAGAGGGAGAGAGTGTGGGTTAAGGCAGTGCGGCCTGTACCAAGTGGACACCCACAGAGGGGACAGCATGTGATAGGATAAGGTGGAGCAGTGCTTCTTACATAATGTGGAGGAACGTACCAGGATAAGTAAAACCCCTACTCTGTATAAAAATATAGATCTGTAATTATCTAAGGGACAGGGTGAAAAGAACAGAAGCTTTGTATCTGACAAAAAGTAAATATGAGGAAAATATTCAGCAACTCTTGAAGGAAAATTTAAGTGGATGTCAATAAAAAAATAAAAAAATAAAATCAAGAAGACACTTTCATTCTTCAGAGTCTAAGCCGTTGGGGTGAGTGGGGGTGCTAAGCTGACATGGGATTGTTTTAAGATGGTCATTTTGGTATAAAAAATATATTAAAAAAATGTTTGATGAAATATTGATTTTGACCTTTACTACTGAAGCCCATAGAAACACATTTAATATCATAAATTTCAAAAAGGACAGTCAAAAAATAAGTAATTAGAAACAAGGTTTTGAAGTGTCTGTCCTAAATATATACAGTACCAGTCAAAAACCTGGACACCCCTACTCATTCTAGGGTTTTTCTTTATTTTTACTATTTTCTACATTGTAAAATAATAGTTTAGACATCACAATTATGAAATAACACACATGGAATCATGTAGTAATCAAAAAGGTGTTAAACAAATCAAAATATATTTTACATTTGAGATTCTTCAAAGTAGCCACCCTTTGCCTTCATGACAGCTTTGCACACTCTTGGCATTCTCTCAACCAGCTTCAAGAGGTAGTCACCTGGAATGCATTTCAATTAACAGGTGTGCCTTGTTAAAAGTTATTTTGTGGAATTGATTTCCTTCTTAATGCGTTTGCGCCAATCAGTTGTGTTGTGACAAGGTAGGGGTGGTATACAGAAGATAGCCCTATTTGGTAAAAG